>NW_006399893.1:3520999-3522147 GCF_000299155.1 Elephantulus edwardii | reverse complement strand
AACAACAACATCAGTGTTGCTATGAGTCACCTATGACTTGACAGCAGTTAACAACAACATACCATCCAGAGCTACCTTCCATTGGGTTTTGAAATGGTAAATCTTTACAGGAAGAGATTTCCCATCTTTCTCCTGAGAAGCAGCTGGTTAATTTAAACCTCTTAGTGAACAGTCCAAAATGTTATGCACTATGCTATCAGAATCAGTGGGTATGGAGGAGGGGATAGTGTGTGTGAGGGAAATCTTAGGGTAAGAATATAAGACATGGGGGTAAAAGCCTAGTCCTAGAGATCCTTCACTGATATGTATCTCAATATTAGATACTTATGTATTCGAAGGGCTATTGGAGACTATATAGGGAGCTCTACAGGCTTATTGGTAAGGAATTGTATTGCCAACCCAAAGGCATAGAGTTCTAATCCACCAACTAGATAATGTCACCAACCAGAGGACCCAAAGCACTAGAGTAAGCACTCTGTTGGCACTCTGCATTTCTGAGGAGTGGTCCTGAAGAGTTGCTTTTGATAGGGTGTTATTAATAAGTTCAGAATTCTCTATATAGGTATCAGTTATAAAACTATAGTTCTTTTTTTTCAGCCTGCAAAACTAGTTGCTTATTTAGCACAGCAGGGGACTTGAGGTACGGTTCTTCCCCTCCACCACCCGGGACCTTCACTAAGCAACCATGTCCAAGGGCCCTGTGGTTGACATTGATCTTGGCACCACCTACTCCTGTGTGGGGGTCTTTCAGCATGGGAAAGTGGAGATCATTGCAAATGATCAAGGCAACCGGACCACTCCAAGCTATGTCGCATTTACCGATACCGAAGGATTGATTGGTGATGCGGCAAAGAATAAAGTTGCAATGAATCCTACTAACACAGTATTAGATGCCAAATGTCTTATTGGACAAAGATTTGATGATGTTGTTGTGCAGTCTGATATGAAACACTGGCCCTTCATGGTGGTGAACGATGCAGGCAGGCCCAAGGTCCAAGTAGAATATAAAGGAGAGACCAAAATTTAATATCCAGAGGAGGTGTCCTCTATGGTTCTCACAAAGATGAAGGAAATTGCAGAAGCCTACCTTGGGAAGACTCTTACCAATGCTGTTGTCACTGTACCAGCCTACTGCAATGACTCTCAGC
>NW_006399893.1:3511703-3519679 GCF_000299155.1 Elephantulus edwardii | reverse complement strand
GACAAGTGCAATGAAATTATCAACTGGCTTGATAAGAATCAGACTGCAGAAAAGGAGGAATTTGAGCATCAGCAGAAGGAACTAGAGAAGGTCTGCACCCCATCATCACCAAGCTGTACCAGAGTGCTGGAGGCATGCCCGGAGGCAGGCCTGGTGGCTTCCCTGGTGCTGGAGCTCCTCCATCTGGTGGTGCCTCTTCTGGACCCACCTTGAAGAGGTTGACTAAACCAATCTGCATACTTTATAGCATTCATTGCCCCACAGTTAAATTTTGAAGGACCCAAATTTGTAGCACACTGCAGTTGAAAAGTCTAAACTACTAGACTAAATTTCTGGGCATTCGCAATACTTGAATATGGAATGCGTATAGGGAAAGGAATTAACATTGCACTTTATTATCACTGTATTGTAAGTGGAAAATGCAATGTCTCAAATAAAGATGTATTTAAAATTGGCACACACACAAAAAAAAACCCAACCCAAAAACAACAAACTAGTTGCTTAGCCTGTCTCCTGTCTTTTTTTTTTCCCTCACACACACTATCCCATCCTCCTGTCATGTAGAGTAGTTTGGTCTGTTTGTTTACCAGAAGAGGAAATGCATCTATCCTAGATGCTGGTGAAGCTGGTCCTCCAGTCATATGTAAACTGTGTCCTAATCCACCAGTTTACCAGGAGGAGAATTGGGGCCTTCCTGAATTACTGATACATAGATGGGAACTGTCCTTTTCAGATGTAGAAATCACCTTTTTTACTAACAAAAGTGCATTGTTAAATGAGCTGGAGTTTCACCCTAGTATATAAGGCCATGACCACTCCCAGATGGGGAGGCAGTCTTTGAGGCCAGGACCCACTGTCCTCCACAGATCTGTAATAAAGTGCATTTATGGATAGTGCATTCTGTTTGTCTTATTGGCGACTGACTACAGAAAGAATCCCTTGCATTCAGTAACACTACTAGTTTAAATGTGGAGACCATGAGTCACATAAACAGATGTAGATCTGACAAAAAGCTATCTAGGTTTTTTAAAAAAGTCCAAATACAGATAGTGTGCAGGCCTCACTTATGAGAAAACCTATCCTACCCTCAATCAGGCAAGATTTATCACATTATTATAGATGTGCTTATAATCTTGTCCTATAATCACAAATTAAAAAAAAATCACTGTCACCTAGTCTTATTGAACTGGTAGGACAACACCTACCAATAAGAAACAATCCCCTTCTTATTCAGTTTCAACCTTGCCCTAAATATTCAAAACATCCCTAAGTCTACTTTTATAATAATTTAATGGTCTCACTTAAAAACAGTGCTTTAATCCTATGAGTAAATAGAAAATTTTGTAAAGTGTATGGGGAAAAATTCATATTCTTCCACTTATAAATTTATAACATGAAAATGTCAGCTTCAGTTTGTTTATCAGTCACATGGTAACACTATACTGGGCTATACTAAGAATTACTTATGATTGGAGGTAGACTCACCAACAATCTGTGTTATGCAGATGACACAGTCATGCTTGCTGAAACTGAGGAGAATCTGAAGTGCTTGCTGCAAAAGATCAAGAACTGCAGCCTTCAATATGAATTGAAGCTCAACATCAAGAAGACAAAGATTCTTACCACTGGGTTGATTGGAAGCATCATGATGGATGGTGAAGAGATTGAGATTGTTAACAGCTTCAGTTTGTTTGACTCTACAATCAACACTCTTGGTACCAGCAGCCAGGAAATTAAATGAAAAATTGCATTAGAAAAGACAGCTGTCAGAGCTCTCTCCAAAGTACTGAAGAACAATGATGTCAGTCTGGAGACTAAGAATGAACCTGATTACGGTCTTTGCAGTTACTTGCTATGCATCAGAAAGCTGGACAATAACTAGGGATGATAGAAGGAAAATTGATGCCTTTGAGCTGTGGTGTTGGAGAAGAGTATTGAATATACCATGGACTGCTAGGAGAATAAACAATTTTGTCCTGAAGCTAGGCTGCTCCTTGGAGGCAAGGATTCTGAAGCTCTGTCTGCCATACTTTGGATATATTGCAAGGCAAGATCAGTGCTTGGAGAGTGACGTGCTTGGGAGGGTGGAGGGACAGCACAGGAGAGGAAGACCCTCTATGAGGTGGATTGATTCAGTGACTAGGGTAATGGGGACAGGTGTGTTGGAGACAGTGAGATTGGCATGGGATAGAGCAGGTTTTAGGGGCTGTTGTACGTGGGGTCGCTATGAATCACAGATGACTCAACCGCACATAACAACAACAATTCAGGTAAAACAATGTGAAGACACCCAAATTGGAAATCTAGTAACTCTACAAGGGAGAGCTGTCCCTGTCAATATCAATCACAACAACAAAAAATTCATTCATGAGTAAAAACATCTCCTCCCACATTCTTGCATCAACTTACTGGGTTAAAAATCCATTACAGTGACCACATAGACTTGACAGAAACATGGTCATGGTAACGGAGTGTATTAAGGATGTTAAACTATAAATCAGTTTAACAGCTATATGCAGTCCCTCAGTTCAGAAACATTCTAAATTAACAGCAAATACAATCCCTTAGTTCAAAGAGCTTCTTGCTTAACAGCAAGATACAATCTCTAAGCCTGGACAGTGTTAATGTTGTTGTTGTTAGGTACCATCTAGTCAAGTATGATTCATAGTGACCCTATAACATCAAATCTGAAGCTTGCACTACCTGTGCCCTCCTTACAATCTCTAACACGTTTGAGCCCATTTTTGCAGTCACTTTATCAATCCACTTGGTTGAGGATTTTACTTTCCTTCCCCAACCCTCTACCTTTCCAAGTATGATGTCCCTCTCCAGGCAATAGACTCCTAAAAAATCCCTAAAATATGTGTGATGAAGTTTTATCATCATTATCTCCAAGGAACACTCTTGGAGGCTATACCCTCTCAAAGACATATTTATTTGTTCTCTTGGCAGACCATGGGATATGCCGTACTCTACTCCAACACCACAACTCAAAGACATCAGTTCTTCTGTCATCCTTATTCATTGGCCAGCTCTCAGATGCATAGCAAGTGACCAAATAAACCATGGCTTGAATCAGACCCACCTTAGTCCTCAAACTAGCATCATTGGTTTTCAGTAATTTTGGAAAATTCCTGGATGCAGAATTACCCAAGGTAATATGTCCCCTAATTTCCTGACTGCTGGTACCATGTGTATTCATTGTGGATCCAAGTAAGATACAGTCATTGACAGTATCTATCTTTTCATGATGTTGGCATCCATCCATCATGTTGCAAGGATTGTTTGTTTGTTTGTTTGTTTGTTTGTTTTCTTAACATTGAGATGCAATCCATACTGAAGGCTGTAGTGTCTGATTTTCTGTAGCAAGAGCTTCAAGTCCTTCTCATTTCCAGCAAGCATACCAAAGGTTACTGATGAGTCTTCCTCCAATCCTTATGACATATTCTTCTTCACAGAGTTCAGCTTCTCGAATAATTTGCTCAGTATACAGATTAAATAGATATGGAGAAAGGATACAACCCTGACACACACCTTTCTTTATGTTTAACCATGTAGTGCTCCCTTATGCTTCACAAAATAGCCTCTCAGCCTAGATCTTAACTGCACATAAGCACAATTAAGTGTTTTAGGATTCCCATTCTTCTCAATGTTAGTAATAATTTGGTATGATGCAACAGCAAGATCCAATATCTGGCACAATCCCAGGAATCCCTGGCTCCCATTGGTGCACCTGTCCATTTTCTACATTCTCTTCTTTTCCTAATGGTAAGAGTCTTCTTTCTGCCATTGAATCTGCTCAATGTAAAAGCAAGACTAGCCAGTTTCTTTGTGGATAGTTTAACAAACCTGATTTATTAAGGAAAAGATGACTCCCGTAGTTGTGATGATAGAGATAGAACAATCTGTTTTCAAGGCAGGCAGAGTTGAAGCAGCTAGATCAGATTAAAGACAATGATCTGTAGTTTTGTTGTTGTGTGCCATCCAGTTGGAACCAACTCATAGCTAACTGACTCTCCAACAGATTTACAGAAGTGGTAAATTAAATGAAAGAAGCTTGCCCCTCTTATCCCTCATATCAGATAGACATTTCTCTGGTACTCTGCTTTCAGCCAAGATCCAACATCTATTTAAAAAAAAGGGGGGGGGATAATTCCTTAAAATAACACCTCAATCTCCAAGATGTCTCTTCTGCTGTTACTGCTGTTATTGTTGTTGTTGTTGTTGATGATTGCCTTCGAGTTGAGCATGACTCATAGCAACCCTATGAACAAAAGGCCTGAAACCCCTCTACAATGATAAATATTTATCAAAGATCTCTTCTGTAGATGCTAATAATTTCCTTTAAAGTATTATGGTTGATGTTAGTCACTGTAGAGTTTACTTCAATATGTAGAAACCCTATGAACGGGGGATCAAAACCTTGCTCTCTCCTGTGCTATCCTCACAATCTCTGCCGTGCTCAAATCCACTATTGTAGTCACTGTATCAATCCTTCTTATTGAAGACCTTCCTCTCTATCACTGAGCCTCTACTTTTCCAAGCATTTTACTGCAGCACGTCTTAGAGGTCTTCATTCTGGTGTCTGTTTTGGACAAATTAGAATTTGCCAGGATTCCTTTTAAATATTGTATTTGGAAATAAGCACAATATCCTAAAGGTCGCTTAAACAGCAGCAACTGTACTTTTCAAGTCATGTTGTTGATGAAGGCCGTCTGGTCAATTCTGATTCATAGTGATAATATAAACCTGTTTTCAGAGGCAGTTGATCCCATGAGAGGAGATTATCCATCCTTCTCCTGTAGAGCAGCTAATGGTCTCGAACCACATGCATTTGAGATTGTAGCACAGCTTCTTGCCACTAGGCCACCAGAGCACAAATAGATAGCAAAAGATAAAGAGAATGAATTGTAGAGAGTGCATGGGGTATAGATAAGCAAAAGTTCAAAATGAATTTCTTTTCTTACAGCCTTTTCAGTTTTTTACTACCTTTCTTCAAGGAGATTTTAAGGGATGTAATTTTACTCTCATTTTGCTTTATTTAGCTTTTAGCATATCAGTTAAAAAAACCATTCGGTTGGTAACAATTAGTGTTCTTGAGGATTAGAAAATGTTAGGTAAATCTCTCTGTTAAACAAACTTTTAAGATCAAAATTTTTCCCCAAAATAAAATTCAGTTTGATTCAGAATATCTAAATTATCTTTTCTTAAAAAAAATTTTATATATTATCTATTTTATTTTATTATCGGTCACATTACACATGGACCAAGAACAGGTAAATAGTAAATATAAATCAAATATAATCATATGTCTTCAAATGTCAATGATGCCACACTTGCCTATGATCTCACCAGTAAAAACCACATCCAAGACTCAGTTCCAATGAAACCATTCCACAAAGCTGCCTTAATTATGGGCTATTTGAAGGAACCACTTTGAGCATGCTTCTTGCTGTTAGGTATGGTCGAGTACGATTCATAGGAATACTATGAACAAAAGATCTGCACTCTATTCTATAACTATCTTTTGTTCTTCTGGTGTTGACAGGGTTTTCAAAAGCCTGTTATTTAAGCAGTGGATGTCAATCCTGCTTCCAAGTCTATCTTATTCTGGGAGTGCTACCAAATCCTGTCCGCCATGGCTAACCCATGTGGCATTTTACTGACTTTCTTTTTCAGACTCTGGATAACTATAGTAATTTCAGCAAAAGTTAGAAAACTCTTTGACATAGTGCCCAAACGTGGCCAATGTAAGCTTTGAGTAACTCACAGCAGTTGTTAATATCACCTGAGCTTTCTCCACCAGGTTATAGACAAATCGGGTTATAGTTCTAGATCACAAAGGCCAAATTATCTTTCATATAATGATGTTTTTCTAAAAACAAATTTGTGTCCATAGTTATTGTTCATATTCCCAGCTAGTGCTTCAGATGGTGAGACTCTATGGCCAACATTTTTAGATTTAAAGGATCCCATTTCTCTTTTTACTGAATGTTCTGGACCTCAGACCTAAAATGCCCCACAGCACAAAACTCTGAGAGTTCTCCAAGTCATCCAATTGAAAACTATTTTTGGTTTCTACCTTCCCAACTTCATAGAGATCCAATTTTCTTAATTAGCCCCATCAGTTTTGAAAAGCATTAACGCAAAGGCATAGAGTTCAAAATTAGAGAGGAGTTCACAACATTCCAAAGAGTACGGAAAGAAGCAGCTGAGCAGAAAACTGCTCTGTAGCAACATTTGTTTATTTCTACTAACAAACCTAGGCTAGAGTTTAGATGCTTTGTATTTCTGCCTTCAAGTGGCTTCCCACTCACAGTACCCTCTCATTGTGTTTTGAAGGCTGTAAATTGTACAATGCAAGGAGATTGGTCGTCTTTCTCTCTCAGAGTAACTGGGGGATTTGAGTTGTGAAAGATTCACCATCTTTGGGTTAGCAAAGCAAATCACCACACTAACCCACCAGGATAGTGTGTGTGTGTGTGTGTGTGTGTGTACATATGTACATACATATACATATCTAGGACATTTTTTAGTAAGGAATTGTATTATAAATTCAGAGGCAGGTGATTCAAATCTACCAGCTGTTCTGAAGAAGAAAGATGGGTAATCACCTCCCATGTACTTTGCATTCTCTAAAAACCTGCTGGAGAGTAAACTATGAGTCAGTGCCAATGCCCTGACAATGGGTTGATATTTTGTTGATTGTATGATAGATAGAACAAAGAAATAGTGATAATGTTAATGTCATTATTAGTTGCTGTCAAATTGGCATCTCTATGACTCTAAGCACAAGAAAGCAAAGTGATGTCTGATCCTGTAGCGCCGTACAATCACTTGCAGAACAAACCATTATGGTCCAGAGGGGCTTCTTCTACTGGCTGATTTTTGGAAGTAGTAGATCATCAGGCCTTCATTTCCGGTCAAGTTTAGTCTGGAAGCTCCAATGAAACCTGGCACATGAGTAGTGGTTGCCTGTAAAGTACACTTACCGACTATAAGACCTGGGTCTTTTGCATAAAGCAAAACAAAAATAAACACCACCACAAACTGGCAGTTGTTGAGTCAAGCACTCCCTCTGATTTTCAAGATTGTAAATCATAGCAGGAGGAGATGAATTCATCTCCCCCTCCCTATGGAGTAGCTGCTGTGTTTGAATTGCTACCTCTCAGTTATCAGCCCAATACAAGACCAGCTTACCATATCACTAGGTTTCCTGCATGGATGGCAAGAATTCTATCACTAAACCATAAATATTCTTTCATAAATTAATATAGCATAAACCCAAACCACACTGTTGTTGTTATTAGGTGTCATTGACTTAAGTATGACTCATAGCAACTCTATGAACAAAAGATCTGAACTTTGTTTTATTGTGCACCATCCTCACACTTCCTGAACACAAGAGTCCATTGCAGCAGCCACTGTGTCAGTCCACCAGGTTGGGGGTTCTACTCTCCTTCACCAACCCTCTACCCTTCCTGGCATCATATCCTTCTCCAAGGAATAGCCACTCCTAGCAACACATCCAAAGTATGTGAGGCAAAGCTTCAATATTTTTGCCTCCAGAGAGCACTCTGGCTGCATCCTTTCCAAGACATATTTATTCATTCTCTTGACCATCCCTGTTCAGTACTCTTCTACAATACCACAGCTCAAAGGCATCAATTCTTCTTTTGTTATCCTTACTCATAGTCCAGCTCTCAGATGAAAAGCAAGTGCTAAGAAAGACTATGGCCTGAATCAGATGCACCTTAGTCCTCAAACTGACATCAGTATTCCTCAATAATTTGGAGAGGACTCTAACTGCAGATTTTCCCAGAACAATGCATCTCCTTGTTTCCTAACTACTGGTTGTAAGGATGTTAATTATGGATCCAAGCAAGATGTCCTCCAAGGTTCCTCATGTTGTGTAGTGTTTAAAGAGCTCATTGTTTTTTTCAGTGCTGCATGTTGTTGTTGTTGTTGTTGTTGTT
>NW_006399893.1:3505181-3510368 GCF_000299155.1 Elephantulus edwardii | reverse complement strand
GGCCAAGTGGTCGTTCTCCAGATTTCTTGGCACAACTTGGTGAGCACGTCCAGGGCAGCATCTGTTCACTGAAATATATCAATTGGTATACCATCTATTCCTGGAGCCTTGATTCAGTGCTGCATAGTATTCCATTATATGACTATATCACAGTTTTTCTATCCATTTGTTTATTGATAGGCACTTGGATTCCTTCCATGTCTATTATAAATGAGGTCTGACATGGGAGGGTTGGGAGGAGTATATTATTATAATAATGAATAGATAATAACCATTGCATTGGAACAGATGAAGGAAAGAATTGCTTAAAAGAAATATGATTAGGCATTATATGTACAACAACAGCCAAGAATAAGAGGTACATTATTGCAACAAGGACTGGATTGGGGGGAGGTAGGTAATTGTACAACAATGAATGAATATTTAAAAAAAAGAAAAAAATGAACTGGTGGAGGGGGAAGGGAGGGAGAGATGGTAAAATGTGCAAAAATGAATGAATAAAAATCTAACTTTTCTGTAAACATTAATTAAAAACACAATTAAAACAAAATTTTATTTAAAAAAAAAAAAGAATCCTGAATTGGCCTAGGGGTTATGTTAACTCTGAAACTACAGATCACGAATACATTTTTTTTTACAGGCAAAATCATGTTTATCTGCCATAAATGTAGATAAAAAAATGTTTATCTCCTTTCTGTTTTTGTTTGTTTGTTTGTTTTAGTTTGAATGCCAAGAGAAAAGCTGATTGGAATGTCAAAGTTGGTTCAGACATCCTTATAATTTCTGGGTTTTTTACTACGCTGAGGTATACCAAAAGCTCATATATATTTCATAATCACAATACTAGCCTAGATTTCCCAACATTCATTTATATCACTTTTTCGTCTTCAACTGGAATAAAAATGAACACGTATCAGAATCTCATTTTCTAAGGAAGATCGTTTTGTTTAATTTGGTTTTATAATACTTAACTGCAATCTAGTGTTGAGAATCGATAGCTCAATTCTCTTAACAGCCATACACAGTGTGATTCCCATAGTAAAAATGGTAAGGAAAAAATATTTTTATGATATTGAAGCTGATAATTTTAAGAAAGAAAAAAACCATGAAACGAGCCAAATTTATGTATAAAAAACTCCAATTGGAAAGAGAATTCAAACCAAGTTCTGAGTGAGCATTGAGCCCTGTGAACAGCGGCTAGCAGGCAGGCTGAGGGAAGAATAAATGAGATTCAGCTTTTGAGAAAGTTAATTAAAAGTTATATCAAGTCTGGGATTCTCCTGAAAGAACTTGCACTTACTTTAATAAAGGCTGTTTCTCATTGAGCAGCAGTTCTAATTTTGTACCAGGGTTATAATTCTGTGCTGAAGAAAATGGCCTTTCTATGAGCTCTTGTTCATTTTTGTAAACATGACGTATCTCCACCCCCAGAACCTGCTGTTGGTGATCAGATAGGAGAGTACTTGACAAACAGGGATGCTCTAAAAACAAATATTATTATGAGTACTACATACAAAAAACTTCTCAACCGCAGGCAGTGTTGAGGTCATGCTGTATGCTTCTGCCACCCAGATAGAGAATTAGATTTTTATGGCTTAAAATTCTAGTAGAGATATAAGACAGATAAGTGCCTATGAGGGGTTAAAAGTCAGAGGAGGATTGGACTACAAAGGAGAAGCAGCCTGAAATTGTTTAAGGTGATGGAACTCTCTGTCTCCTGAGTATGGCAGTGATGTTTGTCAACACACATAGAAAGGCAAGGCACAGCAAAAACAGTAAGTTTTACTGGTTGTAAATTTTTACCAAACAGGAATCACTGGGTCGTTCAAATAGTTAAGCCTTCAGCTAATAATAAGAAAGGAACCCTGGTGGCCTAATTTGAAGGGTTAAGATGGAAACCATAGCAAAGGCTATAGTCCTTGATCTTCTGCAGCAAGTGCATCAAGTCCTCCTCACTTTCACCAAGACAAGTTGTGTTAATAATATAACACTGGCTATTGATGAATCTTCCTGTGACCTTGATGCCAGGTTCTTCTTTATAGAGCTCAGATTCTCAAATCATTTGCTTAGCATACAGATTGAATAGGTATGGAGAAAAGATAGGAAGACACCCCTCCCTCCCCAATGAGATCGATTGAGATGGTTAATTCAGCAATGAGCTTGAGCATTTCAGAGATGGTGACAATGTCACAGGTTAGGACATGGTTCAGAAGGTTCTGGATGGTTGTTCACAGGCTCACTATGAGTCCTATTCAACTTGACAGCACCTAACAACAACTATAGCAGCTCCATGGGATGCTGGGGTTAGGTGCCATCAAGGCAAGTGCCAATCAGAGACCCCATGAACAACAGATCTGCCCCCTGTTCTATCCTGTGCCACCTTCACACAGCTTGATAGACATACCAGAACCCACTGTGTTAAGTCACCATGTCAATCCAACTGGTCAAGACTCCTTTGCCTTCCCTTTCCTGTTTGCCAATTCTCCACCCTCCCAAACATCATGTCTTTCTCCAAGGAATAGTCTCTCCTAGAAACATTCCCAAAGTATGTGAGGCACAGCCCCACCATTCTTGCCTCCATAGAGCACTCTGGATGCACCCTCTCCAAGCCTTATTTGTTTGTTCTTTTGGCAGTCCATTGGATAGTAAGTGCTCTTCTCCAACACCACAACTCAAAGGCATCAATTCTTCTGTCATCTTTATTTATTGTCTATTTCTCGGAGGCTTAGCAAGTAATTGAAAGAACCATGGCCTGAATCAGATACACCTTAGTCCTCAAACAGACTTTACTACTTTTTTAGAGAGGTCCCTAATTGCAGGTTTTCCCAGTGCCATGCCTCTCCTTATTTCCTGATTGCTGGTACCAAGGATGTTAATTGTGGATCCAAGTATAATGAAGTTGCTCCATGGGAAAGCAATAGGCAATCTCCTCCAGTATGATTTTACAGCATCTAATAACCAACTAGATCATAGCTATGAGTAGGCCCTGACTCAGTAGTAATGGGTTGTTTTATTGTTGACTAAGGGAAAGGCTTGGGGAATGGAGTCTCCCTCCATTCTGGAAGTCAGCTGGCTAAGCGGGTGCAATAGTTGGTGTCTCCATGACATCTAATCTTGGTGGCAGTCAGGCAAGGGAAATTTCTGGGGTCTTTTGTGTGTTACTGTCCTTTTTGGCCTTCAAAGGTGGGTGGACGGCCCTGACCTCTAGAGTAAGGGTAAATAAGGGTGGGGTTGAGCGAGCTGTGAAGCCTGCTCCAGGCCCTAGCTTCAAATCCTATCAGGCCTGGCTTTAATTGTTTTTAGTGAAACATTCTTCTAGGTCATGGAACCCTGGTATGTCCACTTGCTGTACAGAGGTAACTCGTGGTTGCTCTGAAGCCAAATGCTGTTACCCAGGGTGGACAGTGTTTGGTGAAGCTCCCTGATTAAAACAAGCTTGGAGGCAGGAATGGCATCCACTTCCACAATAGCTTGCCTTAGGAAACCCTATGAACCTGGAGAAAGGACGAAAGTTATACAGGAAATGTCCAGGACTTTTGTTCATAGGGTTGGTATGAGTCACCTGTGACTCGACGGCACTTAACAACAACAACAACAACAACAACAACAAAATAAACAAGGGAAAGGTTGTTGTTGTGCAGTGGGGAGTCAGAGTAAACCTACAGCTGGCCGATTTTCAGAGGCAGTTAATCGCTTGGGAGGAAATTGTCCATCCTTCTCCCGAGAAACATCTGGTAGATTGGAACAGCATGCCTTTAGTAGTGCAACATAGCTTATTACCACTAGGCCACCAAAGCTTCTTAGGAGAAAGGTTTTTCAAATCTATGCACAAAGTCCTAGTTCTCTACTTTTGAAAGATTATTTTTGTCAGGTGCTATTGAGTCACCTATGACTCGTAGCAACCCTATAGTGAGTGATCTGAACCCTGATCTGTGCTGCACCACCCTATCATCTATATACTTGAGCCCAAGAGCCACCGTACAAATGCATCATGGGGATAGTCTTCCTTTCTTTCTCCATCTTTCCATTTTTTCCAGAATATTGTCCTTTTCCAAGGAATGACTTCTCCTGACAACATGCCCAAAATTGCTCTTGGTTTTGTTTTGTGCTTTTGAGTTGACTAAGACTCCTAGTAACCATAGGAACAATAATTCTGAACTTTTCCATATCCGGAGCCAATCTCACTGTCTCAGATATACCTGTCCCCATTACCACAGTCACTGTGTCTATTCATCTCATCCAGAGTCTTCCTCTCTTGTGCTGATCCTCCACTCTTCCAAACATGATATCCTTCCACAATTATTGGTCCCTTCTGGCAACATGTTCAAAGTATGTGAGCCAGAGCTTCATAATTCTTGCCTGCAAGGAGCAACTTGGTTTCACTCTTTCCAGGACGGGTGTGTTTGTTCTCTTGGTAATCCTTGGTATGTTCAATACTTAGCTCCACTACCACAACTCAAAGGCATAAATTCTTCTTCTGTTATCGTTAGTCATTGTCCAGCTCTCCAGTGCATAGCAAATAGTTGGGAAGACCAAAGCCTAGATCAGGTGCACCTTAGTCTCTTGATTGACATAGCTGCTCTTCAGCATTCTGGAGTGGTCTCTGACAGTAGACTTTCCCAGTGCAATTTGACTTTTTATTTCTTCACTGCTCGTGCCAAGAGTGGTGTTTGTGCATCCAAACAAGATGAAATTTTCAATAGTCAATTTCTTCCTCAATCTTGCTGCTGCCAACTGGCCCACCCAGTGGTGAGTATTGTTCTGTTGTTATTATTGTTGTTGTGCTTCAATTCATATTGAAGACTGCAGTACTTGACTTCAGGTCCCCCACAATGTCAGCAAGCAAGATTGTGTCATCTGCATACCTTAGGTTTATAATGAGTCTTCCTTCAATCTTGACAGTACATTTCTCCTCACAAAGTCCAGCCTCCTGAATGATCTGTTCTGCATATGGATCGAAAAGATATGGAGAAAGGACACATCCCTGACACACTTCTTTTCCAATTTTTAACCATACAGTGTTTCCTTGCTCTGTTCTGATAATTGCTTCCTGGTCCAAGTATAGGTTTTATATGAGCACAATCAAGTGTTCTGGGTTCCCATTTTTCTAAATGTTAACCAAAATTTGTTGTGATCTCCACAATCAAATGCTTTGCAATAACACACAAATGACATTCTTCTGGTACT
>NW_006399893.1:3501873-3503361 GCF_000299155.1 Elephantulus edwardii | reverse complement strand
GAATAAATATGGATCTCTTCCAGTCAGTTGGTCAGGTAGTTATCAGATTTGAAATTTTTTTTATCAGTTTTGCTTTATGTTGACATCTCTTCAAGTAGACTTGAAATCTAATCTTGTAATTTTCAATCTCCTTATTTCCTTCCTTTCCACCCCTTCACATTCCTTCACAAAGTTTTACTGTATCTTCTGATTTGTCTTCTTTTCCACAAAAACCTTTGGGAATCAAGGCCTTTAATTATGGCAGTGTAAAGAATTCAGATCTGAGGAATGTGAAGTGGAAAAAATGTGCTGATTAGAGTCATATACAAGGGAGGAGAGTGATTTTATATTGGTTTGGGGCTTTTTTCCCCCATAATGAATGTATATTATTAGCAATCCTAGCTTTAAAATACAGTGAAGTCAACCTAAGAAATTACAGGCAAGAACTCTTCAGTTTCAAAGTGGAGAGTAGGACAGAATAGAAGAAAGTCAAAATAATCATATCTGAATGGTGCAAAATTTTAATTGTGTTTGGTAACTAACAGAAAGACTGGAGATTCTAGTCACCCAGATGTACGTACCTTGGGAATGAAACCTGGAATGTTGCTTCCAAAATATAAACCATTAAAAAAAATATCTGGAGCATAATTCTACCCGTACCCACAACAAGCTGCCATGCCATGAGTCAACAGCAACATTTTTAAAGACCTTTAGAGAGTGAGAAGTTTGTAATGATATTTATCTAAGAAGGAGAAAACAGGACATTGCGGCACAGGACCATGAGCATTTCTCTGAAAGAGCAAGAGGGAACGAGAACAACACAGCCCCTCACCACCACAGAGTAGTAAGTAGAAGTGTCTATAGCCTAATCCCATGGTGCCTGCATAGCCCCAACAAATTCTTTTATTCATTGCTGACTCATAGACTCAAAGCTGTGAAAAATGGGGATTATTAGGGAAGTAAGTCGGACAATGGGGAAGGCAAAGAATATCACCCAATGCAAACCCAAGTTTTAGGCAAACTAGTTCAAGCACAATTCTTCAATTAGTCCAGGCTCTGATTTCAGTTCAGCAGTCAAATGCAAATCATCCAGCAAGGTTTAAGTTAGCTTCTCCTTCAAGCTTCTGGCAAGAACAGCAAAATCTTTTGACTGTGGCTAGCACAAATGCAAGAAACCTCAGGGTAGCTGGAGACCAGAAGTGGCTAGCTAATGGAAAAAAAACCAAAAAAAAACAAAACTAGAAGGCTAACACTACAATATTACACTCTCAAACTTGCAGTAGACTCAGAACCAACTAATAACTGACCCTCCAGCAGGTTTTCTGAGGCTGTAAATCACATGGGAGAAGATTGCCCACTTTTCTTCCTCTGAAACACTGGTAAATTTGAATCACCAAAAAGTCATGGCTTTTGGGTTAATAGCACAAGTATGCAAAGGCATTTAACTGAGTGGATCACAATAAATTGTTGCTAACCTTGAGGAAAATGGGAATCTCAGAACAATTGGTT
>NW_006399893.1:3499147-3500628 GCF_000299155.1 Elephantulus edwardii | reverse complement strand
GCACTTAACAACAACAACATGCATCACAGGCAACTCAACCAATAATTCTATGACAGGTTTGGAAGCAGAAGTGGCATCCACTTCCTAAACAACTTGCCTCTATAAACTCTATGATCTTTGATAAATGTTGATAGTTGTATAGGGGCTTCAAGCCTTTTGTTCATAGGGTCGCTATGAGTGGTACTCGACACGAAGGCAATCAACAACAACAACAGCACAACTCCATATGGACTATGCCACCGGAACTCCCCTCATCTTATTTGTAGCATTGTTGTCGTGTGCTATTGAGTCAGAACTAATCCATAGTTGACCATCCAGCAGGTTTCCATGGGAAGTAAATCTCATGGAAGAAGACTGCCTTTCCTCCCACAGAACAGCTGGTGGATTAGAACTGCGTGCCTTTGGGATTACAGTGCAGTTTCTTATCACTAGGCTACCAGAGCTCAATCTTGAGATAATTCTTCGATAATGTAGGGAGGAATCAGTGCCCTCATTTTTAAGGGTAGAAAACTGTGGTAGAGAACAGTGATTGCCTAGAGACACTGTATGAATACACAAGTGAGCTTGCAATTGAAAAAAAAGATGCCTTTTCTGAAGCACTGGTTTCAGTTCATGCCATGACATAGGCTCTGGCAAGTCTCTTCAAGTTCAGAGTTACTACATGACAAAGTTGTTGTTAGGTGTGACTGAGTATATTCTGACTGATGGCAATGAGTCTTATATGCACACTATATGTACACTTTGACAGACTGAATTATATTCCAATTGTAGTTTCGAACCCCTTGCCTTTGGGATTGCAGTGCAGTTTCTTACTATGAGATCACCAGAATTCCCTATAGAAGTGCTATGTAACTAAGGCAATGCGCTTAATCCTTACAACTGATTGGCTTACCAAATCATGAGGGGATCATTATGTAACAACCACATTACATCATTACACTCAAGACACTGAGATTTATGTCCCAGTCGGTAAGCACATATAGGGTGGTGGTAGAATACAACTCAACCCTGGCAAGCATCATGCTTAGCAAAGCAGAGTGTCAGCAAAATGCACGAAGATCCTGTTAGATGGTTTGACACAATGACTATAACAATGGTTTAGAGCACGGCAAAGATGTGAGGATGTGAGAATGATGCAGAACCAGGAAATATTTCCTTCTGCTGTACATATATGGTTACCGCAACTCAGAATATACTCAGTGACACCTAACAACAACTTTGTGATGTAGTGGTTCTGAACTTGAAATGACTTGCCAGGGGCTAGGTATGTCATGGCATCAGCTGAAACCGTGCTTCAAACCAGGATTCTTGTCTCAATTGTAAATTCTTATTATTACTTCTAGTAATTCTAACACTAAACTTACTACTCTGTTGTTGTTACGTATCATCAAGTCACCTTCGACTCATAGCGACCCTATGTACAATAGCCCTAAACCCTGCTCTATCCCTTGCCAATCTTATTGTCTCCAACACACTTATCC
>NW_006399893.1:3496190-3497978 GCF_000299155.1 Elephantulus edwardii | reverse complement strand
TTTGATCTTCTGCAGCAAGCACTTCAAGTCATCTTCTGTTTCAGCAAGCAAAGTTGTATCACCTGCATAACACAGGTTGTTGATAAGTCCTCCTCCAATCTTGATGAGACATTTTTGTACACAGACTCCAGCTTCTTGATTGATTTGTGAGTTATTTGAGACCTCTAGTAACAAGAAGGAAAGCTGAATTGTCTCCTAAAGTTCCCTTTGTCTACTAATTTTGGCGTCTCCTCTGTCCTTCTGCAATCTTTGTGACAGCTGCTTTCTCTAGCTCCACGAGGCATCAGTTCCAAGTCAGCTGTATGTCATATTGGTCTCTAGTTCTCCGCTGTGTCTGCTGTTACTCTTGAGCAGATTTTGTTCTGACTCTAGACCCATACTTGAATATCTGGATCTAACATGTTCTCTTCCTCACTGGTAGTGAGATTCACACTTTTGATGCTTAATCCATTCAATTTAACTTGGTGGGATGGGACAAAATGGACCAATCCTATAATAATTACTTTCTATATACCCTATTCTCACTTATGTGTTTAAAGTCAAATTTGATGGATAAGAAAGTTGTTTTGAGCAAAAAACCCTTGAAATCACAGTCTTCCTTATTGTGTAATTTCTGCATTTATATAAGGCAATTAAACTTATCATGGATTTAGTCACACAAAATTTAATTTTCAAAGTGACACCTTTGGTTTTCAGCACTTTAAAGGATCATTTGCAGTAGATTTGCCCAGTGCAATACTTGATTTGATCTTTGACTGCTGCTTTTATGGGCATTTGGTGTGAATCCTGGATGATACCCTTGATATCCTCCCACAACTCGTTTGGTCTTCGCTCATTAGTGTTCAAGGCCTCAAACCTGTTCCTGAGCTGGTTCTGAAATTCAGGTGGGATAGATTCAAAGTCATATTTTGGTTCCAGTGGACTTGGTTTAATTTTTCTCAGCTTCAGCTTGAACTTGCATATGAGTAGTTGGTGGTCTGTTCCACAATCAGCTCCTGGCCTAGTTTTCACAGCTGATATTGAACTTCTCCAGCGGTTCTTTCCACAGATGTAATCAATCTGATTCCTGTGCATACCATCAGGTGAAATCCATGTATATAACCTGCATTTACATCTCTTAAAAAACGCATTTGCAATGAATAAGTCATTGATTGTGCAAAATTCTATCATCCTCTCTTCAACTCCATTTTTGTCACCGAGTCCATGTTTTCCAACTACTGAATCTTCTCTGTCCCCAACTTTTGTGTTCTAGTCACCCATTATTATCAATGCATCTTGACTGCATATTCGATCGCTCTCCAACTGTAAAAGTTCGTAAAAATCTTCTATTTCCTTTTCCTTGGCTCTGGCTGTTGGTGCATATATCTGAATGATAGTGGTATTCACTGGCCTTCCTTGTATGCGTATGGATATTATCCTGTCACTCACAATATTGTACTTAGAGATGGATCTAGCAATGACTTTCTTAACCATGAAAGCAACTACATTTTTCCTCACCTTTTCATCTCCACAGTAATATATCATATGATAATCTGACTCAAAATGCCCCATGCAAGTCCATCTCATCTCCCCAATGCCTAGTATGTCAATATTTATGCATTCCATTTCTTCCTTGACAATATCTAATTTTTCTACATTCATGGTTCTCACATTCCATGTCCCAATCACTAGTGTCTGCTTACAATTGTTCCTCTTCCTTTGTATTTTCATATCTGAAAGCTCAACCTCAGTTGCCCTTTCTGTTATCTACATGTGTTCTGTTGTACATAGGGTTTTCGGAGGCCTGCT
>NW_006399893.1:3445948-3495512 GCF_000299155.1 Elephantulus edwardii | reverse complement strand
AGGGTGGAGGGACAGTGCAGAAGGGGAATGCCCCCTATGAGGTGGATTGGTTCAGTGATTGTTGTAATCGGGATGGGTGTATTAGAGATGGTGCGATTGGCACAGGACAGAGCAGAGTTTAGGAATGTTGTACATAGGGTCACTATGAGTGGCAAGCGACTCGGCGGCACATAACAGCAACAACAACAAAGTGTGAATCCTAGTGAAATTAAATTCTTGACAAGTTCACTCCCATTGGCATTTATCATGATGCTGCTTATTGGTCAGGTGGTTAGGATTTTTGTTTTGTTTATGTTGAGATGTAATCCATCCTGAAGGATATAGTCTTTGATATTCTTCAGTTAAGTTTTCCAAGTCCTCTTTCTGTTATTAAGGAAGGCTGTGCCATCTATATACTGCAGTCTTAAGAAATCTTCTTCAAATAATCTAGATTCTGTGAATATTTGCTCAGTATGTAGAGCGAATAAGTATAGTGAACATGTACAGCCAACCTTGATAAACTCGTTTTTTTATCTCAAACCACACAGTGCCATCTTCTTTGGTTTACATGGCTACTTCTTGATCTACATACAGATTTCACACAAGCACAACTGTCATCTAGAATTTCTAGTCTTCTAATGTTATCCATAATTTGTTATATACCACATTGTAGAATGGTCTTTCAAAGTCAGTAGAACACAGGTAAAGTATTTCTTATATTTTTCCATGTTCAGCTATGATGCATCTGACATTTGCAATGATATTTCTCTCTATACGCCCTCTTCTGAATCTGGTTTGAATTTCTGGTAGTTCCTGGTCAATGTACTGTTGCAACCACTTTTGACTTATCTTGAGCATAATTTTCCGTCTTGTAATATTAATGATGTTGTTGTTGTTATGTGTCATTGAGTCATTTGCGACTCATAGACACCTTATGTACAAAACCCCTAAACCCTGCTCTATCCTGTGCTAACCTCACTGTCTCTGGCACACCTACTCCCTTACCTCAATCACTGAATTGATCCATCTCATCGAGGGTCTTCCTTTCTTGCTCTGTCCTCCGCCCTCCTAAGCATAATGTCCCTCTTCAAGGAGTAGTTTCTTCTTGGAACATGCCCAAAGTATGTCAGATAAAGCTTCAGAATCCTTGCCTCCAATGAGAAGCCCAGTTTCACCCTC
Organism: Elephantulus edwardii; assembly: GCF_000299155.1. Classification (NCBI taxonomy): domain Eukaryota; kingdom Metazoa; phylum Chordata; class Mammalia; order Macroscelidea; family Macroscelididae; genus Elephantulus; species Elephantulus edwardii. The sequence goes on along the minus strand of NW_006399893.1, from coordinate 3,494,354 downwards.
TCCAGGACAAACCTATTTGTTCTCCTAGCAGCCCATGGTATATTCAACTCTCTTCTCCAGCACCACAGTTCAAAGGCATCAATGTCCAGCTCTCTGAAGCATAGTACACAATTGCAAAGACTATGGCACACCTTAGTCACCAGCCCAATGCAGTTGCTCTTCAGTACTGTAGAGAGGTCCCTGACAACTGACTTTCCCAGTGCAAATGGTCTCTTGATTTCCTGGCTGTTGGTACTAAAAGTGTTAATTGTGGAGCCAAGCAAGCTAAAACTATTAACAATCTCAATCTCTTCACCATCCATAATGATGCTGCCAATTGGCCCAGTGGTGAGTATCTCTGTTTTCTTGATGTTGAGTTTCAATCCATATTGAAGGCTGCAGTCAAATAATATTAATGAATTATTTGATCATTTCCACATTCAGCTGATCTTTTTTCTTTGAATAGATAGAAATATGGCTCTTTTCCAAATTTCCTGATAGATATGAATGATTCTGTAGTAGCATTCTAGTCCACTAGAGCCAAAAATACAATCTTGAAAATGTATTACCTGTATTTAGAAACTGTCTTAAGATTAGATTTGACCAACTGAACACTAATGATGGAAGACAATTGCAAGGTTGCATCACGTGATCTTGGATATATTTTTTATAACCACTACCATATTTTCCTACTACCAATCTTTTTTCTTTGTTTCCAGTTTTAACATTCCAGTCTCAAGTAATTATTAATGCTTCTTTATGGCCTTATTTTTTCCCCAATTTTCATTGCAATTCAGACAACAAAGATTGATAAAGTTTCAATTTCTTCATCATTCGCATTAATTATTAGTGTATGACTTTAATACTACTAGTAGTATTTTATCTTATTTATAGGTTCATGAATATTACCCTATCACTAACAACATTATACTTTAAAATTGATCTAAAAAATTTTTTTGTGACTAAGTTCTCATTCTCTCAGGGTATTTTCCAAGCAGTGGAATAACTGGGTTATATGGAATTTCTATGTTCAGCTTTTAAAGAAAACATCAAACTGCCTTCCAGAGTGATTACATCAATATACAATCCCATCAACAGTGCATAAGAGTTCCTATCTCACCACATCCTCACCCACATTTATTACTTATTGTCCTATTAAATTTTGTCACTGCTACTGGAGTGAGATGGAATCTCAATGTGTTTTTTATTTACATATACCTTATATCCAGTGATTTTGAGCATTTCTTCATGTGTTTGTTGAATCTCAGAATCTCTTCCTCTGTGAAAATTCTTCCCATGTCTTTTGCCCATTTTTTAATTGGGTTATCAGTCTTTTTCTTGTGGAGGCCCTGTAGGATTCTGTAAACTTTTGATATGAGACCCTTGTCTGAGATGGTATTGCCAAAGTTGGTTTGTAGTTTTGGTTTTTTTCCCAGTTAGTTGATCCACCCCTCCCACCCCCCCACTGGAAAATGTTTTTGATGTGCAAAGGGATTTAATCTTTCGAAGATTCTATTAATCAATTTTATCCTATCTAAATTGTGCATTTCTGATTGTATTTGGCAGTCTCTTTATACCCTGGACTAGGCTGTCTGAGCTTGATTCCAGTTTGTCTTTTATGAACTTTATGGTTTTGGGCTTTATTCCCAAGTCTCTGGTCTACCTTAAGTTGATTTTTGCATGTAGTGTGAGATATGGATCCTGTTTCAGCTTTCTACAGGTACAGCCCAATTTTGCCAGATATTTGTTGAAGAGATTGTCATTTCCTCATTTGATAGTTTTTATTTCTTTGTCGAATATCAGTTGATGATAGATAGATAGATGGGTCCATTTCTGGGTTCTCACTAAAATGTGTTTTTTCATAATGAATGTGATTAACAGAAATTGTTAACTTTACCTATTTCACAGTGTCAGATTATTCAACAAAGTATTATTCAAGTTATTTATGAGCAAATTAGTAGTGAACAGTTTGACCTTTGCCACCACATCAAAGATTCTGCATCTAGGTATGGCTTTCATCTGTCTCTCTCCCAACTCCTTAGCATTTTCCTACAGACTGAAAACCTCTTTTTGAATTCACAATCCCTGATAGGAATAGAGTACCCAGTACAAAAACGTGAGCACAAGTTCATTCATGCTTACTTACTAACCCGTAGTAAGCAGCTTTATATGTTTGTTCAAAATATCACTAAACAAGTAACCATGAACTTTCTTATCCTTATTAGTGAACTGTTTCACATGCTTTTCACTAGGTGGTAAATCAGTTCACTACATGTTAGTAAGTAAGTACAAATGAGCTGTTTTACCTTCTTTGCTGGATAAGCCATCCTTGCTTGTTTATCCTATGTTATGTTCCATAAATGATATGAGAAAGTTAAATTAGGAGAACACAGATCTAGTCATATTAATCAAACACAACTCAAAAGAGATGAGTCCAAGCATGTCCTTGAGAAATTTCCTCAAGAGACATTGCTTTTGTCAAGTGATATGCGTTTTGCTTTCTGCAGTGGATTCAGTATTTTCCCCAGTATGTCTCAAAGTATAAATAGCAAGCTATTTGAGCAAATGCCCATCTGGTTGTTTTATTTCCTCTTTTAAATAGAGAAGAAACGTTCTGTAGTTTGGGGAGAAATAAGGAAGGCAGTTGTGGTTTCAGCCCAAATCTAATCTGGCCATTTGTACTCACTGAGCAACATCTTAAAGCAATTTTATTAGAGAGGTAGTCTTTGGAACCCAAAACCAAGTTAGTACCCCCTTTTATATCTCTGTAGGCTGTTAGTCTCTATTGTGTAAACTAGATTTTTTTCTGAAACACTTATTAAACTCTTCAGAATGTAGACTGTAATTTCACAAAGGTGAGGAGCTCTGTGCTTCCTCTATGTATTTCTGCATACTTCCAGGGTCTCATAGTTCCTGCTTTATAAAAAGAACTGGTTACTGTCTGGGCCTCTGTGACCTCTGGTGGCCCCATGTGAGTGGACTCTAACTGCTCTATAGTGTTGTCAGTAGCTGGTTTTTCAGAAGGATAGCATCATGCTTTTCTTGAGGCACCTCTGGACGGGCTTAAGCCTCCCACCTTTGTGTTAGTGTCTAAGCATGTTAAGCATCAACATCACAGGTGACTGAACTGCTATCTTGCACTTGTAATTATGTTCTCCAAAACTACACTACTAACTTCTTAGTTTCAAACCAATAAAAACCTTGTCCTCTCTACCTGTAATCTCTCAGTTTAAATTGCACGAAGAGAGTGTGACTTATTTCAGAGAATCTTGATACCGGTTAGCATATCAGTGGTGTATATAGTAGTGGGTAAAGTGACATTAGAAAGACTTTGGGAAAAAAGGAGGGTATATTTTTGTGAAAAATTATGAATTTTCTGAAATTTGGAGAGGTTAAAAGAGAAGAATTAGGATGATTATTTCCAGAATTGTTTTCTCATCTCTCGCTCTCTCTCACTCGTTCTCGCTCTTGCTCTCTCTCTCGCATGCACTCTCTCACTCTCTCATTCTCTCTTCTCTCTCTCTCTCTCTCTCTGTGTATGTGTGTGTGTGCACGCGTGTGTGTGTGTGTGAGAGAGAGAGAATTGTTGTTGTTATGTGCCGTCGAGTCATTTGCGACTCATAGCGACCCTATGTACAACAGCCCTAAACCCTGCTCTATCGTGTGCCTGTCGCATTGCCTCTGAAACATTCATCCCGATTACCCCAGTCACTGAATCAATCCACCTCATAGAGGGTCTTCCACTCCTGCGCTGTCCCTCCACCCTACCAAGCATGATGTCCCTTTTCAAGGACATATCTCTTCTTAAAACATGTCCAAAGTATGTCAGACGAAGGCCCAGAATCCTTGCCTCCAAGAAGTAGCCTGGTTTAACCCTCTCCAGGATGAATCTGTTTGTTTTCTTGGCAGTCCACGGTACATTCAATACTCTTCTCCAGCACCACAGCTCAAAGGCATCAATTCTCCTTCTAGCCGTCCTAGTCATTGTCCAACTCTCTGATGCATAACAAGTGTTTGCAAAGACCGTGGGCTGTATCAGACGCACCTTAGTCTAGAGTGACACCGTTGCTCTTTAGTACTTTGGAGAGGTCCCTAACTGCAGACTTTCCCATCGCAATACGTTTTTTGATTTCCTGGCTGCTGGTGCCAAGAGTGTTGACCATGGAGCCGAGCAAACTGAAGCTGTGAGCAATCTCAATCTCAATCTCTTCACCATCCATCCTGATGGTACCAATTGGTCCAGTGGTGAGAATCTTTGTCTTCTTGACATTGAGCCTTATTAACAAGTAAAATAAGTAAAAAGTAATGGGAAGAAGACTAGACCAGTTGTAATGAAATCCTAAAGGTAGCAGATCTAGATGGATTTTAGAGACTCTGTGAGCCTGGACATGGGACACTACAATTTGATGGTGGGCCTAAGGACCAGTGCTTTTCAACCCTTGCTGTTTATCAAAATTCTGGGTAAGACTGTAATTAAGCATGCAAATCCCTTTGTGGTATTTTATTTTATTTTCCTTTAGAATTCTCAGGTGATTCTTTTGTGTAGCCAGGGTTGAAAAGGACCTATCTGAACCAAAGAGCCCCTGAGTGGTACAAATGCTCAAGGTGCTTAGGTGCTTACTGGCTGGAGATTAGAGTAAAACCATAAACACATTGGAAGCAAGGCATGGAGATCTACTTCCAAAGAGTTATCCATTGAAAAGTCTATGGGCACAGTTCTACCCTGATATATAAGGGATTTCCACGAGTGGAATCAATGTAAAAGCAACTGGTAATTTTGAACAAATATGTAATATACATCTGGCACTTTTTGAGCTTTCTAGAATCTAAGCCCAGATACTATATCCAGGTAATTCTCTAGCTCTTGACTGATAGTAGAGGTAGTTGTTATCTGTGGGTTATCCAGCTTCCATTGTAGATACAGAAAAGGTATGAGAGCATGAGATCAAAGATTCTTTAATCAGACACAACAGCTGAGCATATAAAATGGCACTGGAGACTCTGCCAAGTAGGTAGAGACCTCCCTCTGCATTGGCGGTGACACAAACCCCACTTTTTTAGAAGTTTAGCGGTAGTGTCAGTGGTCAGCAAAAGCCATGCTGCACTCCTCACATCATCCTGTGGTATAATTTCAGAGTTTTCTTTTTGACTGAGCAGCCTTAAGATTCACTTCTCCAGACCATCATACAAGAGTGTGAGAGAACCACATCTTTCAGCAGATAAAAAGAAATGACCTCTCGGCCATAATCAGTGGAACAGTTTCTGGGGCTTGTGAGAAGAAATCTTGAGTACTGTAAATGTTTTGCTTCTTAACTGTCTTTCTAGAAATCTTATGCTACTAATTCTAGATTGTTGCTTATTACTTATAGATTTTGTTCCAGGAAATTTGTGAGACATAATCATGGCCCTTGCGGTCATTCACAGGTAAAGACATGCACAGCACAGAACCACTAAATGCAATCCCAGCAGATGAGGAAATGGTGAGTTCATTATTATTCTAATTTCACTTTTGTGGTGACTTGATAACCAAACTCACAGCCGTACATTTGTCTCCAGCTCATAGGGAGACTCCTTCAGGTATCTGAAACTGTACCTCTTTATAAGACACTACTTATCTTTCACCCTCAGAGCAGCTGGTGGCCTTGAAAGTCCAACCTTTCAGTTAGCAGTCCTATGTGTTCCACACTAGACATTGGAGCTCCTTATTGATTTTGGGGAGTATGACAAAGTGGATATATTATGTTTCTGCCAACTGCAACAAAAAAGAGCAACTCATCCTGAAATATTCTCATGTAGAAACTTCTGCTTTGAAAAACAGCTGGAGTTTGGCCACTCCTCCCTGCAGTCTTAGGTTCAGCCACCTCAGCCCTCTGTTGCCTTCTGCTGCACACTGACACTTGTTCTTTTTCCTAAAAACTGATAGAGCTCTGAGGCACCACAAAAAGGAAAAGAAACAGGCTGGACTGGATTCTCTCTTACCAGCCTCAGCATAAGAGAGAGGTGAGTGTGTCAACTACTTAACCACCAACAGAGAAGTGAAGACTTTACTGTTTGGACCTTGTCACTTCCTCCTGACTTTCTCTGTTCATGCAGGGATAGCTATCTCCCAACCAGATCCAACAGAGGAAACAGGTATGAGATTTGGCCGATAGTATCAACTGAGTCTTAAGGTACACATCATTGGAACCTTGCCTCTTCCATGAGAGTTTATCTGCTAGAAGGGAGTGACTTTTCTCATTAGCTACAGAAAATGGTCAAATGTGTGGATTGGACACTTACAACAACTGAGACTTGACGACTGCTTGGTGTGAACATTACTGCTTCCCTCAGCTTGTATATGCTCAGGGAAGAGAGGTTCCCTCCTAGCCAGCGATAAGAGTGGAAAAGGTGCATAGGTTGGCCATTAACACCAACTGAGATGTAGGGACTACACTGCTTAAACCCAACAACATCTCTGGGTCTTTCCTTTGAGCAATATGCCCAGGTCCCACTTCTAGGAGCTTGCCTACCCAGGGTGAAAATCAAGTCTTACCATTAAAAGACAGGACAAAATAAAGAACCTTCCACAACTGGGCAAAGAGAAAAACTCAGCTCCTTAACTCTCAAAAGACACCTGGATGAGAAGCTTCTCACAGGAAACAAGGACCAAAGTCATTGGATGGGGGAAATTGCCACTAGGAAACTTAACAGGGGCAACAGTTAAAGTCTGCAACTTACCAATACCATCATAAAGACAAGAAACTTATCACAACAGAAACTGCCACACACATACCAGGAAGAACGTGACTAATGCTGAGGAAACAATAGGCAGGTTCAAACATGAAAGCCAAACCAAGCCTCCTAAATAAGCAGATCAGAATGCAGATCAAATGAATACTTCAGAGACAGGGAGTCAGAAAAAAAATATTGATATGGTATTATATGAACAGCTACTGAAGAAGGTACAAATGATGGGCAGGAGGATATTGAAAACATAAAGTTAATACCCTAGAGTCAGAGAGACAGAAGAAATATGTTGACATAGAGCTATTAGACAAGTACTGAAGAAGCTGTAATTAATGGAAAATAGTGTGACTGCCTTAGAGACAGAGAACTAGAAGAAATATATCCATATGGAATTACAATAACAGCTGTAGAAGCAGATACAAAATATAGAAGAATGGAAACCATGAAAAAAGAGATACAAGATTTTTTTTAAAAAAATCATTATAAGATAGAAAAGGTACAACCAACACAGTAATGGAAAAAACAAAAATACAATCCAGAATATGAAGAGAGAAATGGCAAAATATTTCAACATCATGGAGAAATAAAAAGCAGAACAGAAATATTGGAACAGAGAGTCAGAAACCCAGAAGAATATAATTTCAGTGAGAAGCTGTTGTTGTCATTATGTGCCATCGAGTTGACTGCAATTCATAACAACACTACGTATAACAGCTCTAAATTCTGCCCTATCCTGTGCCAATCTCACCATCTCTGACACACCTACCCCAAGTCACTAAATCAATCCACCTCATCGAGGGTCTTCCTCTCCTGCGCTTTCTCGCTATCCTCCCAAGCATGACGTCCCTCTCTAAGGACTGGTCCTTCCTTGCAACATGTCCAAAGTATGTCAGATGAAGCCTCAGAATTCTTGCCTCCAGGGAGCAGCCTGGCTCCACTCTCTCCAGGATAAAACTGTTCTTTTTCTTAGCAGTCCATGGTATTTTCAATACTCTTCAACACCACAGCTCAAAGGCATCAATTCTTCTATCATCCCTAGTCATTGTACAGCTCTCTGATGCACGCCAAGTGATTGCAAAGACCATACATGTATCAAGTGCACCTTAGTCTCCAGACTGACATTGCTAGCAGAAGAAAAAAGAGTAAGAGAAAGCAGACAAAAGAAAAATGAAGAAAACATAAGAATCATGTGGGATACCATCAAATGGAGTAACATGCATTTTATTGGAATCCCAGAACAGGAGGAAAGAGAGGAAAGCACTGAGAGAATTGTAAACAAAGTACTAGAAGAAAACTACCCAGATATCATGAAAAAAGAGAAAATCCATATTCAAGAAGCTTAGCAAACTCCAAATAGATAAGATTCTAAAAGAAAACCCACAAGATATTGTAGCAAATATTAAAAAAATCAAAGATAAGGACAAAAATTAAGAGTAGCCAAAGAAAAGAAAAAAAATCACATATAAAGGTGAATCAGTTAGGTTAAGCTCTAGTTTCTCAGTAGAAAACAGGTAAGAAAGGAGACAATAGGGTGGTATAGGCAGCAGGCTGAAAGAAAACAATTGCCAACCAATGATTCTGTAACCAGTAAAATTGTCCATCAAATATGAAGGAGAAATTAGGTCATTTGCAGAAAAACAGTAATTTAAGAAATTTTTGAAAACAAGACCAACCCTACAAGAAATATTAAAGGAAGTCTGCCACACAGAGACACTACAGGAAATTGGATGGGCCAAAATAACCAGAAGAAAAGAAACACAACAAAATGGCAGTGATAAAGTCTACCTTCTCAATAATCACTCTTAAAGTGAATTTCTTAAATATGTTGATGAAGGAAAAAAGAGTAGCAGAAAGGATAAATACCCCAAATCCATCAATATGTCACCTAAAAGAGACACACCAAAAAAATAATGAAAAAGATAGATTAAAAAATCAAAGGAAGGGAGATTTGTACACAAATATTCATAGCATTATTCACCATCACAAAAGCATGGAAACAGCCCTCATGTCCAACCACAAACAAAAGAATTGAGAAGTTATGGTGCATTCACATAATGGAATACTACACAGCACACAGGAGCAATGATTTTGTAAATTATTATCTAACTTGAGAGGGACTTGAGAACATTTTGCCGAATGAACTAACTCAGTCCTACAAGGACAAATATTGTATAAAACCATTACTGTAGAATGAGTATAAGGATCCAGTTTGAGGGGGTGGGTCAGGGGGAAAGAGTGGAAGCAGAGGGATGAGGATGTGCAGGGCGACAATTTGAAAGGTGAGCAGATGAGGAAAATGGAAAGAATTTGTTCTCAAAAACAATATATTAGAATTTTGTAAATAAAGTAGTATAAAAAAAAGTGAAGGATGGGGAAAAATATACCAAGCAAATGGCACTGACAAGAAAGCAGGAGTGATAATGTTAATTTCTATAAAGATAGACTTCAGGATGGAAACCATCATAAAAGTTAAGAAAGGGAAGTATATAATTATTAAAGGCACATTAAATCAAGAAGACATAAACTTGGTCAACATCTACACACCAAATGATAGGTCTGTAAAATAGCAGTTAACAGATTTGAAGAAATAACTAGACAGCAAAACAATAGTAGTAAGTGACTTTAACACACCACTCTCAACAAAGGACAGGTCAACTAGAAAGAAACAAAAGATGCAAAAGAACTAAATTATACTTTTAGCCAACTCGACCTTGTAGACATATTCAGGTATGTTGTTTGTTGTTGTTGATTGCCTCCGAGTATATTCACAGTTGTTGCTACGTGCCATAAAGTCACTTGTGACTCATAGTAACCCTATGTACAACAGCTCTAAAACCTGCTCTATCTCTTGCCAATCTTATTGTCTCTGACACACCTATCCCCATTACCCCAGTGATGGAATCAATCCATCTCATTGAGGGTCTTTCTCTCCTTTGCTGTTCCTCCACCCTCCCAAGCATGACATCCCTCTCCAAGGACTGGTCTTAACTTGCAATATGTCCAAAGTATGTCAGATGGAGCTTCACAATCCTTGCCTCCAAGGAGCAGCCTGTTTTAACCCTCTCTAGGATGAACTTGTTTTCTTAGTAGTCCACAGTATATTCAATATTCTTCTCCACAACCACAGCTCAAAGGCATCAATTCTCCTTCTATCCTCTGTAGTCATTGTCCAGCTCTCTGATGCATAGCAAGTGATAGCAAAGACCATGGCCTGTGTCAGGCTCACCTTAGTCTCTAGAGTGAAATCATTGCTCTTCAGTACTTTGGAGATGTCTCTAACAGCAGGCTTTCCCATTGTAATACATCTTTTAATTTCCTGGCTGCTGGTGCCAAGAGTGTTGATTGTGGAGTCAAGCAAACTAACTCTGTTAACAATCTCAACCTCTTCACCATCTATCATGAGGCTGCCAATTGGCCCAGAGGTGAGAATCTTCATTTTCTTGATATTGAGCCTCAATCCATATTGAAGGCTGCAGTCCTTGACCTTCTGCAGCAAGCTTTTCAGGTCCTCCTCAGTTTCAGCAAGCAGGGTTGTGTCATCTGCATAACGCAGATTGTTGATGAGTCTCCCTCTAATCCTCATGCCATATTCTTCCTCATAGAACCCAGCCTCCCAGATAATCTATTTTGCACATAGATTGAAAAGATAAGGGTTTATGATGCATCCCTTTCATACATAGTTCTTGATTTTGAATCATGCAGTGTTTTGTTGCTCTGTTCTGACAACTGACTCCTGGTCCAAGTATAGGTTTTGCATAAGCACAATCAAATATTCTGGGATTCCCATTCTTCTCAGAGTCAGCCACAGTTTGTTGTGATCTACACAATCAAATGCCTTGGCATAGTCAACAATATACAGATAGACATCCCTTTGGTGCTATCTGCTTAAATCAGTTCTTTTCACAGAAGGAAAGGTTGGTTTTTGTCACAGGATAGTGACACCATGGGTCTTTGACTGATTTTATTCCTTTTTTTTCCAGTGTCACCTATTTTTTTCTTCTTTTAGTGTCAACTTAAAAAAATATATATCGTTGTTGATTGCCTTCAAGTCAACCACGACTCATAGCAACCTTATGAACAAAAGGCCCAAAGCCCCTCCACAACCAACGACATTTATCAAAGTTCGTAGAATTTCTGGAGGCATGTTATTTAGGAAGTGGATGCCACTCCTGCTTCCAAACCTGTCATAGTATGTTATGTACCATGTAGTCATCTGCAATGTATAGCGACCCTATGTACAGCAGCTCTGAACCCTTCCCTGTCCTGAGCCCGTCTCACTAATTCTGACCCACCAGGCCTCATTGTCCCAGTTACTGTATCAATCCATCTCCTCTGGGGTCTTCCTCTTCTGTGCTGTCCATCCACACTTCAAATCATGATGTCCTTCTCCAAGGACCAATTTTTCCTTTGCCCAAAGTAAGTGAGGTGGAGTTTCAAAACCCTAGCCTCCAAGGAGAAACTTGGTTTCACCCTCTCCTATTTGTTTTCTTGGCAGTCCGTGGTATGTTCAAGACTCTCTTCCAGCACCACAATTCAAACATACCTATTCTTTTTTCTGTCCTCCTTAGTCATTGTCCAACTCTCTGAAGCACATAACAAGTAATTGAAAAGATCATGACCTGGATTAGGCACACCTTTGTATCTAGATTGACATCGTTGCTCTCCAGCAATCTGGAGAGGCCCATGACAGCAGATTTTCCCAATGTAATTTGTCTTTTGATTTTCTGACTGCTGGTGCTAATAGTGTTGATTGTGGATCCAAGCAAGCTGGAATTGCTAACAACCTCAATCTCTTCTCCATATAATATCATATTGTCAATTTGCCCAGTGGTGAAAATCTTTGCTTCCTGATGTTGAGCCACAATCCATATTGAAGACTACAGTCCTTGGTCTTTTGAAGCAAGTGCTTCAGGTCTTCTTCAATTTCAGCAAGCAAGGTTGTGTCATATGCATATCAGAGGTTGTTGATAAGTCTTTCTCCAATCTTGATGTCACACTCCGCCTCATAAAGCCCTGCTTCCTGAATGATCTGTTCTGTATGCAGATTGAAAAGGTACAGGGACAGGATGCATCCCTGATGCACTCCCTTCCTGATTTTGAACCATGCAGTGTTTCCTTGCTCTGTTCTGAGGAATGCTTCTTGGTCCAAGTATAACTTTCGTATAAGCATGATTGAGTGTTCTGGATTCCCATTTTCCTCAGTTTAGCCACAATTTATCATGATCTACCCAGTCAAATGAAACACATATAGTCAAATGAAACACTTTGCATAGTCAATGAAACATAGATAATCTTCTGGTACTCTCAACATTCTGCCAAGGTCCATCTAACATAGACAATAATATCCTTAGTGCCATGACCTCTTCTAAATCCAGCTTGCATTTCTGGTAGTTCTCGGCCAATGTACTGTTCAAGTCTTTTATAAATTAAGTGTTTATATGTATGAATGTATGCATGTGAATATTACAAGCACGTTGTTGTTGTTATATGTGGTTGATTCTACTGTGCAAAATTGCTCTGAACCCTATCCTGAGCCAATCTCACTGTATCTGACACACTTAGTCCTATTACCCTACTTACTGTGTCAATACACTTCAGTCTTCCACTTCTGTACTGACCCTCCACCCTTCTAAGCATGATGTTCTTCCTCATGGATTGGTTCATCCTGGAAACATGCCTAAATTATGTGAGATGGAGTTTCACAATCCTTTTCTCCCAGGAGTAACTTGGTTTCATCCTCTCTAGAACAGTGTTATTTGTTCTCTTGGCAGTCTATTTTATGATCAACATTCTTCTTCAGCACCATGACTCAAAGGCATTAATTCTTACGCTATCATCCTTAGTCATTGTCTAGCTTTTAGATGCACTGTAAGGAATTGAGAAAACCATGGCTTAGATGAGGTGCACCTTAGTCTCTAAACTGACATCATTGTGCATCAGCACTCAGGAAAGATCCCTGAGAGCAGATTTTCCTAATGTCATTTGTCTTTTGATTTCCTTACTTCTGGTGCCAGACTGTTGATTGTGAATCATAGTAAGATTAAATTATTAACAACCTCAATCTCTTCTTCATCTCTCATGATGCTGTCAATTGGCTCAGTGGTGAGAATATTTGTTTTCTTGATATTGAGATGCAATACATATTGAAGACTGCAGCCCTGGACCTTCTGAAGCAAATGGTTCAAGTTCTCCTCAGTTTCAGCGAGAAAGATTGAGTCATCTGTGCAACACAGGTTATTGATAAGTCTTCCTCCCATCCTTACACCAAATTCTTTTTCATCAAGTTAATCTTCCAGAATGATCTGTTCTGCATATAGATTGAAAAAGTGTGGGGAAAGGACACATCTCTAACATGTTCCCCTCTTGATTTTGAACCAGGCTGTGTTTCCTTGCTCAGTTTGTACAACTATTTCCTGGTTTAAGAATAGATTTCATGTTAAGAAGCTGTACTGCAGTCCCAAAGGCATGTGGTTCAAATCCACCAGCTGCTCTGTTAAAGAAGGATACATAATCTACTCTTGTGTGATTCACTGCCTCTGAAAATCTGTTGGAGGGTCAGCTATGAATTGGTTTGGTTTCCATGGAACATAACAACAATTACATGTATGGGTGTGCATATATATTTCATGTATACATGTATGTGTACACACATGTATATGTGTTTACATGTATATATAAAACAATATGCTGTCAGGGACATCATCAGGGTACTGAAGAGCAACACTGTCAGTCTGGAGACTAGGGTGCCCCTGATCTAGGCCATGGCCTTCGCAATTATGTGCTATGCATCAGAAAGCTGGACAATGATTAGGTACAATAAAAGGAGAATTGATACCTTTGAGCTGTGGTGCTGGAGAAAAGTACAGAATATATCATGGACTCTAACAGAACAAACAAGTTCATCCTGAAGAAGGTGAAACCAAGCTGCTTCTTGGAGGCAATGATTCTGAAGCTTCATCTCACATACTCAGGGCATGTTGCAAGAAGGGACCAGACCTTGGAGAGGAACATTATGCTTGGGAGGGTGGAGAGTCAGTGCAGAATGGGAAGATCCTCAATGAGAAGGATTGACTGGATGACTGAGGTAATGGGGATAGATGTGTCAGAGACAGTAAGATTGACTCAGGATAGTGCAGGATTCAAACCTCATGTACATAGGGTTGCTATGAATCACAAGTGATTAGATGGCACATAACAACAACATATTGTTTTACACATATCATTAATACTATTGACATCATTTTAAATATCTTTATTGCTAAGTCTCGTGGAAGAGACATGTAGATAGCTGCACTACTAATCCAAAGGTCAAATCACTCCGGGGGGTTTGAAGCCACCAGAAATTCAAGATGGTTTCACAGAGTCCATGGCATAATGGATATGACTGCTGATGTCATATGGGTCTTGAATGAAAGCAGAAACTACCTATTTATGCTTTATTGATTATGTGAAGGCATTTAACTGTATTGATCATAACACATTATGGCTAACATGGAGAAAAATGGGAATCCCAGAGCAATTAATTGTGCTAATGTGAAACCTATACAGGAACAAAAAAAGTTATTGTCCAACAGAACAAGGGAACATTGCAAGATTCACAAGAACAACAGCAACAAAATTGTGAATCATGTTGGTATTCTTTTTCCATTTTGGTCCAATTTGCACACTGAGCAAATCATTGGAGAAGATGAACTATATGAATAATGTGGTATCAGAATTGGAGAAAGACTAATCAACAACCTGTGTTGTGTAGATAGCACAATCTTGCTTGCAGATAGTGAAGGAGACTCAAAGTACTTTCCGTAGAAGATAAAAGACTACAGTCTTCAATATGCGTTACATCTTCATATCAAGAAAACTAAAATTTAAAAATGCATTGTGTTGGGAAAATTTGTTGTCAAGGACCTCTTCAAAATATTAAAGAGAGGGAAAAATAAATTAGAAAACTAAAGTATGTCTAATCCAAGCCACGACTTTTCCAACTGATTTCTATGCATCTGAAAGTTGGACAATGAATAAGGATGTCAGAGAAGGGTCAGTGCTTTTTAATTGTGGTGTGAGAGAAGAATACTGAGTATCCAATGGATTGTCAAAAGAAGAAACAAGTCTGTCTTGGAGGAGGTGCAATCATGGTGTTCCTTAGAGGCAAGGATGGTGAAACTTCATCTCCCATACTTTGGACATGTTGTCAGGGAGGACCAGTCTTTAGAAAAAGGCATCATGTTGAGAAAGCTAGAAAGGCGGAGGAAGAAAAGAAAACCCCCAAGGAAACGGATTCACAGACAGTTATTATAACAATATGGCAAGTATGTAAAAAAGTGTGAATGGCTGAGGATATGACAAGGTTTAGAACTGTTTTTTATCAGGTTGCTATAAGATGAAGTTGATTGAATGGCATCTAACATATAGATCAATAGAGGATAGATAGATTAGATAGATAGATAGATAATAGATAGTTGTTATAGTTTTATTGTAATATAGTTATAGATATATAGCTATAGATACAGAGTTATAAATACATAGTTATATTTATAGTTATATAGATTTGTTGCTGTTGTTGTTATGTTCTGTTGAGTTGCTTAGGACTCGTAATGACCTATGAGCCCTAAACACTGCCCTATCCTGTGCCAACCTCGCCATCTCCAACACTCTAATTCCAACCCCCCAATCACAGAATCAATCCATCTCATTGAGGGTCTTCCTCTCCTGTGCCATCTCTCCACTCTCCCAAACATGATGTCCCTCTCCAAGGACCAGTCTCTCCTTGCAATATGCCCAAAGTATGTCAGACTCGGCTTCAGAATCCTTGACTCCAAGGGCAGTCCAACTTCACCCTCTTCAGGACAAACCTATTTGTTCTCCTACCAGTCTGTGGTATATTCAATACTCTTCTCCAGCACCACAGCTCAAAGGCATCAATTCACTTTTTATCATCCCTATTCACTGTACAACTCTCTGATGCATAGCATGTAATTGCAAAGACTATAGCCCAGATTCTACTGAAGATTATCCAAAAACGACTGAAACAGCACATCAGCAGAGAATTGCCAAAAGTCCAGGCTGGGTTTAGAAAGGGTCGTGGTACTAGGGATATTGTAGCTGATGTTAGATGGATCTTGGCTGAAAGCAGGGAATGCCAGAAGAATGTCTATCTGTGTTTCATTGATTATGCAAAGGTGTTTGACTGTGTGGATCATAACAAACTGTGGCTGACTCTGAGAAGAATGGGAATCCCGGAACATTTAATTGTGCTAATATGAAACCTATACTTGGACCAGGAGTCAGTCGTCAGAACAGAGCAGGGTAACACTGCATGGTTCAAAATTGGGAAGGGTGTACGCCAGGGATGTGTCCTGTCTCCATACCTTTTCAACATGTATGCAGAGCAGATTATCTGGGAGGCTGGGCTCTATCTATGAGGAGAAGTGTGGCATCAGGATTGGTGGAAGATCTATTAACAATCTGTGTTATGCAGATGACACAACCCTGCTTGCTAAAACTGAGGAGGACCTCATGCACTTGCTGCGGAGGGTCAAGGACTGCAGCCTTCAGTATGGACTGAGGCTCAATGTTAAGAAGACAAAGATTCTCACCACTGGACCAACTGGTAGCATCAGGATGGATGGTGAAGAGACTGAGATTGTTCACAGCTTCAGTTTGCTCGGCTCCAGGGTCAACACTCTTGGCACCAGCAGTCAGGAAATCAAAAAGTGTATTGCGATTGGAAAGTCTGCTGTTAGGGACCTCTCTAAAGTACTCAAGAGCAACGGTGTCTCTCTGGAGAGTAAGGTGCACCTGATACAGGCCATGGTCTTTGCAATCACTTGTTATGCTTCAGAGAGTTGGACAATGACTAGGGAGCACAGAAGGAGAATTGATGCCTTTGAGCTGTGGTGCTGGAGAAGAGTATTGAATGTACCATGGACTTCCAAGAAAACAGATTCATCCTGGAGAGGATTAAACCATGCAACTCCTTGGGGGCAAGGATTCTGGGGCTTCGTCTGACATACTTTGAGCATGTTGCACGGAGGGACAGGTCCTTGGAGAGAGACATCATGCTTGGGAGGGTGGAGAGACGGCGCAGGAGGGGAAGATCCTCTATGAGATGGATTGATTCAGTGACTGGGGTAATAGGGATGGGTGTGTCAGAGGCAGTGCGACTGGCACAGGATAGAGCAGGGTTTAGGGCTGTTGTACATAGAGTCGCTATGAGTTGCAAACGGCTCGACGGCACATAACAACAACAACAATATAGCCCAGATCAGGCGCACCTTAGTCTCCAGCCTGACGTCGTTGTTCTTCAGTACTCTTGAGAGGTCCCTTACAGCCGACTTTCCCAATGCAATTTGTCTCTTGATTTCCTGGCTGCTGGTACCAAGAGTGTTGACTGTGGATATAGAGATATAGTTATAGTTATATAGATCTAGTTATATATCACTACACAACTAGATCTATATATCTATAAGTATACTATATCTATACATCTCTCTATATCTATCTATGTATCTATCTATCTAGATGTTGTTGTGAATCATAGAGCTAGGGGAACAGACTCATAGTTGACCCTCAGGCGAGCTTTCAGAGTCAGTTAATCACACAAAAGAAGATTGCCAATCTTTCTCCTATGGGACATCTGGTGTCTTTGAACTGCATGCCTTTGGGATTGCCACACAGTTTCTTGCCACTAGGCCACCAAGTCTCCCTTACTTTCAGAGTCTGAATAAGAATTTCTGCGCTTTTATTATATTGTATATGGAGAGACTTAATGAAAGTTATTGAAACTTGGTACTGTTTATATTTTTATTATTGTAACTTTGAATACTTAAAATGTATACATAATTCATGTAACCACACAACACATCATATTAAGTACTTCTATAATGCCATGTGATTCAGTAATCATGTTGTTTTTTGCTGTTAGACGTCATTGAGTCAATTACAACTCCTGGTGATCCTATGAACAATGGGTCTGTATAATTTCCTATCCTGAGCCATCCTCATCACCTCTATTATGCTTGAGCCAGTTGCTACATTTACTGTGTCGGTCCATCTTATTGAAAGTTTTCCTCCCCTTGCTAACCCTCCATCTTCCCAACCATGATGTCCTTTTCAAAAGATTGGCTCTTCCTACGAACATACCCAAAATATGTGAGATGAAGTTTCATCATCCTTGCCTCTAAGGAGAACCCTATATCTATATATATGTCTAGGTCTAGGTCGAGGTTGAGGTCGATGTAGATGTCTATGTCAATATCTTTATTGATATCCATATCATCTCTATGTCTATGTCTATGTCTATGTCTACGTCTATGTCTATGTCTATCTCTATCTCTATCTATCTACATCTACATCTATATAACTATAAATATAATTATATATACTTTCTCCCAAACATGTCTGTTCATTTTGGAAGTTTATGGGGTATTCAGAGCTCTTCTCCAAGATTGCAACCTAAATTCATTGATTCTTCTTCTGTCATCTGTAGACAGTGCCCAATTCCTAGATGTACAACAAACACCTTTAAAATGTCCTTGATAGAAGAATTACTCAATGCAGTACCATAGGTATTGATTATGGATCCAAGCAAGTGAAATCATTGATGACTTCAATCTTCTCTCCATCTATCTTTATATTGCCCATTTTCCGAGTAGGGAATGTTAGCAGTTTAGTATTAAGAAATTGTACTTCCAATCCAAAGGTTTGTGGTTTGGATCTATCAGCTGTTCTGGGGGACTGATGGGCATTGTCCTTCCCTGTAATTTATGGTCTCTGAAAGTCAACTATGTGTTGGTTCCAACCCAACAATACACACAACAACAATTGACCCAGTGATAAGGATTTTTGTCTTAAAATGGAGACATAATCCATATTGAAGATTATAGATTTTCCATCTTCTACAGCAATAGTTTCAAGTCCTCTTAGTTTTTGGCTGTAGGACCATGTGATTGTGAATTATCACATGTTTAGTCCACAAAAATTCTCTAGCTACAAATGTCTATACTAAAAATTTCTTGTGAAACTCACAAAGTTGAAATCCAGCAAGACTTCTGATCTCAGTAAATGTGTATTACAACTGCTGATCCAGTCACTTGCTTTTGAATTATTTCATTCTATTTCCTCTTGCTTTAGCAAGTTTCATTATCTCCTGTTATCTTTGACCTTATGTTTTAAGCCTGTATCTTTTCTGAGTTACTGAGTAATAAAAGACATTGAATAACTCAGACATTAAAGAAAGATAAAATGAACAGACTGAGTCACAGTCAGAAAGAACAAAATGAATATCCTGAAACATTCCAAGGAGTATGTTAGCAACTGTATCTTCCTAAACCAACATCATGATGTGGATCTGCGTCTATTTCTGATGTAGATTCAGAGAATGAAAACTTATTCTTCAGGGCAACATTATATCATCCAAAACTTTTTCATCATTTCTCCAGAACATGATATCCCCTCTAAGATCCTTTTATGCCTTCTGCTGCTTGGAAATTCCACCTTGGCACCTCATTCTTGCCTCACCAACTGCTCCAAACTCCTATTTCAAAGTTGGATCTTAGAAAATCTTCCATACTCTTCCCAAGCAGAGAACATATTTCTTTCCTCTGGGCACTGATTTATTTTTATGCAGTTTATGATATTCTTGTTAACTCCTTATTATAGTCCTATCGAAGCAATGTATACGCTGTATTTGTAAATACTTAGTATCGTTTTGCTTTAACTTTCTTAGGAAAACTGTGTCTTTAAATTCTGTATTCTTGTCATTCTTACAGTTGACAGCTGCTTGAGTAGATGATACCCCTGTCCCACCAACCCTAGCAGCTTAAGAACACATCAGGTTCTAGGAAACTTAGAGGATGAAAACAGTGTTTACATGAAAGTCTGAATGAATGTGACACTTAAGGACTTTTAGGGAGCTCTCTCTGGTTGCCTAGTGAGTAAGGAGTTTCACTACCAATCCAAAAGCATGTAGTTCAAATCCACCAAGCACTTACAAAGGAGAAGGAGGGGCTATCACTTCCCATGCAATTTACAACCTCTGAAAACCCACTGGAGGGTCAGTTTTAACTCAATGCCGATGAGTTGTTTATGGGTCATTGGTCTATATCAATTATTTAGAGTATCAGGATAGACAAATAGAATTTCTTAACAAGTGAAATTTCATCATGGAAGTTGACCAGATGATTAGCTCTTTCACCAAGCGTCTCTTTACTGGCAGTTTGCAGACAAAATTTCTAAGGCTGTTATAATTCTTTTAAGAGTCTTAGTAGAGTAGTTAGCTCATTATATATTGGATTGAGAGCTAATAAAAATTTGATGGTTTGATTTTATCAGTCATTATGCAGGACAAAGATGGGTAGTTTCCTATAAAGCATTAGAAACTCCAATAACGGTCAACCAGAGTCCGAATTTACTTGAAGGTGGTGGGTTTGGTTTTGGTGGGTATCTTTCTTTAGAGAGAGGTCATTTGTGTTGAATGATGCTGTCAGGACAAGTAAGATGAAGCTATAGTGGGCAGAATAACAAGTCCCCAAAGGGACCCATGGCCCAACACCTGAAACCTGTGGATGTGTTATGTTCCATAAAAGGAGTGGGAAGAGTAACATTTGCAGATGGAATTGTTGTTGTTGATGTTGTTTGTATGTCAATTCAGAAGTGACTCATTGCTGACCCTCTAGCAGATTTTTAGGGGCAGTGAATGACAAGGGAGGAGAATGCCCATCCTTCTCCTGCAGAACAGCTGATATGCTCAAATCCCACGCCTTTGGGACTGTAGTACAGTTTCTTGTCACTAGGCCACCAGAGCTTATTACCTTTAGACTGTTAATCAGCTGACCATAAAATAAGATTATTCATATAATCATAGTCACAAAGGTCCTTAAAACTGAAATAGGGAGGAGGAAGAAGACTGAGAAATGGAGATATGAAATCATGAGACAGATTCATTGCTGTCCACTGCTGACTTTGAAAATAGAAGGGTGCCATGAGCCAAGATATGCATAACTGTTGAAAAAGGCAAGAGGTGGGCCTCTGGAAAAGAATACAGACGTGTAACACCTTGAGTTTAGCCCTGGAAGAATCCTCTTGGACTCTTTCTGATCATCAGAACAGTAACATAATAAAGATAATAAACCTGTATTTTTTTAAATTAGCTAACATTGTGATGATTTGTTACAGTAACTGTAGAAAATGGATGCAAAGACTACAGGAGGTCAAGTTCAGCTGAGCACAACATCTAAGCCATTTAAGAAAGTGCCTGGCTTGATAACAATTTGTCCCAACTACCCATTGCCGTCTAACCTACGAGTAAAATCTAATCATGCTCAGATTAGCATGAAAGGAAGCATGGAGAGAGAGTTTAATATCCACAGCCCCTCTCTGGACTCCTTCAGGGCACACTGAGAGTTGGTCTGCAAATGGAAACAAAACTTGGAACCAGGGGTTTGCATCAGGCTGGTGAAACCTCCTTTTCAAAGACAACCAAAGCGCCAGGGATAAAGAACAGATCCTCCTGTCTGCTGTGATTCGCCAAAGTGGTTTTTATTAAAATGGAGATTTCCCAGGTTTTGTGCAGGGCTCACATGTTTATGAAGGACTGCCTCACAACAGCACAGTTGTAAGTGTCTGGTCTTGGCCCTGAACTCGGCACTTGCTGTTCGTTAATTAACGTTCCACCACATGAGCATAGCATTTCCAAACTGTGAGCTCTTAAACGTGCCCTCAGTCAACAGTGATGCTTTTAGCGGCGCTGCCCTTTGTGATAAGAACTTCTGATTATATTAGTTTGGGTTTGTTTTATATATAAAGTCACAGGATGAAGACAATTCCCCCTAAAATAAAAAGCTGCCAGCTAGCTTGACCCTAGAAGTATGTTGTGATGTGACTCACCATGGAGTGAAAAGTCAAAATCAACTGGGTAAATTATGTTTACTGCATTGAAGCCGATGAGGGAGAGAATAGTTTAAAAGTAATATGTTTTAGGGCATTATGATTATCATAAGAGTCGGAATGAGAGTTGCAGAGTGGAGTATACTTGGAGTGGGGGTAGGGGTGAGGGTGTGGGGGGGTGGAGGATTGTATACCAACGAAAGCGAAAGCGTTTTGCTTTTCAAGGAGAAAGGCGAACTGGGGGTGGGGGTGGGGTGGGTGGGGAGGAAAGTGCAACAATGAATGAATGGAAATCCAAAATCTTTGTAGATGTTCATTGAAATTAATAATAAAAAAAAGACTGTAGAGATTTCCCCAGACTGTTCCTGAGTCAAAGTGAGATTTCTAATAACTAAAACGACAGTTGTAATAAACTGGCATAAAATAAAATATAAAAAAATTAAAAAAGATCTAGGCATCAGTGAGCTGAAATGGACTCTTATTGGTCATCTTTAGTTTCTTGCTACTAGACCACCAGACCTTCCCATGGTAGAAATAACAAACTGAGGGAAAATAAAGATTCACATTTATTATCAGAAAAGACATTTGAAGATTTTTCCTGAAGTACAATGATGTCAGTGATAGAGTAATATCTATATAGCTACAAGGAAGCTCAGTTATAAATAAATAAATACATTTGATGATTCAAATTAATCCACTTACCGCTAATGTCACATAAGAAATTAAAGATTTTTACTAAAAAAAAAATGTCAAACTAAAAATCTAGCTCTTCAAACTGGTTTCTTCCAGCTCCATTTCTGGCTGATGAATTTGCATTTCCACCCCAGATAGAAGGAATCAGAGCCTTTTACCAATATCTCCAGGTAGAAGTACGTTCTCACATACACTATAAGAATCAACTGAGGATCTTGGGGAAAGTGTAGGCTCTGATTCAGGGTCTCTGGAGTGGAATTTCAAATCTGTCAGCAGTGGAGCCAGCCAGAATGAATCAGGTAAAGGCTTTAAAAAAAAACCTCAACAACCAGAAACAAAAAATATACTCCACTGTTGTCCAAACCAATTCTGATTCATGGGAGCTAAAAAACGTTTAGGAATATGTGTTTCAAATCAACCAAGCCATGGCTTATATAAAACAGACGCCAAGGTAACAGTCCCTGGGGACCCACTCCACTGGCCCAGCAAGGTCTCTGTTCTCATTGGAAGATGAAGTGTGGGCTCTGTGACAATCAGTTGTTCAATGTCTTCATTAATCTAAAGATCTCTGTGGTTTATGATATTTCAGGCATAGGCTTTGTGCTCCTTGTAGAAACATCAATAAGTTCATTCCCCCACCCCCCTATTGAGATTTAGAAAGCCAAACTCTAGCATCTTGGAGAAAGTGCTCATCTGTTGTTCCTAAAATAGCTCTTCTTGGAAAACCAACTCAAGCCCCACTGCCATCTAATCTAACTCATAGCATTCTATACAACAGAGTATTTCCAGTGCATTTCCAAGGCCACAAACTTTAACAGAAGCAGGCTAATTTATCTTCCTACCAAGGAGAGGCTGGTAGGCTTGAACCATTGACCTTTTGGTTAGCAGCTAGTGGGTCTTAATTACTGTGCCATCAGAGTTCCTTCTTGAAAGCCATGAGCTGATAAAGATGAATACAAAAAGTTTACAAGTTATGAAAGTCCAGCTTAAAGTCAAACTGATAAAGTGGCCCTTGTTGTATTTAGTAATTAGCTGCTGTCCAGTCAACTAGAACTTAAAGGACCCTCTGAACAACAAATCAGAACCTTCACCTTTCCTGTGCCATCATTACCATCTCTGCCATGCTGAAGCCACTGGGCCAAATATTACACTGTGGCCTTTAATATTATACCAATATGCCCTCACTTTGGAATGATTGGGCCAATCACTGCTGGCGACAAACTTTATATCACATGCACATCACGTGTCTACCTTTAAACCATGGAAAAGGCTTTGCGATATCTCCTGTACTAAACCCACTGCATTGTCATTGATTCGCACCTACAGTCATTGTCTAGAATTGATTAGAACTGTCTTTACGACTTCCAAGATAGTATATTTTTGTGGAAGTCATCTAGTTTTCCTCCTTTGGCACAGTTAGTGAATTTACACCACGAACTTTTTGGTGAGCCCTGGATGTCTAACTTCAGAGTTACCAGAGCTGCTTCTTCTTACACTAAAGTAAGACTGAGGGCTCTGGGGGCATTCACAGAGAGATGCCTTGCTAACTCAAAGGCTGTACCTCTCTAGTGATTTGAATCCATCAGTGGCTCTCAGTGAGAAAGATGGGCAATACCCTCTGGGATATTGTAAATTGCTTTGTAGCCTCTGAAACTCAATAGAGTGAGTTCCAACTCAGAGAGAGAGTCAGAGAGAGAGAGAAAGTAAAACTAAATAAGAATCATCTGTACTTGTTTTGACTTACCTGAAGTGCAACTTAAAGATTCACTCAAGAATGGTTCTAGCTCACTACCCAGAAATCACCTATACTATGCTTTTCTAAGATAGTGAATGTTTCCTGTCCCTCACTTTCTACATATGCGGGGCCATATATTATTCCTGCTTGATACCCTAGTCTGCTTGTTCTGGGCACCTTCTTTCCCTCATCTTTAAATGGTATCTTCAAATTGAACAGGAATTCCAACTGCACCTTCCCTTAAACTTTAGGCATTTCTATGAGTTTCAAGTATCCAAAGAGAATCACATTTCTGTGTGCTTATCTATTGAGTTAATGTAGACAGAAGGGCACATACTGCACCTCATTTGCAAAAACAGTTTCTTATGATCAGTAATTTGAAAGGACTGTACCTCCTTGTGCTCTTAAATATTCCACTCCAGGCACTCCTGCTTCCCTCTTCTGCTCCCTCCACTGTCCATGTGCCAGACATGCCATAGGCCTGGGCATCTGTTGTGTACCAGTGGGCCCCTCTGCCTCAGCCCTCTGGGAGAGCCCTCTGAGGAAGAGATATAGGAAACACAGAAGCCAGAGTCCACAGGCTGTCAAAACCCAAACCATACATGGATGGGCTAAAGGCATGTTCACTGAGTTCTCTATTCGTAGCCAAAAACCAACCAAACAACGCCCCCACTCCAAAGATCGAAACCACAAAAAAAAATCCTCTTTCTCTTCTTGTGGTCTTTAATATGCTCAGGATAACACAATTTTTTAACGTATTTTCTTAT
The DNA here is from genome assembly GCF_000299155.1 of Elephantulus edwardii. Lineage (NCBI taxonomy): Eukaryota > Metazoa > Chordata > Mammalia > Macroscelidea > Macroscelididae > Elephantulus > Elephantulus edwardii. Next base: position 3,469,571 of record NW_006399893.1, on the reverse strand, counting down.
ACAAAAATATAAATATAAACGTACAAAAAAGATGGTTTTGTAAACTTATTTGATGAAGAAGATTTTCAATTTTTTTTTTTGTTTCTTGGAGAGATCACTATGGACAGGGCATCTGAAATGATTCTGAAGAAATTTGATGAATCAGACATGAGGAAGGCAAGGCTAAAGATTCATTAGCGAGGCAGACACCCAGGTACTCAAAGCAAAGTGTGGTTAGTGCAACAACGATACTGTTTTATCATTTAAATATGCATGGAAAGTGCCAATAGACTGGGGTGGGGTGGTTGGCAGGGAAGAGAGACAAAGACTATCCAGGATTGAGGGGAATGATGGGAACCTATGTTATTTATGAAAAGATTAAGCTTATATATTTTGAATAGCTATTGTTTGTATTGATTTCCTAACACTTTCTTAACAAAGAACAATGGGGCAACTTGAAGCAATAGAAAAGTATGCCCTCATAGTTCTGAAAGTTGATGTCCCTGAGGGTGTGTTTGCTCCTCACTCTCTTACTTTCCAGTGTTTCTGGCAATTCTTGGCATTCCTGGGTTTGCAGCCACATCACTTCCTTGCCACATGGCATTCTCCTCATGTCTGTCTTTGTGTATTCTTTCCTTCTAATAAGGGCACTTACACTTTGTGTATTCTTTTCTTCTTGTTATTCTTATTGGAAGTGAGTGCATCCTAACCCACTATGACTTCATATTAATCTTATTATATTTACAAATTTTATTTTCAAATAAACCACACTAGGAACTAGAGCTCAGGACTTCAACACATCTGTTTGTTGTTATGTACCATTGAGTTAGAACCTATTCATAGCTGACCCTCTCAAGGGTGCTCAGAGGCAATAAATTGCATGGAAGGAGATTGCCTGTATTTCTCTCTCAAGCAGCTGGAGGATTCCAGGACTTTGTGTGGGCACTGTAACTCCTCACTACTAACCACAGCCCATATCTTTTGTTGTTGTTAGGTGCTGTTGAGTCAACTCATAGCAACCCTATGAACAACAGACCTGAGCCTTGTCCTGTCCTGTGTCATCCTCATAACACTCTCTGACACACTCAAGCCCATTGCTGCAAGTCACTGTGTCAATATCTTTGGGGGGAAACAATTTAATCTCCAACACTTTGTTTCTCAACAGAGAAGAACATTGACAAAAGGAGAACAATTATTTCAGTTCTGTTATCTTCTTGCTTGTGTGTGCACTATTAACACATTGTGGGAATTATCTACTAGTGTATCTTCAGAATTCATTACATCTGGTACATTCGAACAGGGTTCCTTTCTGTTGTATCTAAGATCACTGTGAGTTAAAGCCAACTTAACAAAACCTAACAATAACAGTAATGTTGCTATATCACCTCAAAGCATTTGCTTGGATTTTATGAGGAGGAATGTGGCACCAAGACTGGAGGAAGACTCATCAACAACCTGTGATATGCAGATTACACAAAGCGGCTTACTGAAACTGAGGAGGGCCTGAGGCATTTGCAAGTACTGCAGTCTTCAATATGGGTTGAAACTCAACATCAAGAAAACAAAGATTCTCACCACTGGGCCAATTGAAAGCACCATGAAAGTCAGAAAAGAGATTAAGGTTGTTAACAATTTCAACTTGCTCAGTTCCACAGTGAACACTCTTGGCACCAGCAGTCAAGAAGCCAAATACACAAGCACCACAACTAGATAAAGGTAAATAACCCAGTTGAAAAATGGGCATAGGATATGAACAGACACTTCACCAAAGAAGACATTCAGATGGCAAACAAACATATGAAGAAATATTTAAAATCCCTAGCTCTAAGAGAAATTCAAATCAAAACAACTATGAGATATCACCTCATCCCAGTCAGAATAGCAAAATTTAACAAAACAGCAAACATCAAATTCTGGCGAGGTTGTAGAGAAACTGGAACCCTTATGCACTGTCAGTGGGAGTGTAAAATGGTGCAACCACTGTGGAAGACAGTATGGCGCTTTCTCAAAAAGTTGCAAATAGACTTACCATTTGACCCAGCAATTCCTCTCCTAGGAATATATCCTAAAGAAACCATAACTGCCGCTCAAGTAGATATATGTACATTCATGTTCATCGCGGCTTTGTTCACAATAGCAAAGAGTTGGAAACAACCTAAATGCCCATCAACAAACTGATGGATAGAGAAGCTCTGGTATATTCACACAATGGAATACTATGCTGCAGTTAAAAACAAAGAACTCATGAAATATTGAAAATGGGTGACCCTGGAGGACATTATGCTAAGTGAAATATCTCAGTCACAAAAGGACAAATACTGCATTGTACCACTGTTGTAAAATGGGACTAACATCAGGATTGAGGGAAGACTGAGAAAGATGGGACAAATAATGTATACTGCATTGATGAGAGAGAGAACTGTTTAAAAGCGATATAGGATTAGGTGTTATTATCATGACAGGAGTCCAGAATGAAGGCTGCATAATGGACTGCACTTGGGGGGAGAGATTGTCTAACAATGAAAGAATTTTTCTTTTACTTTTCAAAGAGAAGAGCGAATTGGGGGGGCAGGGAGAAAAATGCAATAATAAATGGAAATCCAATGTCTCTATAAATATTAATGAAAATTAATTTAAAAAAAACATTAAGAAAAAATAAGTCAAGAGACAAATTGATTTGGGGAAATCTGCTGTCAGGGTCCTCTCCAGGATGCTGAAGGGCAACAATGTCAGTCTAGAGACTAAGGTACGCCTGATCCAAGCCATGGTCTTTACAGTTACTTGCTATGAATCAGAGAGTTGGACTAAGGATGACAGAGGAATAGATGCCTTTGTGTTGTGGTGCTAGAGAAGAGCACTGAACATACCATCAAGTGCTAAAAGAACAAAAACAGCTCTGTCCTAGAGAGTGTAAAACCAAGGTGCTCCTTGGAGGCAAAGACTGTGAAGCTGTGTCTAACACACTTTGGGCATGTTGCCAGATAAGGTATATCTTTAAAGGAGGACATCATGCTTTTGAGCATGGAGGGATGGTACAGGAGAGGAAGACCCTGGAGGAGATGGATTGACATAGTGACTAGGGTACTCAGAGTAGGTGTGTCAGAGGCAGTGAGTTCGGCTCAGGATAGGACAAGTTTTAGAGATATTGTACAAAGGGTCACTATGATTCACAAGCAACTGGACAGCACATAATAACAACAAACAACACCATAGACTTGGAAGGTGTTTTCTGGCAATTAGTGGTCAGATAAAGGAGCTCATAGTCTTGAAACAAAGCTTGAAAATACCCTGTTGTACTAAAATATAAAAAGTAGTCAAACCTTGCATAGCTTAATCAGTCATGGTTGAAAGGGCACATTATAGTGGTTGACCTGCTCCTATCACAGTTTTGGTTCCTTTCTCAGTCACTGAAAATAATCCTCAAACAAATAAATAGGAGGCCAGAGGGATGCCTTCAGAGATTGTGATTGTCTATGTTGCTGTGCGTATTTGAAATCCAAGATCTGAGGAGTAGCTGGTGGTTCACAATGGAATTGATACTTAGATTTTGAGTACCACCATCATAAATATGTTTAATTGAGATATTTTAACAGAATTTTGCATAGGCATGGTGAAATAGGAAAATGAGGTGAGTATTTGTCTTATAAAAAAAAATATCAGCCATTGTCTTCTAAAGCATGGGGTTTGAATCCACCTGCTTTTCCAAGGGAAAAAGATGGGCAATTTCCTCTTGTGCAATTTACGGTCTTTGAATACCCACTCAGCTATGAGTTGATCCTGACTCGATGGTACATAACAGTAACAACATTGTCTTATTAAATGTTTTGTTGTTGTTTGCCTTCAAGTCGATCATGACTTGTAACAACCCTATGAACAAAAGACCTGAAGCCCCTCTAGAACTATCAACATTAATCAAAGTTCATAGAGTTTTCAGAGGCATGTTATTTAGGAAGTGGTTGCCACTCCTGCTTCCAAACCTGTCATAGTATTTTATTGTTGTTATGTGCCATTGAGCCCCCTGTGACATATACCCTCTGTATCCTTCTCTGTCCTGAGCCAGTCTCTCTAATTCCTACACACCAACCCTTTTTGCCCCAGTTACTATCTCAACCTGGAGTTTCCTTCTCTGGTGTTGTCCCTCCACCCTTTCAAGAATGATGTCCTTCTCTAAATACATGTCCCTCCTGTCCACATGTCCAAAGTATGTGAGACAGAGCTTCAACATCCTCACCTCCAAGGAGCAGCCTGGTTTCACTTTGGTTTCCCAAATAGGACAGACCTGTTTGTTCTCTTGGCAATCCATGTTATGATCAATACTCTTCTTCAGCACCAAAACTCAAAGGCATCAATTCTTCTTCTTGTCATCCTTAGTCATTGTCCAACTCTCAGATGCGTACCAAGTAACTGTGATGCATTTAACATGTGCCTCCAGTAATAAACTTTGTTTCACATACATGGGGTGTGTTGTCAGAAAAGGCCAGTCCTTGGAGAAGGATATCATGTTGGGAAAGGTGGAGAGAAGATCAGAGAAAGAGAAGAAGAGACTCTCAACAAAACGGATTGACACAGTTACTCTAACAATGGTCTTAATCATTTCAGAGATGGTATTGATGTTTGATGGTAGGGCAAGGTTCAGATCTCTTGTTAACAGGGTCACTATGAGTCATAGTTGATTCAATAGCATCTAACAGCAACAAATAACCAATAATAACAAATTAAAGTAGTCATATTTTAACTACCTATGATAATCAGAATGTTTGTACCACAGAATCTTCAGCCAAGGCAAACAACTCATGTTCATTTGCTAAAATCAAAAGGTTGGAGATTGGGTCTACCCAGAGGTGTGTCAGAGGAAAAGCCTGGTTAACTGCTTCTGAAAAATTACCCACTGAAACCACACGGAGGTTGACTCTGCTCCGACACACGTGTGGTGGTCATGGGTCTCAGGTAACCGGACTGGCATATGACAGTATGCACACAGAGAGCATCGGAAAAGCCATAGCAGGACAGAACACAAGGGAGTATGCTCAAACAGCTTTTGGTCCTGCTTTTAAAGCAGTTTCTTTAGTGCCCTGATTTTTAGAAAACTCAAGGCAAAGCCTGCACCTATGCAAAGGAGACAGGCTGGAAGCTCCCTGCAAGGACAGAGCCACATTCCAAGTTTGCAGCCTCTTTCACCTTGTCACAACTCATTCCCTATGCAGTTCTATCTGTGGCCTCTATCACGTATTATGCTTTTCTTATTTTCTTTATACACTTACCCAGCTCAGCTCTTATGCAATCTACACAAGAGGAATTCTCCTTGGACTCTTCCTGCTCAAACATAAATTGAAAAACAGTGACTTTGGCAATGGCCTGTTGGACACAGTTCAATGCACTTATATCTCAGCCAACTGAGTCAAAGTGGCACACTTGTTTTCACTGACAATTTAAAGACAAGGGTCCCTCAGTTATCAAAAAAGGCTTACATTCAAAGCATAGCTAAGGAGGTTGCATGGTGAAAAAAAAAAGAATAAAGCAACACAAATGGCAATGGAATTGTACTGTTGCCAGGAAGTTGAACATTAGACATTTTAGACCCTAAAAGCCAGATTGCTGGAAAAAAATAATCAGGTCTTTATTTGTATCCTATGGAAAAAGTAACCAGGGTTAGGTTTGGTTCTCCTTGGAGGTGGGGAGGAAATTCTGATTTTTGGAACTTGACCTCAAAAGATGAGTGGTACATGTTCTCCATACCACCCCAAGATAGACCAGCTTGCTTCTCGGGCTGGGAAAGCAGGATTGTTTCGTGATTTCAGGATTATATTGTGATTTCAGGATTATATTGTAGCATTGGAAGTTCCTACACACCTCATCCACCCTATAGCTTGTATTAAGAGTGGTGCCTTTTAGGGTCCCAGGCATGTGAGGGAGAATTCTGAGGTGTGAGTATTGGGGAGAAAAACCTGTGCAAACTATGCATTTACAATGTGCCTAGGGTTTGCATGGGGCTTATTGAAAAGACAGTAAACCCAACAATCAAACTTTCAGGTTCACATTAAACAACCCCATGCATTATGGAGTCAAAATGAGCACTGCAGGACTTTTTCCTTGTGGCAATCTTTAGCAATGTTTAGCTCCAGACTTTTCTTCTGTGACACCACTAAGTGTATTTGAACTACCAGTCTTTCCATCAACAGCTGAGTTTTTTTGCCATCAGGGACCAGGAATGACAGCAGGTGAGGAGAGAATGACAGGTCTATTTCTCTGCTGTCCCTTTCCTGTGTGCCTTCTTCTAGTTGCCTTGCTGTCCTTTCTTCTCCAGGATAGAAACCATGGAGCGTATCCAGGAACATTTGTTCTGTGCTCACAGACACACACATGAATCTAAACACTGTGTGCACACAAATCTAGTGACTCTGAATGTGCAACAGGAGGGCTGTGAAACCTCACAGCTTCTAGATTATTTTACCATGTTAACCAAACCAATCCATTTGTTATTGAATTTACTGGGACCTCTTTCCTATTGATAAGCAGAGAGTGTATTAACTGTTCCGCCTAGAAAAAGAGCTTTGGTCGCATGATCTCTAGGGAGTGAACCAAAGGAAAAAACTCTCAGGAGGTTTGAGCTCACTCAGTGCTCTGCAGGAGAAAGATGAATCTACTTCCATATGATTTACAGCTTCTGAAATTCAGAGGATCAGCTGTAAGTTGTTTCTGACTCAGCAGCAATGAAAGAGTTAGGGAGTGACCACCTAGGACTTCATTCACAATGCACACATCCCTAAACTTACACACAGTGTGGTTCTTCTCTGCTCCAGATCTAAAACATGGACTGTGTGTGGACCTTACACTTCCTCCTCCTTCTTGTGGCCCACGTGCTTCCTGATTTGCGCCATAGGCAAAACTAGGTGCCACATTTTTGAGAAAGAACTAAGACCAACGCTGGCTCGAAAATGTTCTGGAACAACAGAGGAAAAGCTTGCTATAGATAAATACAGGTTTGTTATTATGTGCCGTCGAGTCATTTGCGACTCATAGTGACCCTATGTACAATAGCTCTAAACTCTGCTCTGTCATGTGCCAACCGCACTGTCTCCAATATACATATCCTGATTACCCCAGTCACTGAATCAATCCACCTCATAGAGGGCCTTCCCCTCCTGGGCTGTCCCTCCACCCTCCCAAGCATGATGTCCCTCTCCAAGTTTCGGTCACTCCTTACCACATGTCCAAAGTATGTCAGACTAAGCCTCAGAACCTTGCCCGGTTTAACCCTCTCCAGGATTAATCTGTGTGTTTTCCTAGCAGTCCATGGTACTCTCAAAACTCTTCTCCAGCACCACAGCTCAAAGGCATCAATTCTCCTTCTATACTCCTTAGTCATTGTCCAACTCTCTGATGAATAACAAGTGATAGCAAAGACCATGGCCTGTATCAGACATACCTCCAGAGAGACACCATTGCTCTTCAGTACTTTGGAGAGGTCCCTAACAGCAGACTTTCCCATCGCAATATGTCTTTTAATTTCCTGGCTACTGGGCCAAGAGGGTTGACTGTGGAGCCAAGCAAACTAAAGCTGTGAACAATCTCAATCTCTTCACCATCTATCCTGATGCTGCCAACTGGTCCAGTGGTGAGAATCTTTGTTTTCTTGACATTGAGCCTCAATCCATTTTGGAGGCTGCAGTCCTTGACCCTCTGCAGCAAGCACTTCTCAGTTTCAGCAAGCAGGGTTCTGTTATCTGCATAACGCAGATTGTTGATAGATCTTCCACCAATCCTGACCCCACATTTCTCCTCATAGAGCCCAGCCTCTCAGATAATCTGTTCTACATACAGGTTGAAAAGGTATGGAGACAGGACACATCCCTGGCTTATGCCCATCCAAATTTTGAACCATGCAGTTTCTTGCACGGTTCTGATGACTGTCTTTTGGCTGAAGTATAGGTTTCTCATTAACATGATCAAGTGCTCTGGGATTCCCATTCTTCTCAGAGTCAGCCACAGTTTGTTATGATCCACACAGTCAAACGCCTTTGCATAACCAATGAAACACAGATAGACATTCCTCTGGTATTCCCTGCTTTCGGCCAAGATCCATCTAACATTAGCTACAATACCCCTAGTACCATGATACCCAGACTGGATTTCTGGCAGTTCTCTTTTGATGTGCTGTTCCAGTCATTTTTGGATAATCTTCAGTAGAATCTTGCTTGCATGTGAAATCAACGATATTGTTCTATAGTTTACACACTCTGTTGGGTCACCTATCTTTGGGATGGGAACAAATATAGATCTCTTCCAGTCAGTTGGCCAAGTGGTTGTTCTCCAGATTTCTTGGCACAATCTGGTGAGCACGTCCAGGGCAGCATCTTTTAGCTGAAATATGTCAATTGGTATACCATCTATTCCTGGGGCCTTATTTTTTGCTATTTCCTTAAAAGCATCTTGACCTTCTTCCTTCATCACCATGGGCTCTTACTCATATGTTCTTTCATTAAATCCTTCTGCCTGCCAATTCCTTTTGGTGCAGTGACTCAGTATATTCTTTCCATCTTCTTTTAGTACTTCCCGGATCATTTAATATAGGTCACATTATTACAGATATATTGTTGTTTATTATATATGTTGCCAAGTTGGAATTTACCCATAATTAACTCTCCAGTGAAGTTTCAGAGAAAATCAATCACGTGAGAGGAGACTGGCCATCTTTCTCCCTTGGAGCAGCTGGTGAATTTGAATCACATGCTTTTGGAATTGCAGTGCACCTTCTTACCGCTATAGATACCGATATAGAGATGCATCCCTTAGCATCTAGAATAAAGTCCTCAGGGAAAAGTGGTTTAAGCACTGGGTTGCTAAACAGTAATATCAACAGTTCAAACCCAGCAGCTTGTTTTTTGGGGAAAAAAGGATGAGTCAATCTCTGCCAATATTTACAGCCTTGAACACCCTGTGAGGTAGTTCTACTCTCTTCTGCAGGGTGACTATGAACCAGGATAAGTTTGACAGCAGTGGATTGGACTTTATCTAGAAGCAGTGGAGATTCTGGTGGAAACAGATTTATTTGAATCTACTTCTTTTCCATTTGACATTCCCATTTCCCAGACTCCCTTGCATGTAACTGAAGGCATGTGGCTGAGTTCTCTGGCCCATCTAATATGAACAGAGAGAGGACTAGGCTACTTGCAGCCTTTACCTTAAGCCTACTGTACACAATCCTCTTGTTTGTTCTTCCTGGGGAGACTTTGGGAGGCCTTGTGAAGCTGAAGCGTTCTCTTTCAGCCAGATTTGCTGAAAGCCTGTGACGACCACATTTTCACATCCACTCCTGCCGATTGGATTTTATACGATGAAAATAAATGTTTCTTTGCTAAGCCATAGAGATTTCAGGCTTTATTGGTTACAAAAGCTAGTATTTACCTTTCTAGTTCAAAGGCCAAGCCGAGTTAACCAAATACGTAATATTGCTCTTCTCACAGTGTACAGGTTGGTTTTTTTTTAATCCTCAAACTTCTTCTCAAGGCAAAAGGATCTTTGAGATTAACTCCCAAATAATTTAAAAAAAAAAGAAAATCATCAATACTTTAAAAATAATATTAAAAAGTACTTTAAAGGATACTTCTTTAAACAAGATATATTTCAGATGTTAGTTTATTTGATGGTTACAAGATATCTATGAGATAGGATTATCATTACAGTTGTCTTTTAGGTGAGAACACTTAGGCACAAAGAGGTTGAAGGGTCAATTTAAGATTGCACAGCTATAAAGTGATTAAGACAGGATGTGAACTAAAACATTGGTGGATCTATAAGACACGCTTTCACCTTACCCTAAAAGAATACTCATTACTGTCAAGTCAGAATTGATCTTGAAAAACTAATGGGTTTTGTTGTTGTTGTTGTTATTGTTGTTGTTGTTATGTGTCATCGAGTTGGAATCAACTCATAGGTGACCCTCCTCTGAGTTTTTAGAGGCTGTAAATCACATGCAAGAGGATTAGCCATCTTCCCACCAAGGAGTCATTGCTGGATTTGAACTGCTTGCCTTTGGGTTGGCGACACAACTCCCTACTAACTAGACTACCAGAGCTCCCTAATTCATCTTTGTTGCTGTGTTGTATAAATTTTAAACCTACAATAACATGGTTTATTTCTTTGAGAACTAGATAACTATTGCAAAGTTGGGAAAAAATGTTTTTTAAATAAAATCTGTAATTTGTTTTATTTTAACATCAATAGTGATCATGGCTATTTTATCCATGAATCTCATGATTCATTTCTCAAATTGCGCTCTTTCATAAGCATTAGGCAAAGTGAACTAACTCAGTCTTATAAGGATAAATACTGTATGAGAACAGTCTTATAGAAGGTGCACAAAGATCCAAAGAGGGGAGAGCAGGAGCAAAGTAGTGAGGAGCCTCAATTATCCCAGTTACAGTTACTGTGTCAATATCTTATCTAGGGTCTTCCTCTCCTGCACTGTCCTTCCACCCTTCTGAGCAAGTTGTCCTTCTCCAACAACAGGTTCCTTCTGATCACATGCCCAAAGTAGGTGAGATGAAGCTTCAAAAATCCTTGCCTTTAAGAAGCAGCTTGATTTCACCCTTTCCAAGACATACCTGTTTGTTCTCTTGACAGTCCCTGGCAATTTCTTTTTTTTTCTCTCTCTCTTAAATAAAATTTTTATTTTATGCTGACTTGCTTACAAAGTTCGTATACATTGTTTTTCCACACTGGATCTCCAGCACCACAACTCAAAAGCACAGATTCTTCTGTCACCCTTAGTCATTGTCCAGCTCTCTCATGTATAGCAAAGATCATGGCCTGAATTAGGTACACCTTAATCTCTAGACTGACATCATTGCTCTTTAGCACTTTAGAGAGGTCCCTGACAGAAGATTTTCCATATACAATTCATCTTTTGATTTTTTAACTACTGATGCTAAGAATGCTGATTGTAGAATCAACCAAGCTAAATGGTTAACAATCTTATCTCTTCTCCATTGATCATAATGCTTCCAATTGACCCAGTAGTGAAAATTTTTGTCTTCTTGACGTTGAGCTTCAATCTATATTGAAGTTCTTGACCTTCTGCAGCAAGCATTTTACTCTTTCTCAGTTTTGGTAAACAAGTTTTGTCACCTGAATAATGCAGGCTGTTGATGAGTCTTCCTCCAATCCTGATGCCACATTCCTCCTCATGAAGTCCAGCCTCCTGAATGATCTGTTCCACATACAGATTGAAAAGGTGTGGAGATAAGATATATCCCTGAAACATTCCATTCCTGATTTTGAACCATGCAGTGTTTTATTGTTCTGTTCTAAGGAACTTCAAAATAGGGGTGATACAATCCTCCTCCATGATTGTAGTAAGGATAACTGTGTTGAAGCATATTAATGTGTGTTTTCAGCTTATCCAGGTGCACACTGAAGTACTGTGATGATAGTAGTCTTTCTATTCCAGAAAGATCCCTGGAGTTGTATTTTAACTTGTATATTTTTTTCTTCCAGGACAGAAGCAAATAATATCTGTTTTGTAAATAATATAACCCCAAAGGCTATTACATATTGCCACAAGACATTAGCCAGTTTTGCAGATAACTCAGCTGTCTTGTCCTAACATTCCTTAATTAAATTGCCTATAAATACCTTACTCTGCAAACATTCTTTAGGCTGATTTTAACATCATACTAAGTCCCTTGATAATTAATGATTTGCCTAATGTTTTTCTACATGTTCATTGTGTATTTGCAAGTGAGCCATAAGTTTATTTTTTTTAAATTATACTTTAACAATAAGAATAAAACTTACACTAAATAATGTTAGAATTTACCTTAAGAGTTACTGTATCAGTGAAGAGTTAGTCAGAAAAAAACACGCAGTGTCATACAGCTGAACTCACGAAGAATTTCACAGGAGAAAGATGAGACACTATGTTCCTATAAAGATTGCAGCACTGAAAATCCTATGGGTTAGTTCTATTCTGCCTCATATAGTCACTGCATCATAATTGACTAGATTATGGTGAATTTGGTTTTATTTTGAGTACATATTCCAAATAAAAAATTAATACAACGATCTTGAAGTTTGTCTATTGGGAAAGTAGCATTTCATCCCTGAACTTATGACAATTTCTCTCCATATGTAACATTATCTGCAAAAATGAAGTGGTTCCTTTGGAATCACCTAGAAATTTCTTAGGCCATCATATTTGGAAGTGTTAGCACCAATACTTGCCCCTTTAAAATATTATAAAATAAAAATGTCTCTTTGAAGACTAAGGCACCCTTAGCCCAACCTGTGGTATTTTTCAATCACTTCATATGCATGCAAAATCTAGACAATGAATAAGGAAGACAAAAAAAATGGAAGCCTTTGCATTGTGGTATTGGTGATGAACATTGAGAATACCGTGTATACCTAGAATACTCCTTGGAGGTCAGGAGGGTGAGACTTCATCTCACATACTTTAGATATAATATCAAGAGGGGCCAGCTTTTGACAAAAGTCAAAGAAGAGGAAGACGAATTGACATAATGGCAATATGGCAATAAAGAACTTTAGCATGGCAGTAACTGTGAGGATGGTTCAGAACAGAACAGTGTTTCATGCTGTTCCAGATTGTTGTTATTTGCTATTGAGTCACGTGCAACTCATAGTAATCCTATATACAACAGCCCTAAAGCCTGTCTTTCCTGAGCCAGTCTCACTAATTCCAACACACCTAACTCTATTGCCCGACGTACTGTATCAATCCATCTCATCTGGGGTCTTCCTCTCCTGTGCTCTCTTTATTATTCCAGACATGATGTCCTTCCCCAAGGATCGGTTACTCTTCTCCACAAGTTCAAAGTATGTGAAACAGAGATTTAAAACTCTAGCCTCCAAGGAGAAACTTGTTTTCACCTTCTCCAAGACAGGCCTATTTGTTTTCTTGGTAGTCCATGATATATTCAAGACTCCTCCAGCACCACAACTCAAAGCCATCAATTCTTTTTCTGTTGTCCTTAATCATTGTCCAGATCTCTGATGCATAACAAGTAATTGTGAAGACCGTGACTTGGATCACGAGCACCTTGGTCTCTAGACTGACATTGTTGCTTCTCAGTACTCTGGAGAGGTCCCTGACAGCAGATATACATAATGCAATTCCTATCTTTTGATTTCCTGACTGCTGGTGCCAAGAGTATTGATTGTGGAGCTGAGCAAGCTGCAACTATTAACAAACTCAATCTCTTTTCCATCCATCATGGTGATGCCAATTGGCCCAGTGATGAAAATGTTTGTCTTCTTGACATTGAGCTTCAATCCATAGTAAAGACTACAGTCCCTGACCTTCTTCAGCAAGTGGTTCAGGGTCTTCTCAGTTTCAGCAAGCAAGGCTGTGGCAACTGCACTATGTAGGTTGTTGATGTGTCTTCCTCCAATCCTAATGCCACATTTCTCCTCATAAATACCAGCCCCCTGAAAGAACTGTTCTGCATATACATTGAAAAGTTTGGGGATAAGATGAATCCTTGACACACTCCCTTCCTGATTTTGAACCATGCATTGTTTTCCTGCTCTCTTCTAGGACTGCTTTCTGGTCCAAGTCTAGGTTTTGCATAAGCACTATCAAGTGTTATGCAACTCCCATTCTCCTCAAGGGTAACCACAGTTTGTTGTGATCCACACAGTCAAATGCCTTTGCATAGTCAATGAAACACAGATAGATATCCCACTGGTACTTTTTGCTTTCTGCCAAGGTCCATCTGACTTTGGTGATAATGTCTCTAGTGCCACAGCCTCTTCTAAGCCCAGCTTGTATTTCTGGTACTTTTCCAGTCATTTCTGGATAATCTACAGCAGGATTCTGCTTCATGTGATATTATTGATATTGTCTGATAATTTCTACACTCTGTTGGGTCACCTTTTTGTGGAAAGGAAGTAAATATGGATTTCTTCCAATCCGTTGGCCAAGTATTTGCCCTCTAGATTTCTTGGCACAACCTGGTGAGCACATACATACTGGGCAGCATCTGATTGTTAAAATATGTCAATTGATATTCCATCAGTTCCTGGGGCTTTGTTTTTTGCCAAGTCCTTCAGAGCAGCTTGAACTTCCTGCTTCATCTCTGTTGTGTCTTGTTCATATGTTGTTTCTTTTAATTCTTTTGTGTCAGCCAATTCTTTTTGTACAATGACACTGTATACTCCTTCCATCTTCTTTTAATGCTTCCTGAATCATTCAATATTCTGCCCATAGCATCCTTAAGTATTGCAACTCAAGGCTTGAATTTGTTCTTTAGTTCATTCAGCTTAAGACATGCTGAGAGAGTACAGCCCTTTTGATTTTTGGACTCCAGCTCCTTGGACATTTCATTGTAATACTTGGCTTTGTCTTCCCATGCTGCCCTTTGAAATTTTCTATTCAGCTTCTTAACTTCTTTATTTCTTCCCTTTGCTTTGGCTTCTCTATGCTCTAGTGCAATATTCAGAATCTCTACTGACATCCATTTTGGCCTTCTTCTTTTGTCATTGTAATGACCTTTTTGTATTCTTCATGGATAATATTTTTTTATATCCTCCCACAGTTCATCTGGTCTTCATTCATTAGTGTTCAATGTCTCATACCTGTTCCTGAGTTGGTTTTTAAATTCAGGTACAACAGACTCAAGGTCAAATTTTTATTGTTGTGGATTTGATTTGACTTTCTTTAGCTTTAATTTGAACTTGTATATGAGTAGTTGATGGTCTGTTTCACAATCAACTCTTGGTCTATTTTTCACTGCTGATATCGAACTTCTCCAATGGTTTCTTCCATAGATGTAATCATTCTGATCCTTTGCATTTCATTAGGTGAAGACCATGCCTATAGCCTGCCTTTGTGTTTCTTATAAAAGTTATTTGCTACGAATAAATCACTGATTATGCAGAATTCTATGTTTCTATCCCAGCCTCATTTCTGTCACCAAGTCCATGTTTTCTGCCTATAATTATTATTAACACATCTTGGTTGCATGTTCAATTGATTTCTGACATTTGCTCTTCTAAATAAGGTAACTATTAGTCTCAATCAACTCGGGGAATTTAACAAAACAACATTACAACCTCTAGAACATTAGATCCTTTTTCTCAGTCTTCCAAATCTCAAGCAAAAGATCTCTCTCTGATTAACTATCTTATGACTATCTTGAGAAGTAAATTCTGTAAATGTAGTTTTCAATGTCTTCTCTTACTACATCTTAGAAATTAGTGATAGTAATGTGAAGATAGCAACTTAACTCTAAAAGCTTAACTTATTGCTTAACTTGTTCAGAGTGTATTCACTCACTCACTTCAGAAAGTATGTGTGTATTCAGTAAACTAAACTACAGACTAATTGTATGGGCATGTTATTAGGAGGAGCCAGTCCCTGGAGAAAGACATCGTGCTTGAAAAGGTCAACTTAAGAGAGGATCCCCCAAAAAGATGGATCTACCTGTTCACTATAATAATAGGCTCAAGTGAATTGGAGATGGTGAGGATAGAATGGATAGGGCCAGGTTCAGATTTGTAGTTCATAGGGTCACTGTGTGTCATGGTTGACTTGATTACACATAACAACAACAGTCCATATGGAATCAAAGATACTTAATTTAGACCTTTATTTAAGCTTGAAAATATATTTGATTGCTGTTGTTATGTGCCGTCGAGTCGCTTGCGACTCATAGCGGCCCTATGTACAACAGCCCTAAACTTTGCTCTGTCCTGTGCCAATCGCACTGTCTCTGACACTCCCATCCCGATTATCCCAGTCACTGAATCAATCCACCTCATAGAGGGCCTTTCCCTCCTGCGCTGTCCCTCCACCCTCCCAAGCATGATGTCCTTCTCCAAGGACCAGTTTCTCCTCACAACATGTTCAAAGTATGTTAGACGGAGCCTCAGAATCCTTGCCTCCAAGGAGCCACCCGGTTTAACCCTCTCCAGGATGAATCTGTTTGTTTTCCTAGCAGTCCATGGTACTATCAATACTCTTCTCCAGCACCACAGCTCAAACGCATCAATTCTCCTTCTATTTGATTAGGCTGAGAAAACTCAAAGGTTTATTCTTCTTCATTCTCAGAATACACTATGGAAAAGCAGGAAGAGTACTAGGCAAGGAACCCACGGACATAGCTTCCTTTTCCTGCACACCTTTTAACCAACTAGTTGAATGAGACCTTAGACTAGCTGCTTTACTTCCATGGGCCTCAGTCTTCTCTTCTGCAACCAAGGAAAGTCAAATCTGTCCTACCTCAGAGAATCACTGTGGAGAGAAAATATATGGAAATGTTTTAGAGTATAAAAGCACACATCAGTATTAAGGTCCACACATCAATAGATAAGCCTAGTGTTTGCAAAGTACAGGGCTAAATTACAGACAAATAAATGAGGGAATTAAAACTGTAGCTACTTACTAACAGAGTTCATACATAACTAAACCTTCTTCAGATTTGGTGTGTAAAAGCTGGGCTGATAATTCAATAATTCCCAGTAAAAAAAACATATTTTGAATGTTTTTACTTAAAACATTATTATTCTCAACAGGTGGTTAAAGGATAGTGGAAGTTGGATCAGAATCTCAGGGACAACATACCTATTTGACAATAAAGTATACCATGCTTGGAAGGGTCGAGGGCCAGCACAGGAGAGGAAGACTCCAGAGGAGATGTATTGGCACAATAACTGGGTTAGTGAGGGTAGGTGTGCCAGAGACAATGAGACTAGCTTAGGATAGAGCAAAGATCATAGCGACTGTGCATAGGGTTGCTATAAGTCATCGTCAATTCAATAGCACATAACAACAACATTCAGCTAAAGGAAAAGAGAGTTTGAACTTGATCTCACTCATTGTCTTTGAATTGGAACCAACTCAAAGGTGATCCTCTCATGTGTTTCTGAGGTTGTAATTGTACAAGAAGAGACTACCCATCTTTCTCCTCAGGAATTACCAGTGGATTCAAATTGCTAAAAAAGGTTTGGCCTCTGATTAATGTATAAAAAAACATAGATAATTGACCATTTTTTAATCATACCATGACTTTCAAAGAAGTGAGTTATGGCAGAGAGGAAGTGAGTTGCTTATTACAAAATCTAGGCAAATTCACAAAACTTTTATGTTCATCAAAATGGAGTGCAGGTTAAAATACCTTGAGAAATAAGAACTTAAACATTTCCATCTTTGGTATTAATGGGCTGTGTGACCTGACTAAGTCACACAAGTACTGTGGACCTCGTTTCACTCTTTTGTATATTGAAATTGTCTGTATTCATGTGTGAGTGTGTTTTGAGTCCTCTGAATTTGTTTATAAATGTCAGATGTTTTCTTCAGTTGTAGTATAATAAAATATATAAAGCAAAACCTTCCCCCCTCCCCAACAAATTAGTCAGTGCTATCCCAGATAGTCTGACCTTGGGACAAAATATCACTTCCAGATTCTAATTCCTGAGTCCTTTGGTGATATAAATGGTATCATACTTAGAAGCTAAGAAAAAGTTTAGAGGTTTAAGTTCACTCAGGAATGCTTCATAAGAAAGTTGTGGTACCCTTCTCAATATGTTAATGGTGTTAGGTTCCATCAAGTGACTGTGACTCACAGCTAACCTATAAGAAACAGATCTGCATTTTGCCCTATTATGTACCATGGCTCGAATTCCTGATATGCTCAAGTCCATTGCTATAGTCAGTGTCAATCCATCTCTTTGAGAATCTCCTTTCTTTCACTGACCCTCTACCATTTCTAAAATAATATCTTTATTACTTAGACTTGACCCTCCTGAAAACCTGTCCAAAATATATGAGAAAAAGTTTTACCATCTGTTTCTTTTAGAAAAACTTTGGTTGCATTTCTGCCAAAATACTTTTCCCCACTTGGCCCATAGGATATTTAATATTCCTTATGAACATCACTATTCAAAAATATCAGTTCTTTCTTATTCATCTTCCAACTTTTATATGCCCTTAAAACAATTGAAACCACCATGGCCTGGATCAGGTACCACCACAGTCTCTAAACTGATATCCTCACTCTTTAGCGCTTTGGAAAGGTCCTTGACAACAGAATTTCTGCAATGCAACATGCTTTTGATTTCTTGACTATTGCTGCTATGGGTGTTGATTATGAGTAACAGTGAAATGAAGTCTTAGACATCAATCATTTATTTCTCCATATGTCATGAGATAATCTGTTGGTCCAGTGGTGAGAACTTCTGTTTCCTTTATGTTGAGATATAATTTGTAGTGGTTGTTGTGTGCCATTGAGTCAGAACCAATACATAACTGACCCTCCAGCAGGTTTTCAGAGGCCGTAATCACACAGGAGAATGAGATTCTTTGCTTAAGATTTGGAAGACTGACATAAAGAAGGCTTCCATTTTCTAGAGTCTGGTGTGCTGTAGTTAGATGCCAAACAGATGTGTGACTGACTCGGTTATCCGTGGAAAACATTATAGAGCAGTTCTTCTCTGATAACATACTGCCAAGGGGGGAATCACCATTACATAGAGTCAACTCCAGGTTGACTAACTCACTGGTGGCTTCTAATTCCTAATTCTTGTATCTAGAAAATAATGATAAATAATCATAAACACTCTGTGTTTTCATTTTACATGAAATCCAGAAAGACCAGAGTTTGAAAGTTTAACTAAGATACCATAATGTGCATAAAGAGTATTATTGGAACATATTTTATTGTATATATTTCAGCTTTTAAAAATTACAACTTTACTTTCAATATCTTCTTTCTAGGAGAGGGGATAGCTCAGAGGAGAAAGAAGAAAATAACCAATAAAACTGACACGTCTACAATAGCCCTCTTCTTCTTTTCTTCCAGAATGAGTCAAAAGCTTCATTAAGGGTGTATCACTTGTTTTGTCCAATGGCTCAAAGTCCAAAAGACAGTAATCACGTTTCTTCTCTGCTTAGAGACTTTAGTGACCTACTCTTTCAGATAAGACCACTTGATCTAATATTCAAATTCAAATACAGCTATAATTAACAGAGAATAACAAAAATATGAACATAAGTTTTACTCTAGGAACATTAGATTATTTTCTCTTTTATTATTGGATTCTTTTACTTTTTGTCCTTACTAGTGGTAATCCTTGGGTCTCACGTATCATTTATGTTTGTTGAAATTTTACCTTCACATCACAAAATAAGTGTTAGTCCCTTGAGCAAATGACTGTCCACAATTCATTTTATCTTTCCTATTTTGAACTTTATATATTTACTCTCATGACATTTAACAAATTGAATCTCATGTTTCAGATACCGAAACTTTTATCTTTTGCCTGTGATGGACTATGTGTTCCCAAAGGATAAAGAGTGTTTTTCTTAACTTTGTAAAATGCAAACAGCTTTAATAGTCTTTTCACTCTTAGTAGTATTCACTAAAAAGAACTATCATGGCAGAGTGGTTAGAGAATTTGGCTGTTAACCAAAATATCATTGGTTCAAACTCCCCATCTGCTCCAAGGGAGAATGATGAGGCATTTGCTTCTATAAAGCCTGAGAAGAGTTTGTAGCTCTATGGGTGGTTCTACTCTGTCCAATAGAGTTGCTATGAATTACAGCCTGCTTGATTGCACTGGATTGGGTTTGGGCACCTACTGAGTACTTAAGGAAGAGCTTGTGCCTTAATGGTAAGAAGTTGTGTTGCCAACCCAAAGGCATGCAGTTTGAATCCACCAGCTGCCCAGCAAGAGAAAATCAGACAAACACTTGCTGTGCAATTTACTGATTTGAAAACTTTCTGAACGTCAGCTATGAGTCATTTCTGACTGTTGTTGTTGTGTGCCATTGAGTCCCTTGCGACTCATAGCGACCCTATGTACAAGAGCCCTAAATGCCGTTCTATCCTGTGCCAACCTCGCTGTCTCAAACACACTCATTCCCACCAGTCCACTCACAGAATCGATTCATCTCATTGAAGGTCTTCTCCAGTGTCTCCCCTCCACTCTCCCAAACATGATGTCCCTCTCCAAGGACCAGTCCCTCCTTGCAACAAGCCCAAAGTATGTCAGAAAAAACCTCAGAATCCTTGACTCCAAGGAGCATTCTGGCTTCACCCTCTCCAGGACAAACCTGTTTGTTCTCCTAGCAGTCCATAGTATATTCAACACTCTTCTCCAGCACCACAGCTCAAAGGCATCAATTCTTTTTCTATCATCCCTAGTCACTGTCCAACTCTCCAATGCATAGCACGTAATTGCAAAGACTATAGCCTGCATCAGACGCACCTTAAGTCTCCAGCCTGACATCATTGCTCTTCAGTACTCTTGAGATGTCCCTCACAGCTGAATTTCCTAATGCAATTCGTCTCCTGATTACCTGGCTGCTGTTACTAAGAGTGTTGACTGTGAAACCAAGTAACCTAAAACTGTTAACTATTTCAATCTCTTCACCATCCATACTGATGGTGCCAGTTGGTCCAGTGGTGAGAATCTTTGTTTTCTTGGTGTTGAGCTTCAATCCATATTGAAGACTGCAGTCCTTGACCTTCTGCAGTAAGCACTTCAAGTCCTCCTCAGTTTCAGCAAGCAGAGTTGTGTCACCCGCATAACGCAGATTTTTTATGATTCTTCCACCAATCCTGAAGCTACATTCCACCTCATACAGCCAAGCGTCTCCGGTTATATGTTCTGCATGGAAACAAAAATAAAAAATACATCCCTGATGGACCCCTTTCTTGATTTTGAACCATACAGTGTTTCCTTGCTCTGTTCTGACAACTGCCTCTTGGTCCAAGTATTGGTTTCACATTAGCACTATCAAATGTCCTGGGATTCCCATTCTTCTCAGAGTCAGCCATAACTTGTTGTGATCCACACAGTCAAAAGCCTTTGCATAGTCAATGATAGACATTCTTCTGGTATTCTCTGCTTTCTGCCAAGATCCAGCTAACATAGTTGGTACATAAGAATGTGTTTGATAAGCATAAGAGAGAAAGGTCCTTGAAACAATGACTCTAACAATGTACCCAAGTATATTGCAGATAGTGAGGATGGCACAAGATAGGGCAAGGTTCAGATCCATTGTTCATAGGATCATTGTGAGCCACATTCGATTCAGTGGCACATAAAGATGGGCATTTGATAAATGCAGGTTGCAGTAGGTGGACATCTGGAAACAATAATTCAGAAGTCTTTTTTCTATCGTCCTCTGTATCACATGAATGTGACTTACAGCGTGTTGCTGTCAATTGCTGGCCAGTAGACTCTGATTATACTGATCCTACTTGCAACAGCCCGACTAGAGCCCACTTCAGTGCGCTCTCCCACTGTGGGTCTGCCAACACTGTTGTAGCAGCCATGGTGTATTTTTAATAACTTTTAATCCTTATGAGGCCAAAAAGTTGGTGTTCATATTCTGGTGTTATACAGGACAATATTTTGTCATAAATTCTATGGCTTTCATTTGCCAGTTTCCAGCAATATATCCCCGGGCTTTTTTTCCTACTGTGTGTCAGTCCAGAATTTCTGTTGAAATATGTCTATCAAGAGTCTTTCTATTGGTATTTGTATACAAGTAACATAGCTTCCAGCATCATAGAAACAAGCAAGATGGTACAGTAAAACCAAAGGGACAAATGAGTGGTCAATTTCAGAATTGACTCATAGCTGACCCTCCAGTGGATTTCAAAGACAGTACATCACATAGGATGAAATAATCCATCTTTCATCTTCAGAGCAGCTACCAGATTTTAACCACCTCTTTTTGGGTTAACAGCTCTTCACCATATCCACTAGGCCATTGCAAAATAACATTTTAAATACTTTCTCTACCTCATCTTTCTCACCTGCACAATGAGGTCGGTTGAGTCAAACTCAAAGATACATTTCGGTCCATTTCTATCTCTCTAATTTGAATGATAAGATGGAGAATTAAAATTATAAGCAGTAATTATACCATTCTCTTCTTGGACTTCATCATGGAGAAATCCAACATTCCAAGTTCTCAATCTTGCTGCATTTGTTCTTAGTCACTTTCTGGGTGCTGAAATTTACTCAAAACTTTGAAAAAGGAATGGAAATAACACTCTTCTTCTATGTCTTTATCCTGATGGTTGGCCACTTAGCAGAAAAAAAAAAGTACCTCATTTTAGAAACAGTTTGTATGAAGCACAGCAAAAAAGAAAAGAATCAGTGATTCCAAAATATTTAATGCTGCAAAGAAATCTCCTTCCAGTGCACCCACAAAGAACGAAACACATTGATGCATGCCAATTACAATGTTAAAAATTTATCTATAGAATATTTGTGATACAACGAATGCTATTGGGATACCTTTGTTATGCTTATTAAAATTTATTTCTATGAAAATAGTTTAAAAAAAGAAATGTCTGCTGTAAGCAGCCACAAGAAAATGTATAAATACAAAAGGCAAGCACAAAAGTATTCAGCAGAGAATTTTGAGCCTGAACAATCAAGTTTCAAGCAAATCTTGTGTGGTTCGTAATTTTAGCCCTTTATTATGCAAAGCTGCCAATTCAATTTTACAATGCAAAGAAATGGCTGGCATGATTATCAAGTTATATTTACTGTTCCATGCATCTACAAAAAATGCACTATCTTAAAAGAGTCTGTTCAAATTATATCTGAACACACTTTTAGATCCTCATTGGTAAGCAGAAATTGACAGAGTAAAATATATTCTTTCTAACATCAGTAAGTGAGGCTTTGGAAACACTGGTAGAGCAAATGATGATTCAGTTGCAGACAGTTGCAGACAACTGATTTCTAAATCAACAGATTTAAACAGAACAAATTGCTGATCCTGGTGGAATTTCCACATGTTGCCACTTCTTTCATATGTGCTTGATACAGATATTTTCTTCTAGAATTTTTCTCATTATTTGGAATAAAAAAGAAAATATGTATTTGTGATTTCAAATCTGTACCATCACACCACTGCTTCTCTCCACCTAAAAGTGACAAAAGTCAAGTTCTTGGAAGATATATTACTAACCAGAGAGATAAGAGATGAATATGGGGAAACTGAGTAAGCATTTGTTCTAGATGTATCTTGCTCTGCAACTTTCTTTCTCATCTCATCTCATCTCATCTCATCTCATCTCATCTCATCTCAACTCATTTCTTTCTTTCTCTTTTTCTTCTTCTTCTTCTTCTTCTTCTTCTTCTTCTTCTTCTTCTTCTTCTTCTTCTTCTTCTTCTTCTTCTTCTTCTTCTTCCTCTCGCTCTCGCTCTCGCTCTTTCTCTCTCCATCCCTTTTTCTTAGAATCCTAATATGAGAGTTCTCTATATCTCTATATTTGCTAAATCTAATTTTTATTCCTTGCTGTCCAGGACCTCTTAAAAGTGCTAAAGATCAAGGACATCAGCTTAAAGCTTAAGGTGTTTCTGACCCAAGGAATGATATTTTCAATTGTTATGCAAGTTTGTCAAAGTTGGACAAAATACTGGTTTTGAACTGGGGATTTGACAAAGAGTATTGAATGTAAAAAGAGTGCCAAGAGAACAAACAGGTCTGTCTTGGAGGAAGAACAACTAAAATGCTCCCTGTTGTTGTTGTTGTTATGTGCCGTCGAGTCGTTTCCGACTCATAGCGACCCTATGCACAACAGCCCTAAACCCTGCTCGATCCTGCGCCAACCGCACCGCCTCTGACACACGCATCCCGATTACCCCAGTCACC
>NW_006399893.1:3442431-3444688 GCF_000299155.1 Elephantulus edwardii | reverse complement strand
TCTGTTATCTGAAATACTTCAATTGGTATTTCCTCCCTAAAAGAGTATAAAACTTCATCTTTTACAACCCAAGCACCCATCAACAAATGAACAGATAGAGAAACTCTGGCATATTGACACAATGGAATACTATGCTCCATTGAAAACCAAGGTGACCCACTGTTGCAATCACTGTTGACCCATCTCTTTGAATGACTTCAATGGCTGACCCTGGAGGAGGGTATGCTGAATGAAACATCTCAGTCACAAAAAGGAGAAATATGGCCTACTGTCACTGTTCTAAAAGAGCTTTGATATAGGGGTTGGGGGGAGACTGAGATAGATGGGATAAATAATGCATTGAAACAGATGAGGGAGAGAACTGTTTAACAGGGATATATGATTAGATATTATTATTGTTATGACAGGAGTCCAGAATGAAAGTAGTATAATGCAGAGGACTTGATGGCAGGGATTGAATAACAATAAAAGAAATTTTTCCTTTACTTTTCAAAAAGAAAAGTGAATAGGGGGCAGGGAGAAAAGTGCAACAATGAATGAATGTAAATCCAAAGTCTCTGTAAATTTTCATTAAGATAAATTATATTTTTTTAAAAAAGAGAAAACATCTTTTATGCTTTGGGTCAGGATGGACCAGTCATTAGAAAAGGATATCTTCTCTAGGAAAGGTGGAGGGTCAATGAAGGAAAGGAAGTCATTCAGAGAGATGGGTCAACACAATGATTGCAACAGTGGGTTTCAATACCAGTAGAGATTGTGAGAACAATGCAGGATCAGGAGAAATTTAAATCTGTTGTGTGTAGAGTCACCATGAGTCAGAGCTAACAACTAACAACAAGAGTTCTTATTCTGTCCCCTCTCCTATACTCTCTTCTCTCTTGAATGTATTCTGTTGAAGTTTATGCTCTATCTCACCACTAAAATTATCCTAGGAATCATTATCAATGATCTTCATGCTTCTGATGCCAATAGATCCATTAGATCAGTCTCTATTTTTAACATAAATAAAGCAGCATCTGAGGAGCTCTAGCTAGTAATGCTGCTTTGAATATCAGTGTACAAATTTCCATTTGTGTCTCAATTTATTTTCCTTGGGATATATTCCTAACAGTGGAATAGCTAGATCATATGGGATTTCTATGTTCAGCTTTTTGTACTACAATACAATCTCTCCAACAGTGCATGAGAGTTCTAATCTTACCACATCCTGTCTAACATTTATTGCTTGCTGTCTTATCAAGCTTTGCCCCTGCTACTGAGGTGAGATAGTAAGTACCTCATTGTGGTTTTGATTTGCATCCTCTCTCATTGCTAGTGATTTGGAACTTTTTTTTTTTTTCGTGTGTCTGTTGGCCATCCGGATGTCTTGCTTCGTGAAGTCTTTTCATGTCTTTTGCTCATTTTGTGATTGGATTATCAGTGTTTTTCTCGTGGAGGCCCTTATTGTGTTATCTTTCCTTAAGAGATACTTGTCTGACATGATATTGCAAAATATTTTTTCCCAGTCAGTCAGTTTTCTTTCCACCCTATTGGAGAAAGTTTTTTTTATGAACATAGAACTTAATCTTTAGAAGGCACTATTCCTTCATTAATGTTATCCTCTCCTGGTTGTGCATTTCTGGCTGTATTTACTAGTCTATTTATGTCATTTACTAGGCCTTCTCATTTTGGTCCCATTTTATCTCTTATGATTCATCTTGAGTTGATTTTTGTGTATTGTGTGAGATATGAATCCGGCTGCCTTGATTATTTCTTACTTGATTTGTTTGTGTCTTCCTTTTTCTTTTCTTTTGTTCAGTTTGCTGGTGATTTTTCAATTTTATTGAGCCTTTCGTAGAAACAGATCCTGGGCTTCTTGGTTATTTCATTTGTTTTTCTGTTTTCTATCTTACTGATTCAACTCTTGTCCTTAGAGTTTTCTGTCTTCTAGAGGCTGTGCAGTTAGATAGTTTTTCTTTTCTATTTGATGGTGATGTTGAGTTAGGTCATTAATTTTGCCTCTTTTTTCCTTTTTTATGTGTTTGCCTATTGCTATGAACTGTCCTGTGGGGATTGATTGCCTTAGCTGCATCTCAGAGGTTTTGGTATGTTATATTTTTGTTATAATTTGTTTCCAGGAACTTTTTAACTTCATTTTTTTATTTCCTCTATAACAAAATCACACCAAGTTGTGCCAAGAAATCTGGAGAACAACCACTTGGCCAACTGACTGGAAGAGATCTATATTTGTTCCCATTCCAAAGAAAGGTGACCCAAC
>NW_006399893.1:3426614-3441091 GCF_000299155.1 Elephantulus edwardii | reverse complement strand
AACAAAATCATGTTCTAACAGTGTGTTATTTAGCTTCCATGTGGGCAATTTTATAAGCTTTACCCTCTTATTACTAATTTGTAGATTTATTTATGGCATTGTGGTCTGGGAAGATACTTTGTATTATTTCACTGGTTTTTAATTTGTTAAGGTTTGCTTTATATCCTACAATTCTGGAGAATGTTTCATGTGTACTTCAGAAGAAAGTAAACTGACTTTTAGCTGGGGAATGTATCCTGAATATACTTAAAAAATCGTGTTGACTGAGTGTATACTTTAGATCCTTGGCCTCTTAAAGTTCTTTCGAGATGACCTATCCTTTGGTGAGGGTAGTGTGTTAAAGCCTCCTACCACTATTGTGATGCTATCTATCTCTTTCTTTAAGTCTACTAACCATTGTTTTATGTATTTTGCAGGTCTATCATTTGTGTGTAGATTTTGACCAAGGTTAGGTCTTTTTAATCTATTGGGCCTTTAATCATTATACAGTGCCCTTATCTTTTATGGTGGTTTTCATCATGAAGTCTATTTTATCAGGCATTAGTATTTTCAGCCCTACTTTTTTTGCTGATGTCATCTGTTATATTTTTTCCAGTCTTTTATTTACAGTCTATCTTTCTCCTCATGTCTTAGAAGTGTCTTTTATAGACAACATATTGATGGACTTTGATTTTTTTTTATCCGTTTTGCTGTTCTTTTTCTCTTAATTAATATATTTAATCCATTCACATTGTGAATTCTCAGTGTGAGAATTTACAAGCCAGGTTTTATCACTGCCATTTTGCTGTTTCTTTTTCTGTAGTTTCTGATTATTATGGTCCATCTACTGTATCTTGGTGTCTCTGTATGAAGTACTCCTCTTAGAACTTCTTGTAGTGTTTAACTTATTTTCAAGGGAGAAAGTAGAGAAAAAGTTTGCTTCTATGTGATCTTTGTCATATTCGTTACTGGTCTCTGGAGTGGCGTAGATTTTAGCACCAGAAAGGAGGGCTAAAGAGAGGCTACTTCTGAATCACTGTTGGCTTATTTCTTATATAAAAATAGGATAGCCACATAGATGGTTAATTCTAGGATATCATTGCTGCCTCCCACCATCTGTCTTGATTAATCCTAGCTCAACATATGAAGCTATAATATATTAATTCATTATTAATTTGATAGTTAAATGAAATTGTTTTCTAAGTTACTCTAGTTTTACCAATTAGGAAACTATATAAATTTATATAATTTTGATTCATTTTTGTGATACAATTTGTAAGAAAACAAGTGAGATTTGGCTAAGCTGGCACTGGAGGGTATGTGTCCTTGTTCCCAGAGGACCCGAAGGCCCCGTGTGGGCAGCCAATCCATCTGTGTCATTGTTGTTCTGCCAATTCTTCATTTACAATGAGTAATAATGTATTTTGCAATAGCTTAATTGCCAAACAAAATATTTTCATTGTGTTTCCTCTCATTGAAATCTTTGTTTGCCTAAAATAATGGAAATTTCTTACTGTAAAACAATAGAAGCAGTACCAAGGAAAAAAGCTGAGGTTCCCTGAGAATTATTATTTAAAAATGGTATCTATCCTTTAAAATAATTATGAAAAAAAATTTCTCAAATTTACATTTATATTATAGATATATGAAGTTGTAGTATTTTCAATTACATCCTATGAATCTGAAAGTTGGACAATAAATAAGGATAAAAAAAATAATTGATACATTTGACCTGTGATTTTGGAAAAGAGTACTGAATATTCATCCAGTGGACTGTCAGAAGAATAAACAAGTCTGTCTGTCTTGGAGGAAGTGCTTCTTAGAGACAAGAATGGCAAAAATAAATTTCACATACTTTGGCTATGCTGTCAGGAGTTAGTTATCAGTCCTTGGAAAAAAGACATCATGCCAGGAAGGATAGATGGTCAGAAAAAGAGATATAAAGACTTTCAACAACATGGATTAACACAGTGATAGAAGCAATTATTTGTTGTGTGTACTGTTGAGTCAAAACTCACTCATAGCTGGCCCTCCAAGTGTGTTTTCAGAGGCAGTATTAACACACAGGAGAGATTGCTCATCTTTTTTTTAAAAAAAATTTTCCCCCACAAAGCAGCTCATGAATTTGAACTATATGCCTTTGGGTTGGCAGCACAACTCCCTACCACTAAGCCACCAGGGACTCCTGCCTATAATAATAGGCTGGAGCATATGAGAGATGGTGAGGACTGCACAGGATAGGACAGTGTATATCTGTTACTCATAGGTCACTATGAATCATAAGTCAACTGGATGGCATCCAACAACAACAACAATTGTTGTTGTTATGTGCCATCAAGTCGCAATAGCAACCCTATGTACAACAGCCCTAACCCTGCTCTAGCCTGTGCAAATCTCACTGTTTCTGACACACCCACTCCTAACACCCCAGTTACTGAATCAATCCATCTCATCAAGGGTCTTCCCCTCCTGCACTGTCCCTCTACCCTCCCAAGCATGATGTCCCTCTGAGGGACTGGTCCCCCCTTGCAACATGTCCAAAGTATGGCAGATGAATCTTCAGAATCCTTGCCTCCAATGAACAGCCTGTTGAACCCTCTCTAGGACGAACCTGTTCATTTTCTTAGCAGTCCATGGATTTAACACTCTTCTCCAACACCACAGCTCAAAGCACCAATTCTTCTCTATCATCCCTAATCATTGTCTAGCTCTCTGACACATAGCAAATGATTGCAAAGACAACAATAATATATGGAGTAAAATTATTTGTAATAAGGAAAAATTTTAAACAATAAAATGTTTTTGATGAAGTAAAAGAATTATATTCACTGAAAAACTGTGTAGCAGATTTCAAAGAGTTACTTTGAATATAAAAATAAATTCTAAAATAATATCTTTAATGAGAAAAGCTTCAGGACCACATATATATCACACAGACATAGCTTGTTTGATTTCACTTTTCTTTACTGCACATCACAGACACTGAAATTTTTTATCATTTGGTGGCACTGCCACGCAAGTCTATTGGTATCATTATTCCAAAAACATCTACTTGCTTTACTTCATGTCTCTATTACACTTAGATTATTTTCATGGTATCTCAAACTTTGTCATAATGTCATCGCACATTTAATAGACTGTAGGATAAAGTAGACATAACTTTTATGTGCTCTGAGAAACAAAAGAAATTGTGTAACTCCCTTTCTTGTCATATTCACTTCGTTGTTATAACCTAGAACAGATCCACCAGTATCTCTGAGGTCAGCCTGCCATCCTATTTTTTTTATAAAATACAAGAATGATTATAATAGCATTAGCTTATTAAAATTAAAGCAATATGCACAAATACATACCCACACACACATACATCTGTAATATTACTTGTAAGACTTATCACAACATCAACAATAATCTTTTCTATAGGTTCTAAGTTTTATTATTTGATGCTGTCAAGTTGAATCTAACTTATAGTAACTTCATGGACAACAGAAGCAGGCACTGTTCAGACTTGTGCTGTTTTCGGAGTTCTTCCTATGTCTGAGTCCCTGGTTCCAGCCACTGTGTTGATCCATCTTGTCAAGATGTTTCTCGCTTTCCACTGGCCCTCTACTTTAGCAAACATGGTCTTTTATTGCATCTTCAACTCTAAGGAACATTCTGGCTAAACTTCTTCCAATATAGATTTGTTTATTGTTTTGACAGTCCATAAATCAATATTCTTCACCCATACTATTATTCAAAAGCATCAATTCTTTTTCTTGCTTCTTTGTTTCATTGTCCAGCTTTAGCACGTGTATAAAGCAATTCAGAATACTATGGATGTTTGCAGCTGTCTCATCTTATTTTGAACAATTGAAGGTTCTCAAAGTTTTACTCCATCTACATCATTACAATAGACTACACTCTGAGGAGGTAAACCTTAGTTGCATTTTAAGTACCCACAACCTGAGGAACTCATCTTCTGTCACTATATCAAAGAAAGTTCCACTGCTGTTTATAAGTTTGACCAGTCAAAATTTTCACACATAGATGACCAATTTTCCTTCCTACTCTTTGTCTGGAAGCTCCACGAAATTTGCCCGCTATTGGTGACCCTGCTGATAGCTGAATTACCAGTGTCATAGCTTTCAATATAACAGCAGCACACAGTTACCACTGAAGAAAAAACTAACAGATGGATGCTGAGTGTGATAAGTAGAATAAACACCTAATTTGTAATCCTAATTGGGGCATATACACAAGCTAAAAAGAGGACAATTAATACATACACAAAAATAGCAGGCTTTGTTAAATTTGTTTTTTAACATGTGGATGTTATGTGCCGTCGAGTTGCCTACAACTCATAGCAAACCTATATACATAGCTAGGTATCTGAAAGCTGGATAATGAATAAGGCTGACAGAAAAAGAAATGATGCCTTTGAGCTGTGGTGTTAGAGAAGAGCACTCAACATCACACAAACAGCCAAGAGAATGGACAGGTATGTCTTGGAGATGGTGCAGCCAGAGTGCTCTTTGGAGGCAAGAATGATGAAACTTCACCTCACATACTTTGGGAGTGTTGCTAAGAGGGGCTATTCCTTGGAGAAGGACATGGGAAGAGTGGTGGGTCAGCAAGGAGAGGAAAAACCCCGAACCAGGTGGACTGATACAGTGACTGCTGCAATGGTCTCTCATGTGTCAGGAAGTATGAGGATGGCACAGGATAGAACAGGGTTCAGATCTTTTGTTCATAGGGTCGCTATGAGTTGTGCTCAACTCAGTGACACTTAACAACAACATAGCGACCCTATGTACAACAGCTCTGAACCCTACCCTGAGCCAGTTTGTCTCAAACACACCTACCCCTATTACCCTAGTAGCTATATCAGTACATCTCATCCAGAGTCTTCCTCTCCTGTATTGTCCCTCCACCCTTCCAAGAATGATGTCCTTCTCCAAGGACTAGTCCCTCTTGAACACATGCCCCAAATATGTAAGACTTAACTTCAAAACCTCACCTCCAAGAAGCATGCTAGTTTCACTTTCTCCAGGACAGATCTATTTGTTCTCTTGGTGATCCATTGTATGTTCCATACTCTTCTCTAGCACCACAACTCAAAGGCATTGCTGCTGCTTCTGTCATCCTTAGTCATTGTCCAGCTCTCTGATAGTAAGCAATTGTCACACATTTAACATGTGCATGCAATAATTAACTTTGTTTCACATATATTGGGAGTGTTATCAAGAAGGGCTAGTCCTTGGAAAAGGACATCATGCTGGGTAGGATGGAGGGATGATCAGAGAAAGGGAGAAAGACTCTCAACAAAACGGATTGGCACAGTTTCTGTAACAATAGGCTTGATCATATTAGAGATGGTGATGATAATGATGGATAGGGCAGGGTTCAGATCTCTTGTTAACGGGGTTGCGATGAGTCATAGTTAACTCAATAGCATCTGACAGCAACAATACTCAATAAAATTAAAGTACTTCTACTTTAACTATCTATGATAATCAGAATGAGTCATTTTAATCATGGATCTCAGACCCAGTGTCTCTAATTCTCTCAGAGCTACCGTCCTTGGTTCCAATTAACTCATCGTGATTGAATCATAATTGATTCAGAGCTTATCCTCCACAGGGTTTCTGAAGCTACAAATCACACTGGAGGAGATTGTTCATCTCTCTCAACTGGTGAATCAACTGGTGAATCCAAACTTCCAGAATGATGTGGCCTTTTACCTCAGCACCACTAATCTCTGTGGAATACACCGCTAGCTTCTCTTTGTTCTAAAGCATCATGTGTTTGCTCTTGGATGGGATCTTCTCTCTACACACATTTTACATTGTAAAAATTAATATTTTAATAGGACACTTTTTTTCCCTACTAGCTCTAGTGGCCTAGGGTTTAGGGAGTTTGAATCCACCACTGATCTGCAGGAGAAAGAAAGGGGGAATCTCCTCCCATGTGATTTACAGCTTCAGAAACCCAAAGTATGTGAGATGAAGTTTTGTTATCCTTTCTTCCAAGGAGCACCCTGGCTGCACCTTGTTTAAGTCATGCATTTGTCCTTATGGCAGTCCCTGGCATGTTCTGCACGTTTTTCCAACATCACAACTCAAAAGTATATATTCTTTCTCTGTCTTTCTTATTCATTGTACAACTTTTAGCTGCATAACTAGTAATTAATTGAAAAGATTATGGTTTGGATTAGGGGCACCATAATTTCCAAACTGACATCATTGCTTTTCTGCACCTTGTCAACAGGCTTTCCAAATGCAATACATCCTGCTTTGATTTCCTGAAAATTTTATTTCCTGGTTGCTGGGAAGACTCATTAACAATGTTTGACTCAACTTTACTTGCAGAAAATAAGGAGGATTTAATGCTTGCTGCAGAGATTCAAAGACTACAGTCTTCCATGTGGGTTACATCTCAACATCAAGTAAACAGAAATTCTCACCATGATAGAGAGGGGAGAGATAGGAATTGCCAATGGTTTCATCTTGCTTGGATCTTTTTATCATGATTTAGTATTACTCACTTCCTGTCAACCTTGGGGAACTCTGGTGGTGTCATTTGTAAAACTTTAAGTGTCTAATCTAAAGTTTGCCTGACATTGATGGATCTAATTCCACTCTGTGGAAGAAAGCTGTGCGTGCAGTCTCTTCTATGGTATTCACAGTTTCAGAAACCCAACTTGAAGCTTGTTATGAGTGAGAGTAGACTCAACATCAGAGAGTTTGAAGTTTTATGGTTGTTTTATTTTCATTTTGAGCATATAATTGTTGTTGTTGTTGTTGATTGCAGTCAAGTCGAGCATGACTCATAGCCACCCTATGAACAAAAGTCCTGAAGCCTTTCTATAACTATTGCCATTTGTCAAAGTTCATAGAGTTTCCAGAGGCATGTTGTTTAGGAATTTGATGCCACTAAAGACAGAAATGAAAAGAACAGCTTCACTATCAAATTGCTTCATATTTATTATTAGAAATTCCACTTGGAATCCAGAGAAGAGCAGTTAAGTAGATAAAAACATTTCAGACAGGTAGTTGCCAAAGAATATGAGACAATCACAACTTTTTCTTCCCCACTGAATTTAACAATGTTTTGCTCCATATATCTTACTTGATTGACTGAATAATTTGTTTCTGCAATGATACAGTTTCTTGGAGATAAAGTTCTGCAATGATGCAGATTCTTAGAGATATTCTTTTGAGCATTGTGTTAACCTGTGAGGAAAGGATGTTGCACACAATGTCATTGCACAAAAGCTGAGAAGAACATGGCCATACTGTCTACATTTTTGTTCCCTCTAATTATGAAATCAGACTTCACAGACACTTGGGTGCAATGTAGATTAAGGCAGAGATTGGGGAACTCATTTAAATTTAAGATAAAAGAACAATTTAAAATGTATGTTTTATAAATGCTGAGTCAAAGGGAATACATTAACCTCTAAATACTAGTGTCAAACAAAGGAGCTCTGGTGGCCTAGTGGGTAAGGAGTTGCGCTGTCAACCAAAGTGCAGGCAGTTTGAACTCACTAGCTGCTCTGAGGGGAAAAATATGGATGACCTCCTCCCGTAGAATTTACAACTTCTGAAATCTTGTGGGAGGGTCAGTTATGAGTTGGTTCCAGCCATGGTTATAGAGCATAAAATATGAAACAAAAAGAATGACTACTATGAGGGTCAAATCTATACGACAGTGCCTTTGTGAAATTGTTCAAATAGGCTTGACCTAGAACACAGCTAGAACATATTTAAAAGGTAATGGATACCTTTTTTTTTCATGGGTAGAGATACATGGTTATAAATTTTTAATATCTTCAGAAGGTCAAGTAAATATTTCATGTATCTCAAGTTTGCCATATTAATTTTGAAACACTTCTATTTTTTTAAAAAACCCTCTAATATGACATAATAATTTGTGCTATGATCAAAGGAATGTATATATAACAAAAGTTGATCCTTTGCCAGTAAAGGTCAACACTTGAAATTATCAGTTTTGAGGCTATGCTTTTATAGCAGGGTGATTAGAATTATATTGACA
The DNA here is from genome assembly GCF_000299155.1 of Elephantulus edwardii. NCBI lineage: Eukaryota > Metazoa > Chordata > Mammalia > Macroscelidea > Macroscelididae > Elephantulus > Elephantulus edwardii. Next base: position 3,433,075 of record NW_006399893.1, on the reverse strand, counting down.
TTTTGAATTAAATGATATTTATATCAGGATTATTAGAATTCTGAGGCATAGCATCTGCTGCTAAGTTAAATGCCCCCTAATTGCTTTGTGGTTGTTTATTTTACTGCCATGTCATCTCCTTCACACTCATTTTGTGTTCCAAAGTGTTGAATGCTAAGTGTTGGGCTTGGTTCTGTTGTTGCCCATTGAAACATCAGAAGAATTGAGATTACCCAGCTAAAAAATAGCGAAGCTAAAAAAACCATGCAACTAGTATATTTGTATCTGAGTATTGAAGCTCTTGTGATCTAATTAATAGGAATTTGAACTGCTAAACAAAAAATGACACCTCTTTGGGGTATCAAATTTACCAATGATTCAGCAGGAAATAGACCAATCTCCTCCCATGGAGTTTAAAGACTTAGAAACACAATGGAGGATCAGCTATGAGCCTGTTGTGATTGTGCTAATAGGTTGAATTGGGCTGTGCATGGAAGAAGTACTGTAAAGCAGTAGTTTTGAATCCTCATTATTACTCTGTATCATCTGGAGTGCTTGTTAAAATATTGTTGGACTCCACTCTAGAATTTCTGATCTAGCAGGTCTGGAGTGGACCTAAAATTTTACGCTTTTTAAAAAAATTAATTTTAATAAAATTTTACAGAGACTTTGAATTTCTATTCATTCATTGTTGCACTTTTCACCTTGCCTAAACTCCCCACCCACCAGTTCACTCTTCTCTTTGAAAAGTAAAGAAAAATTATTTCATTGCTATACAATCCCTCCCTTCCAAGTCCACTCCACTATGCAGCCTTAGTTCTGGACTTCTGTCATGACAATAACAGCTAATCATATATCCCTTTTAAATCATTCTTCTCCTCATCTGTTTCAATGCAGTATGCATCATTTACCCCAACTTTCTCAGTCTCCCCCCAATCCCAATGTCAGTCCTGTTTTACAACAGTGGTGCTATGCAATATTTGTCCTTTTGTGACTGAGCTATTTCACTCAGTATAATGTTCTTCAGGGTCACCCAAGGATGCCCACTATCACATCTATTATTCAATATTGTATCAGAAGTCTTAGCGACAGCAATAAGACAAAAGAATAAAATAAGAGGTATCCAAACTGGCAAAGAGAAGGCAAAGTTATCTCTCTATGCAGATGATATGATAATATACTAAGAAAATCCTAAAGATTCAGCAAGAAAACAACTGGACATAGTTGACCAATTAAGCAAAGTTGCAGGATACAAGATCAACACACAAAAATAAGTTGGGTTTCTCTACAGTGACAAAGAGAATACAGAGCTAGAGCTAAGAAAAACAATAAACTTCACAATAACTAATCACAAGACTAAATACTTTGAAGTAAATCTAACCAGAAGCACAAAGGCTCTGTTCAAAGAAAATTACAAAATATTACTACAAGAAACAAAAAGAGACCTTGCTCATGGATAGGAAGACTCAATATTATGAAAATGACAATACTACCAAAGGCAATTTACATGTTCAATGCAATCCCAATACAAATTATAATCCCATTCTTCAAGGAGATAGAAAAGGCAATATCCAGTTTCATTTGGAATGGAAAGAAGCCCCAAACAAGCAAAGCACTCCTTAAAAAGAGAAACAAGGTAGGAGGCATCTCAATCCTTGATTTCAAATCCTACTACACTGCCATGGTGGTCAAAACAGTGTGGTACTGGTACAATGACAGATGCATAGATCACTGGAATAGAACTGAGAATCCAGAAATCAGCCCATCTACCTATGGTCAGCTGATTTTTGAAAAGAAGATGAAATCAGTTAAGTGAGGAAATCACCACCTTTTTAACAAATGGTGTTGGCACAACTGGAAAACTATCTGCAGAAAACACAAGCAAGATCCACACCTCACTCCATACACAAAAATAAACTCAAGGTGAATCATGGACCTAGGACTAAAACCAAGGACTATAAACTTCATTAAAGAAAAGCTTGGAAGAACTCTTGAAGTCCTAATTCACAACATAAACAGTCTTCCAAGCATCCTGAAAAATCTACAACCAGGAGAGGATAAAAATAGATGAATGGGATCTTCTAAGAATCAAATCCCTATTTATATCAAAAAACTTCTCCAACAAGGTAAAAATGGAAGCCACAGACTGGGAAAAAGTATTTAGTAATGACATGTCAGATAAGCGACTTATATCTAGAATTTATAAAATACTTGAGCACCACAACAAGATAAAGGTAAAGAACCCAATTGAAAAATGGGCACAGGATATGAACAGATGCTTCACCGAAGAAGACATTCAGATGGCAAACAAATACATGATAAAATGTTCAAAATCCGTAGCTCTACGAGAGATGCAAATAAAAACAATTATGATGTATCATCTCACCCCAGTCAGAATAGCAAAATTTAACAGAACAGCAAACAACAAATGCTGACGAGGCTGTAGAGAAATTGGAACCCTTATTCACTGTTGGTGGGAGTGTAAAATGGTGCATCTACTATGGATGGCAGTATAACACTTTCTCAAAAATTTGCATATAGAAATACCATTTGACCCAGCAATTCCACTACTGGGAATATACCCCAAAGAAACCATAACTGCCACCCAAGCAGATATATGCACCCCCATGTTTATCGTGACTTTGTTCACAATAGCAAAGAGTTGGAAACAACCTCAGTGCTCATCAACAAATGAATGGATAGAGAATCTGTTGCATAGTCACACAATGGAATATTATGCTGTACTAAAAAATAAGGAACTCATGAAATATTATACAAAAACTTTACACTTCTAACAAGTTCTTAGGTGACGCTGATGCTGCCAGTCAGGGGACCACACATAATTAGAATTATGGCAAACTGGAATGAGGGCCATTTAAAGAACTAGCAGGAGTTGATACAAGCCAATGAGAAGATATTTGGCAACTTCTATCAGTTTGAAAGTTGGACAAGGGGAATATTACTGTTCTATTCACATATTGGACACTACAATCAGAGAGTTTGTAACACAAAGAAGAAAAATATAACTGGGGAAAATATCCAGGGACTTGTACAAAATGGTAGGCTAGAGTCATTGTGGCCTAGTGGCAAGAAACTGTGCTGCAGTCCCGAAGGTACAGTTTGTGGTCACCAGATGCTCCATAGGATAGGGATGAGCAATCTCCTCTCATGCTATTAACTGCCTCTGATAACTCGTTGGAGGCTCAGCTATGGGTCAGTTCCCAACTCTGATACACAACAACAATAGAGTAATTTTATTAAGAGATTTTTAAAAGATGCATAGAGCTTCCAAAATGATAAACTAATGTGCACCAAACAGATTTGCTGTCCAAAAAAAACCAACCCATTTCACACTGCTTCTATAATCAGCTGCCCTGGATGGTACAATGGCCTGACCCTGCGTGGCATTTCTAATGTCCCCGTATTCTAGTCTGCTGGTTGCCGTGAAAGTGCTTTGCCAACAGATTTTCTTCTCAGATAGTGCACCTCATGGAAAAGAAAATCACTTTGCAAATCCAATGATTTCATGGGCCACTAGGCTCTCTGCATTCTCTATTACCCAGTTTATCTTTTGTTCATTTAGTTCATTGCAAACAACACTGCATTAGTTTGTTGGACAATTAGGCAAGATATTAAATTAAAGATGTACATATAAATATGTCAAGTAATTATTTTAGGAATACGTATGTAAGGAGTAGCTGTAGGAGGCCCTTTGCAAAATAATTTCCCTCCCCCACCTCCTGTCCTTTGCCTCACCACCCCCTCCGAGGAGCTTTTTCTAGTAATTTAATGAATCTAGTTTTTCAAAAACACTATTTTCTAATGAGTGCCCAAGTGAGAGAAAGAATTTCCAAAAGAATTTTTTTAAAAACCAACAGCAACACTAGAGCAGCAGAGATTAGTAGAGGGACGGTAGGAAGCGAAAGAATAAACAAAGTGCTGTAGGAATTTTGATGAGATTGGGTGATAAAGGCCTTGATCGATAGTAATTCATTTAGTCAGACAATATGTATATAAATTATTGTAGAAAACACAATGTGTATGAATGAAACACAATGTATATTAATGACTGTACAAAAACCAATTTAAAAATACTAAAATCAAGAAAAATTGATGCCTTTGAGTTGTGGTACTAGAGAAGAGCCTTGAACATATCATGGACTGCCAAGAAAACTGTCTTGGAGAGAGTGAAACCAAGTTTATCCGTGGAGGCTAGGATTTTGAAGCTCTGCCTCACATACTTTGGGCATGTAGACACAGGGACCCATCCTTGGAGAAGGACATCATGCTCAGAAGGGTGGAGGGACAAAGCAGGAAAGGAAGACCCCTGATGAGATGGATTGCTACAATATCTAGGGCAATGAGGATAGGTTTGTTGGAGTCAGTGAGGCTGGTTCAGAATGGGGCAAGCTTCAGAGCTGTTGTACCTAGGATCACTAACAACAAAAATCCTGATCATCACTCAGTCTCATTTGGAGGACTTGTCTTGCTAAGAGATTAGCTCTTGAAAAGTCCTGAAATAAATGTCAGGAATTAAACTGATGTTTAATGTTTAGTAGAATGAATTTTGTTATAGTATAACTTCAAATCAGAACAAATCCATAGCTGACCCTCCAGTCGGTTTTCAGAAATAGTAAATTGCATGTGAGAAGACTGTCAATCATCCTCCTGTGGAGCAGCTTGTGGATTCAATCCTTACACCTTTGGGTTGGCAGTGTAACTCCTTACCACTAAGCTATCAGAGCTCCCTATAGCAGAATGAAAACCTCCACCCATATCTCACTGTTAGAAAATGTTAGCTAAGGCCCAGTTGCTAGTTCTTCTAAGTCATTCTTTTTCTTAACTGTACCCACTTAAAGCTTCATGATTGTATTGACTTTCAGCTATAATAATGGAGAAGGGATAGAAAGAGTTACTTGACTATTGTGGTTTAATCTTGTGGCTTCCTTTGCTTTTACTCTAATGGTGCAGGTAAGTGAATCTTGAACATGTGGATCATAAGTCTCTGTTCTCTAGGCATTTAAGTTTGGTCACAGAATCTCACCTTGGCCTTCTTCATGATCTCTTTGGTTACCTACCAGCCATCAACTTTCTTCAGAAATCCAGTCCTAGACCCCAGACCTTTGGCTTGGACTCTCCACTATGATGACCTATATCCTTGGTTTGCTTTGGACAAATTTTTTTTTTTTGCTTAGGACAAATTGTGCTCCACCTATACCTGACTCATCCAGTTGGAGAGGGTTAATATTTGTAACTTTTGTTGATACCTGCTTCCCTGGACTATAATTTGCTATCACTCTTCCCTGTCGCCACGCTGTTCTGCACTCTATTTACATGTGCTGTAGACTCTGGCCCTCCTGGATTCTACTTAGAACCAGAAAGTTAATCTTTTCTCAAATCATATCTCTTTCATATCTGAGCTATATAAGTAATGGCCTCTATTTGCTTGCTAATTCTAAAAATATTGAGTGTTTCCTGGATGGCTAGAACTCTGTTAGCCCCTGGATAGGTGGACATGAATGAGTAATAATTTCTTTCTTAAAGAAACTATGACTAGCAAAAGTAAATAAGCAAATAGATTGCAACACAATTTCCAACAGTAAGTTCTAAGAACTGTTTTCACCACAATATAGAACCAAAGTGTTAGACAATGTTGTTTAATAAACATTAATTGTACTAACATTTCCCCCATAACCTAATTTTTGCTACATATTTTGATAATATTCAGGGTTGGGCCCAGATACCCTTTTTGAAATTGATGGGTCAAACCCAGACACTAAACCTGGTTGTGAGCTCCCAGACATTCTGCATCTCAGGTACTAATAATATTTGTCTTCTGGTCCTGCAAAAACTAAAAGAAAAAGAAAACCCCACCAAAACAAACCCTCTCTCAAATAAAAAAAGACACCCCCCCAAAAAACAACAACAACAACAACAACTTAGCACTAGGAACACTTTATAGTAGATAGTCTCTCAACCTACTATCTTCTTCCTCATTCTCAGGCAATCTGCCTTGGACTTTGATGACTGTAGGATAAGGCTTACACGTTCAGTCATAGTGTTTCATTTCTGCTTCCTTTCCAGAATTTCTTATGTTTGGTATGGGCCATAAAGTTGTCTGCGACTCATGGTGACCCTATGCACAATGACTCTGAACCTTGCCCCTTTCTGAGCCAGTCTCACTGTCTCCAATACACATCAACCCATTTGCCCGGTTACTGTGTCAATCCATGTCATTCAGGATTTTCCTCTCTTGAACTGTTCTTCTACCCTTTCAAGCATAATTTCTTTCTCCAAGGACTGGTTTCTCCTGTCAACATCCCCAAAATATGTAAAACAGAGCTTCAGAGTCTGCCTTCAAGGCAGTACATAGAATGTTCAACACTCTACTTCAATACCACAACTCAAAGGCTTTGTTTCTTCATATCTTAGTCATTGTCTAGCTCTCTGATGCATAGTAAGTAATTGCAAAGAATATGGCC
>NW_006399893.1:3424660-3426134 GCF_000299155.1 Elephantulus edwardii | reverse complement strand
GTTTTGAACCGTGCAGTATTTCCTTGTTCTATTCTAATGACTGCCTTTTGGTCCAAGTATAAGTTTCACATGAGCCCAATCAGAGGGTCTGGAATTCCCATTCTTCTCAATGTTAGCCATAATTTGTATCAGTTTATTTCACTTCACCTGAAGAGCTGTAAGTCTTCTAAGCAACTGCACTGCAGGTAGAAAGAGCCCCTTGTGACAACCTGCTTTCACTGTCAAAAGTCACTGTAAGCCTTGAATGGCAAACTTGTCCTGAACTTGTTTTTCCAATGAAAATACCTGTGTGAAGTCCTTCTAGCTCTTTGATGAATCAGCTGAGAAACTTCTGAGACTGAGTGGACAGGAACCACTAGAGGACCTCAGCATCCATCATTACTCTGAGAAGCTGAGGCTATCCACAGCCTTGGGCTGATGGAGTGATATCTAGAACCAGGATAGAGTATCAGAGATTCATTCAAACATATTAAGGAGGTGTGAGAATTGTTTTAGTGCCTCTGTCTTTAACCCTTTCATTAATAAACACTTTGCAAATACTGGTGTTTTTCTCCTTGTCCTAACATGCCTGAGAAGAACGTTCCTATGCTGGAACATTTGAACTCTCATATATGGCTGGAAATTATTTTCTACCAAGTCAGTTTGTCTGGAGTTTTAAGAACCGTTTCTGAAGAGTGGAGACAGATCAGAAGGTCAACTGAGGAAGTGACACAGTGGCCATGGGGCAAATGTAGGGTATTTCAGGGACTTACAACATACCTGCCTGAAGCAATGGCCTGTGGCACAAGCTGTTATCCTCAGCTCTCATTTCGGTTATGCTTTTGACATAACAGAATAGAAAACCAGCCACTAGCTCTTTTAATATCAGCACATTCACCTATTAAAAAAAACTAATTCAGAAAATTCTATGGATGATATAATGAGGAAAATAATCTCAAAGTGAGAAAAAGATACTAGTTATGTTGCTGTTTTTTGATGCTGTCAAGTTGAGCACGACTTATAGTGACTCTATGAACAAAAAATTTGAGCCCTGTTCTATCCTGCACCATCCTCACACTTCCTGACACAAAAGAACCCATTGTACAGTCACTGTGTCAATCCACCTGGTCAAGGGTCATTCTCTCCTTCCCCCCCTCCACCCTTCCAAACATCATGTCCCTCTCAAAGGAATTGCACCTAAAAAGTGCATGAGGCAAAGCTCGCCGTTCTTGTATCCAGAGAGCATTCCAGCTGCACCCTCTCTGATACATATCTACTCATTTTCTTGGCCATCCATGGGATGTTCAGTGTTCTCCTCCAACACCACAGCTCAAAGGCATCAATTTTTCCCCCTGTCATCCTTATTCATTGTCCAGGTCTCAGATGCATAGCTAGTAATGGGAAAGACTATAACCTGAATCAGACACACGTTAGTCCTCAAACTGACATCACTACTCCTCAACACTTTGGAAAGGTCCCTAACTACAGATTTTGG
>NW_006399893.1:3417232-3423320 GCF_000299155.1 Elephantulus edwardii | reverse complement strand
TTTAGAGCTGTTGTATATAGGGCCACTATGAGTCACAAATGACTCAACGGCACATAACAACAACAACAACAATCTAATATTATGGCAGATTATGGATTATAGTTCTTCACCAACTTTTTTCACATTTGCTTATTTACTGAAAAACTTATGTGAACTTTGAAGTTGTTTATTTCTTTTTCTCCATAATGAGATGGACTGACAGGGGCTGTCACAAACAGTAAGCTCCAGCACAGCAGAGACAGTGAGGGTTGGGTAGTCTACGGGGTCACTGTGAGTGGAAGCCAATGTGACGGCATCTAACAACAATTCATGAACATTCATGTCTTCTCCAAAAAGTACCATACCATTCAGAAAGTAACAAAAGGTTTTCAAAATTGAGTATTGTCCTTAATTTAGTCGTAGTACCTTGTCTAGAAAATTTGCTCTTAAAACAAAAGAACTACTTATAAAACTATGTTTTTATATTTGTACTATAATCAAGCAAATTGTAAAAGGATGGTCAGCATCCTACAGAATAAGTGTCCCTTGCTATATGGATGGCTTTTCTCAGCATGCCATAGTAGTTCCTTAAAGCTATTATGAATTATTCCACAAACTCCTATTTAGAGACTTTTAAAAATGTAGATTATTGGCCCCAGAAGCTGTTTCATCTCCAAAAGGAACATTTGCAGGCTGTCAAGCAAATCTGCATTTGAGCAACTTTCACATTATGATCTTGGTGAATTCTTGACCAGATGGACTTGAACAGCTGCCACCCATGCCCGGTCAGTCCCTTTACTTGAGAAGACAAAACAGCTCATTTGTTTGCAATTCCTTCTTGAAAGTACACAAGGGCAATTTTCCACATTGTGGATTATTTCTATCAGAGCAACATTTTCCCTGAAAAGACCATAGCTCATTATGCTATTTAGAAACAAACAAAAATATGCACCAATTTTTTTTTTCAGGAGTCTCATACTTTGTGCCCAGAATGGACAAATTCTTTTGCAGATTAAGTCCTAAAAAATGTTCCTTCATTGCAATTATGTTCCAGCTGACATGGAAGGTTAAAACTGCGAGAACTCCTCCTGAAATAATAATGCCTTACATTTGTGTAGCACTTCATACTTTTCAAAGAGCTTAAAGACACATCTCATTTCATCCTCGATACACGCAATGAAGCAGGAAGAGGGTTTTATGTTTGCCTTATAAAGAAATGTATCTGCCCTGTACCGACTATCTGAATACCTACTAAATGCACTGAGTTGTACTGGATATTTTACAAGATAAGATTGTTGTTGTTATGTATTGTCAAATCACCTGCAACTCATAACAACCCTATGTACAACAGTCCTAAACCCTGATCTATCCTGTGCCAATCTTATTGTTTCTGACCCACCTTCCCGCATTACCCGTCACTGAATCAATCCATCTCAGCGAGGGTCTTCCTCTCCTGTGCTGTTCCTCCACCCTCCCAAGCATGACCTCCCTCTCCAAGGACTGATCCCTCCTTGCAACATGTCCAAAGCATGTCAGATGCAGCTTCAGAATCTTTGCCTCCAAGGAACAGCCTAGCTTCATCCTCTTAAGGACAAACCTGTTTGTTCTCTTAACAGTCCATAGTATATTCAATATTCTTCTCCAGCACCACAGCTCAAAGCATCAACTCTCCTTCTATCACCCCTAGTCATTGTCCAGCTCTCTGCATATCAAGTAACTGCAAACACTCTAGCCTGTATCAGGCGCACCTTAGTCTCCAGACTGACATCATTGCTTTTCAGTACTTTGGAAATAAAATAGTAGCCTAGATTTCTGAAAGGAGAATCTAGTTTAGGGATGAGACATAAAAACACAAAACTAAGTAATTTTAAAAAAGGACAGTGTGGTTCAAAAGATAACAGGAGATACTACATGATTAAAATACAAAGTACTTCTGCATTTTATAAGATTCCAAGAGTCTTCTCAAATATGAAAGATTTGCAATATGCATAGCCAATAACAGTATTTACTCTTAGTTATTACAATAACATACTTGTACAATCTTAGACTACAACAGGGCATTTATCTAATTTATGCTGATCTACAATGCTCTATTTTCTTTGCACTCAGGGAAATAAATAATAAAATGTAGAACCTCATGGTTCATAGAAAATTTTATGTCATGTGAAGTTGAGATCTCCATCTGCCAATTAGAAACACAACACAAACCCATTTTCTCTGCTTGTGGAACCCTTTAATATATCTACAGATAGCTGTCAGGTCTACCTTTAGTCTCTTCTTTTAATATTAAATAGTTGAAGCTCATTAGGTACTATTCAAAGAACTCAAAGTCATACTCATTGCTGTAAGCTCAGAACCAACACATAACTGACCCACCATGCAGTGGATTTTCAGAAGCTGCAGATCACATGAGAGGAGATTGCCCTTCTTTCTTCCATGCAGTGGCTGGATGGAATCAAACTGCACACCATAGAGTTGGCACCACAATCCCCTACCTCCTAGGCCACTAGGGCTCCTTTGTTAGGTATTATTAGACTTTATTATATCATGACACCCTTGTGTTATTTGTCTAGATTCTCTGTAACTTTGCCATTTTGAATTTACGTAACTCTAGTACTGGTGCCCAAGTGGTAAGAAGACGTGCTGCAAACCCAAAGGCACATGGTTAAAATCCACGAGCTGTTCTGGAATAAAAATATGCAATCTCCTTCTGTTTGACTAACCACCTCTGAAAACTCACCAGAAGGTCAGCTATGGGTTAGTTCAGATTCAGCAGTACACAGCATAGATCTGAATAAGAGTCTTATTTTCTAGGTTTGTCATATTACTGCTACTGCTTCAATACACTTTCAATACACTACTTAAACTAATCCTGTTAGTTTAGAATGTTGTCCACACACATACTGATACTAACATGTGCCCACAATGAATCATGAATGCCTTTTTAAAAAACAAAGACCTTCTTCCTTGCTAAGTGTTTGTTCTTTTTCCTTTACTCTCACTTTTTCATTTTAAAGTCATTCATGATCTTTGCATTTGCTCCTTCATTGTCTTCACTGAAGGGACTAAAACTGAAGCTCTAATGTAACAATGACGCTCAGGGTTTTGTTTACAATTTTTATTCACTGGGAAAAAGAAAAATTAATAGCTCATGCAAATGAATAAGGCAATACTGACCTCTGCTGTGTAATGAAGAAATTGCTTACTGAATGAACTAGTGGACACTTGGAAAGTTTTGTTTTAATGTACAAATAGTTTTCTATGGACTTGAGGGGATAGTAAACTAAAAGCTGTTTCTACTTGACTGAGTGGAGACAATTTCTTTAGGTTAGTCACTTGTGGCGATTAAAGAAAAGGAAAGACTTTCTGATTCTAGGACAGCTTCCTTCTATGCTTTTGCTTAATTTAGTCAACTTTTAAGCAACTGTAACTACAATAGGCTTAGAAATAATTTACATATAGCCTGAACAAAAAAAAAAAAACCCAACAAAAAAAACCCCACCAAAATAAAACAAATTAGAAGACAAAAGAAAACAAAAAGATAGGCCTTTTGTGACTTTCTCTTCCCAGCTTGTGCACTCCTTATCTATTTTACAATCAAAATACCCCCTCCACTTAATTCAATCAATCACAAGAGTCAGGGTTTTGTTTACAATTTTCCCCCTAGTTGCAGTCATAATTTTTTCTGTTAAGATTATTGTTGTTGTTGTTGTTGTTGTTATGTGTCGTCGAGTTGTTTTTGACTCGTGCACAACAAATTTCTACCCTATGCACAACAGCCCTAAACCCTGCTCTATCCTGCGCCAACCGCACTGCCTCTGACACACCCATCCCGATTACCCCAGTCACCGAATCAATCCATCTCATAGAGAGTCTTCCCCTCCTGCGTTGCCCCTCCACCCTCCCAAGCATGATGTCCCTCTCCAAGGACCCGTCCCTCCTGGCAACATGTCCAAAGTATGTCAGACGAAGCCCCAGAATTCTTGCCTCCAAGGAGTAGCTTGGTTTAATCCTCTCCAAGATGAATCTGTTTGTTTTCCTGGCAGTCCATGGTACATTCAGTACTCTTCTCCAGCACCACAGCTCAAAAGCATCCACTCTCCTTCTGTCCTCCCTAGTCATTGTCCAACTCTCTGATGCATAAGAAGTCCTAAGTCAGTATTGTCCCAAATGTTTGATTTGCTTTATAACTCCATGATTTCCAACATCTATAGTCTGTCCTTTGTTCAGTTCCCTCACTTCTTTCTTTCTTGGCTTTAGTAGTCCACTGGCACATCTCTGAGACCCATCAGGTCATTGGCTCACTCAACTGTAGGTAAACAGGACCATTTTGCAGAGACTGGTGAGCATTGTAGACTATCAGTTGCAGTGCAGCTTGAGAGTGGGCATCAAAAAAAAGAGCTAGCAGTGAGGCAACAGAGCTCATATAAGCTTCTAGTAGGATGAGGCTTGCACCTCATACAATCCTTTCTTCTTAATACAGTGATTACTTCAGCTTTGGTGGCCTAGTGGCAAGAAGTTGTTCTGCAATCCCAGAGGTACATGGTTTGAATCCACCAGATGCTCTGCTGGAGAAGGAGGGACAATCTCCTCCTGTACCAGTCAGATCCATTTGATGGTACACATATAAAAAATAATAAAGTAAAATAAACACTTAATCATTGGCTAGGAAGGATATTATGAATGATAAACATTTCATACCACAGAACAGTTTTATTTCCTCTTGTTCATTATAGTTTTCCACAACTATACCATTTGCCTAGGATCTATTTGCTCTAGAATTCAAAATTTAGAATTTGTTAAAAAACAAAATGAGTTACTACTGAGGCACTTTCTAACTCACAGAGACTTTATGAGTAATAAAATCTATCTATCATTACCATCCAGTTAGAACCAACTAATAGTGTACCTCTCACAGGTTTCTGAGGTTGTCAATTGAAAGGGAAGGGATTTCCCATCTTTTCCTAGTAAAGCTAATAATGGATTAACAGCAAAACTACCTACAGGCTAGCCCACCGGAGTATCAAAGTGACTGTGCTCCTAACTGTGTTATAGTATTCATAACTGACCTTTGGAAACTAGATCACTAATGCTTTCTTGGGAGGCATCTGAGGAGAAGAGTGGGTTAGAGATATCAATCTTTTGGTTAGTAGCACTTAACTATTTGCACCACACAGTTACTCAATAGTTGATAGTCCATTGCCATTGAGTCGAAACTGTTACATTGCAGATTCTCCAGCAGGTTTTTGGAGGCGGTAAATTGCACAGGAGGAGTCTGTCTATCTTTCTCCCGTGGAGCAGCTGGGGGTTGTGAACCAACAAAGAGATGTTGTCTTTGAGTTAGTGGTACAACTCCTTACCAGCCTACCCCACCAGAGCAGCCTGGTGAAGTAGTTCATGATTTTGATATTTAGATTTGCTCTCCTTCAGTTTGGTATGTACTTCCTTGCCCTCCATTGTTGTTACTGTTGGTGTTGGGTAAATTATCTGCCTATCTTTTCCTGTATAGACCCCCTCAGGGAAAGTGTACTGCTAGTTCAAAGACACACTACACAGTAATTCTTTATCTCCAGACGTGCTGGTTAAGGTATCAACTGTTACTAGAAAACTATTGTTCTAAACATTTCTTACAGCAGTAAAAATGGGTTCTTAGTTCTTAGAAATTAATATCTATCTCTCTTCTCTCTCTCTCTCTCTCTCTCTCTCCCTCCCTTGCTCTCTCACTCTCACTCTCCCTTGCTCTCTATCCCTATCTCTAGCTATCTCTCAAATCTCTATTGCCTTCTTCCTCCACCCTCTGAAGTAATAATTAATTGTTTAAATCCACAGTCTTTATTCAAGATAGCTTATATAAATGATGTTAAGTGCTATGAAGTCAAGTATGACTAATGCTGACCCTATGAACAACAGATCTGAATCTTTCCTATCTTGTGCCACACTCATCATCTTGAGTCCATTGTTAAAGTCACTATGAATCCACCTCCCTAAGGATCTTCATCTCTTTTACTGACCCTTCACCTTTCCAAGCATGATTCCCTGTCTAAGGTTTAGCAGCTCCTAACAAAATTTCCCAAGTGTGACAGATGAAGCTTCGTCATCCCCACCTCTA
>NW_006399893.1:3399358-3416341 GCF_000299155.1 Elephantulus edwardii | reverse complement strand
CTTCGCAGCAAGTGCATGAGGTCCTCCTCAGTTTCAGCAAGCAGGGTTGTGTCATCTGCATAATGCAGATTGTTAATAGATCTTCCACCAATCCTTCTATTTCCTAAACTGTAAGTAAACAAGTGCTGTTGTGTTGTACGTTGTGCACTGTGGAGTCTGAACTGACCCATTGATGATCCTTTAGTGAGTTTTCAGTGGCAGTTAATCACATGGGAGGAGATTGCCCATCTTTCTTCTGTGAAGTGGCTGGTGGATTCAAACCGCAAACCTTTGGGACTGCAATGCAGACTCTTACCTCTAAGCCATCAGAGTTCCCTGTGAAACAGTTAATTAGATTAATTGGTTCTTAACATCTCTAATATCCCAGTAGTGCTCTAATTCTACAGTTCCATAAATCTGGGCTCAGGAAGCCAGTTAGGAGCCCTTCACTTAACTGCAGTGCTCCCTTCACCACTTCAATCATCTAACTTATTTAGGTTTTCTTTTCTGTACTATTTACATAACAACAGCAGCAACAAACCATTCTGCTGGCCACATTGTACAGTAAGTATTTTTGTGTCTTCTTTTTTATGTCTTATTTTTATGTCTATCTTTTACTAGTATAATGTATGTTAAATTGTCACTAATTATAGAATAAATGCAAGAAAAGAACAAATATATGACTTCACTTTGGAAATGTATATATGCCATATATTCCTTAGGAGACTCCTGGTCCCTGGAGACTTTCCCCTGATTCTAGAAAATAGATAATATTCAAACATGTTGGCTATTAAAATGTCTCAAAGAAGAAACAGTTCAACTCAAAAATCAAACAGTGAGGTACTGGGTCACCTAAGGAAGGAGGAGGCTACAACATTCTGCAAAATATAATAAAAAAGAAATTTTTGTTCTTAGGGTCAGAACGACTAAGAATATGGGCTATGAAGCAGATAGTGTGGTAGATATAGGTAGAACACAGAGTTGAAGACATGATTAGGTTTTAAAGATAATGTGGGCTGAAGGCCTGCTGAAAGTTTCCATCTTTGAGATGTGTGGAGGAAATTTTGAAAGCAGGAAGTTAAAACTGATTTGACTAAATTTTTTTGCCCATACAACTCCTAATTTCCAGGTTTCATTAAATACTCACAAATGCTTTGTTTGCCAGTTTTTGTGAAAAATAATTCAGGGTCAAGTATTTAATTTAGTTCTATATCAATGGTTCTTACCTTTTTGGCACTTAACAGGCACTTAGAGTATTTTTATAATCTGAATGTTGGAATACTCTAGAGTGATCACAACAGAATTGCTTGGGTGGAATCCAAGTACATTTTTCGAAGCTCCTCAAAGAAATTCAATGTGTTGCCACAATGCTGAACCACTGGGCTAGCTGTACAGAAGACAGATAGCCAACCCTTAGGCAAAGCCTATTTTGAAGTGAGTTGTTATGATTAGTTGCTACGCAACAGTACATAATGGCCACAGTCACCAATATGAACTCATCCTGAAAATTTCTGATCAAATATACATGCTTTGTTTTCTAATCAATTCTGTTTTAATTTTGTAAACCCGTACTTTCCTTAAGCCTTGATTCCTCTATCCCAATTATACACTCAACAAATAGCATGTCATCTATTTTTCCAACACAATGTTGTATTTTGTTATGTGCCATGAGTTCCTTGTGACTCAGAATAATCATATGTAAAATAGCTCTGAAACTCACCATATCCTGAGCCAATCTCACTGTCTCAGACACAGCTGCTCCCATTGTCTCAGTTACTGTGTTAATCTATCGCATCCAGGGTCTTCCTCTCCTATGCTGATCCTCTACCCTTTCAGCATGATGTCCTTCTCCAAAGACTGGTCCCTCCTCACAATATGCCTAAAGAGTGTGAGGTGGAGTTTCAAATCCTTGCTTCCAAAGAGCTAAGATTTATTCACTTGACAGTCCATGGAGTGTTTAATACTCTCTTTCAGCACCATAACTCAAAGCCACAAATTCTTCTGTCATCCTTGGTCTCTATCCTGCTCTCTATTGCATAGCAAGTATTTGCAAAGACCATGGCCTGAATCAGGTGCACCTTAGTCTCTAGACTGACATCATTGACCTTTAGCACTTTGGAGATGTCCCCGACAGCAAATTCCCCAGTGCAATTCATCTACTGACTCCTTGACTGCTGGTACCTAGAGGGTTGTGAATTTGAGCAAGCTGAAACTGTTAAGAATCTCAATCTCTTCTCCATCTGTCATGGTGCTGTCTATTGGTCCAGTGGTGAGAATCTTTATCTTCTTGAAGTTGAGCTTAAATCCATATTGAAGATTATAGTGCTTTTCCTTCTGCAGCAAATGCTTCAGGTCCTCCTCAGTTTTAGCAAGTAAGGTTGTATCCTCTGCATAATACAGGTTGTTGATACATCTTTTTCCAATCCTGATGCCACATTTAGTCCAACCTCACAGATGATACGTTAGATTGGAAAGGTGTGGAGAAACAACACATTCCTGACACACTCCTTTCCTGACTTTGAACTATGCACTGTTTCCTCGTTCTGTTCTGACAACTGCTGCCTGATTCAAGTATAGGTTTTGCATGAACACAATCAGGTGTTCTGGGGTTCCCATTATTCTTAAGGTTAGCTACAATGTCGTATGGTCCACATAGTCAAATGCCTTTGGATAGCCAATGAAACACAGAAAGAAATGCCCCCAGAAATTTTTCCTTTCACCCAAGAGCCAACTGATATTGGCAATGTCTTTAGTGTCATGGGCTCTTCTAAATCTAGCTTGTGTTTCTGGTAGTTTCTCTGTCAATATCCAGGGCAACAGCTGTTTATTGAAATATGTCAATTAGTATTTCATCAGTTCCTGAGACCCATTGTTTTGCCAATTCCTTCAGATAAACTTGAACTTCCTTTTTCTTTACCATTGCTTCTTGATCATATGATGTTTAATGAAATTCTATGTCAGCCAATTATTTTTGGTATAGTGACTCTGTGTACTCCTTTCATATTCCCTCCCCCTCTTCCATATTCTTTTAATCCTTCCTGGACTATTCAGTATTCTGCCCATAGCATCTTTAAGTATTGCAACTCAAGGTTTGAAAAATCAGTAAAATACATATAACAATGGTTGACAAACTTGAAGAAAGAGAGAACAGCACAATAGTAATAAGGCACTGCAACATATCACTTGTACCAAAGGACATATCAGATCAAAAGAAACACAATAAAGACATGGAAAAACAAAAACTATAGAATTAGCCAACTAGATCTTATAGAAGTGTTCAGGTTATTCAGAATATCCAACAAAAATGAAATTTATTTTCTTCTCAAATTCATCTGATATATTCTGCAGAACTGACTAAACTTATAAATAAGTAAAAATTGAGCTGATGAAAAGTATGTTTTCTTTCTATAATACCATAATGCTAGAAATTTATAACAAGAGAATAAAGAGGGGGGGAATACCCACCTGGAAGGTAAGTAAAATCTTGCTTGAGCAGTACTATGCAAATAGCTACATGGCACCCCACATGCACGATGGGGTCTGATGTTCATTGAAAATTGACTTACATATTTTACTCAAAGTTGTGGGGTTTATTAGGGAAATAGGTTGATGAGGGAGTAAGGCAAAAATATCACACCACGTAAATTCAGGTTTAGTCCAGAAGTCCCAAACCAGATTAACAAGACACAATTCCTCAATTAGTTCAGACAGCTTCTCAGTCAACAAGTACGAGTCTATGTTCAGTTCAGCAGCACAAATAAAGCTCTTGTTTTCTCAATCGTTCAGTAAACTTTCTCTCAGAGCAGTTACAAGTCAGTTTTTCATTCAATCATTCAAGGGGCAAAACCTTAAACTGTTTCTCTGTCTCCAGGGTTTCTCTGGTTATACTTTACCATAGTTTCTTCAAAGCAGTGCCACAGTCTCTTAACTCTCTCTCCACCATCATCTCTAACAGTTCTCCCTGGCACCTAGTGTGAAAAGTATTCTCTTTTTATCTTGGTCTCACAGCTGCTGATGATTTGCAAGACCATGTGCCCACAGTTAAAGTAGCTGGAAAACATGTCCCCCCACCTCCCATGGGTTCTAATCCAATGGCTAAAAAGCAAATTTTCAAGTGTTGTGACACCACGTATACTCTGATAAATTTGAAAACCTAAGGGAAATAGACACATTCTTAAATCCACACCCTACTGAAATTTCACACACAGAAGTGGCACACTTCAACAGGCTCATCACAAAAGGACAAATTGAGGACTCTCCCCCTAAAAAAAAAAAATCGTGGTCCACATAGTATCACAGATAAATTCTACCAAACATTTTGATACAAAATATCACCAACTCCACTTAAATTATTTTTAAAAGTAGAAAAAGAAGGAACATTTTTCTTTTACGAAGCAAGCATAACCCTGATACCCAAACAAACAAAATATATCACATGAGAAGAAAGCTATATACCAATATCTCTCATAAACATAGACACAAAAAAATCCTTAAAAAAAGCCCGCCCACTAGAATTCATCAGTGTACAAAAAAAAAAAAAACCAAAATTCATCACAACCTAGTATAACAGGAATTTATCTCAGGAATGCAGAGATGGTTCCATATAAGAAAACCAATTAATATAATTTATCAAATTAGCAAAACAAAGAATAAGGATCATATGATTTCATCAATCTATGAAGAAAATGCCTTTGACAAAATCTAACACCCCTTTCTGACTAAACCAATTATCAAATTAGGAATAAAAGGAAATTTCCTTAACATAGTAAAAAGTATATACCCCAAAATGAAAAGCCAGCATAATTCTCAATGAAGAGAGACTAAAGACATTCTCCTTTTTAACAGGGACCAGGCAAGAATGCCCACTATCACCACACATATTCAATATTCTTTAGGAAGTTGTAAGCTGGGGAGTAAGGCAAGGAAAAGAGGTAGAAGCATTCAAATTGGCAAAGAGGTAATGAAACTGTTGCTATATGCAGATATTATAATGTTTGCAGAAAACCTCAAAGACTCAACAACAAAAAATCTTTTAGACCTAGTAGACAAATTTAGTAGAGTGGCAAGAAATAAGATCAATGTACAAAAATCAGTTGGCTTTCTCTACAGTAACAAAGAAAACATAGAAAAGGAAACTAAGAAAGAAATTATCATTTATAATACCCAACCACAAGATAAAATAGTCTGGAATAAACTTACTTTGAAACACCAAGACCTTCTTAAGGAAAACTACAAAACACTACTACAAGAAATAATAACACCTAACTAAATGGAAAAATATTCCCCGTTCATGGATAGGAAGACTCAACATTGTAGAAATTATGATCCTACCAAAAAATAACCTACAGGTTGAATGCAATCCCAATACAGATATCAAACTCTTTCTTCAAGGAGATAGAAAAGACAATCTACAGTTTCATTTGGAAATGAAAGAGATCAGAATGAGTAGTTTTCCTGGAAGAAAAAAAAAAAGTGAAGTAGCTCCATACCTTTTCAACCTGTATGCAGAGCAGATTATCTGAGAGGCTTGTCTCTATGAGGAGAAGCGTGGCATTAGGATTGGTGGACGATCTATCAACAATCTGCGTTATGCAGATGATACAACCCTGCTCGCTGAAACTGAGGAGAACCTCATGCACTTACTGCAGAGGGTCAAGGACTGTAGCCTTCAGTATGGACTGAGGCTCAATGTCAAGAAGACAAAAATTCTCACCACTGGACCAATCAGTAGCATCAGGATGGATGGTGAAGAGATTGAGATTGTTCACAGCTTCAGTTTGCTCAGCTCCACAGTCAACACTCATGGCACCAGTAGCCAGAAAATAAAAAAACGTATTGTGATGGGAAAGTCTGCAGTTAGGGACCTCTCTAAAGTACTCAAGAGCAATGATGTCTCTCTGGAGACTAAAGTGCGCCTGATACAGGCCATGGTTTTGCAATCACTTGTTATGCATCAGAGAGCTGGACAATGGCTAGGGAGGACAGAAGGAGAATTGACGCCTTTGAGCTGTGGTGCTAGAGAAGACTACTGAATGTACCATGGACTGCCAAGAAAACAAATAGATTCATTGTAGAAAGGGTTAAACCAGGCTGCTCCTTGGAGGCAAGGATTCTGGGGCTTCGCCTGACATACTTTGGACATGTTGTAAGGAGAGACAGGTCTTTGGAGAGGGACATCATGCTGGGCAGAGTGGAGGGACAGCGCAGGAGGGGAAGACCCTCTATGAGGTGGATTGATTCAGTGACTGGGGTAATCGGGATGGGTGTGTCAGAGGCAATGCGATTGGCACAGGATAGAGCAGGGTTTAGGGCTGTTGTAGATAGGGTCGCTATGAGTTGCAAACGACTCGACGGCACGTAACAACAACAACAACAACAGGAGACATCTCATTCCCTGACTTCAAAACTTGCTAAACAGTTGTAGTAATCAAAACACTCTGTTGTTGGTACAGTGAGAGACACATAGATCAATGGAATAGAATCAAGAACCCAGAAATTAACCCTCTACCTATGACCAACTGATATTTGATAAGGACATAAAACTCATTAAATGGGAAGATTACAGTCTATTTAACAAATTGTGCTGGCAATGTTGGACATGTATCTACAGAAAACTGAAACAGGAACCACAATTCACATCATATAAAAAGCCAACTGAAAGTGGATCAGAGACCGAGGGGTAAAACTCAAAACTATAAAGAGCGTATGAGACAAAATGAGAACAAATTTAGAAGCCATCATAAATAGGCTTTCAAACATAGCCAAAAAGGTACTACTAGCTGAGGGTAAAATCGATGAATCAGACCTTTCCTCTATGCATCAAAAACCTTCTCCCATATGGTAAAAAGAAATTCCACAGACTGGGAAAAAACATTTGGCAATAACATTTCAGACAAGGATATTTTAACTAATATCTGTAGAATACTACAGTGCCTCCACAAGGAAAAGTTTGGTAGTTCAATCACAAAATGGGCAAAAGATATGAAAAAAAAAAATAACAAAGGAAGACATTTGGATAGGTAACAAACACATGAAGAAATGTTCAAAATCACTAGCGACCAGAAAGATGCAAATCAAAACAATGAGAAACCATCTCACTCAAGCAGCAGTAGCAAAGTTTAACAACACAACAAACAATTAATATTAGGATGCAGAGAGATTGGAACTCATACGCACTGCTAGCAGGATTGCAAAATGGTCCAACTGCTATGGAAGGCAGTTTGGTATTTCCTCAAAAAGCTGAACATAGAAATTCCATATGGCCCAGCTATTTCCCTGCTAGGAATAGAACCCCCAAAAATTAGAACTGAGGCATGAATGGACATACATCGCCTTAAGTTCCTAGCAACACTATTCACAATAACAATAAAATGTAAGCAGCTACATCCCATTAACAAATGAATGGATTGAGAAATGTTGATACATTCACACAATAGAATGTTATGCAGCACTAAGAAATAACAGTCTCATAAAATGCCACATTACATGGGAGACACTAGAGAGTTTTATGCTGAGTGAAAGAACTCAGACACATAAGGACAAACCATGCATAAGATCACTATTGTGCAAATAGAAACAAAACTGAGCAAGATATATATAAATGTTCAAAAGGGAAAGGGAAAGAGGAGAAGGGGGGTACAAGTAGAGGAAATTACTGGGATCTTACTAGATAGCAGAGTTTAATGGCCTGGGGGTAGGATGTGTGTGTGCTGAAGGAATAGGAAAGACTCCATGAGACCTTGAAGAGAAGGAAGACATAGCATAGAGAAATAGTAATCAGTTGGTGTATATGAATGATTATATAAAATACAGTGTATATGAATGTTTATAAGAAAACAAATAAAAAATACAATAAAATTTAAAAATTAAGAAATACCATGTCAGATATGAAAAAGTGGAGAAATAGATCGCATCTTTTGATAGGAAGAGTCTTAAAATCACATGCAAATGGGCATGAACACAAAGAAGCATTTATTATAATGACCTACCTGACAATAAAAAGAACATTAAATTTTCTTATCAACCCAAGAGATAAGAAGGTTCAAACAACAGTCCCCTTGTGAAAGACCTTGAGTAAATTGTGGAGAAAAGAACAATGACATGAGGAAAGACCAGAAGGGTGCTAATCTTACTTTGTAAATTCAAAAGTTCAGACCTCCCATTGGGTGTATTACATTTTTGAGGAGGTACTCTGAGAAAAGAAGTATGGGAAGACAATCTTCTCTTTTCTCAAAGGGTATTTAATAATTTTCCCTTCACACTCTGTGTTGGTTGGTATCACATTTGCTGTCAAGTGGATTCCAACTGAACAACTGTTGTTCTTTCCCTTAATTTCACCCTCAACAAGATGGATTGACAGAGCGACTGTAGTGTTGGACTCAAATATGTCACAGATAGCAGATGGCTTAGGATTGGACAGGGATTGGATTTATTATTCATAGGTTTGCTAATGACATAATCTTTACAGAAACAGATTATCATGTCTTTCATGGAGTGATTGATGGTTCAAATAGGCAAGGATTTAACCATTGTGCCACAAAGACTCGTGTGTGTGTGTGTGTGTGTGTGTGTGTGTGTGTGTGTGTGTTATAGGTAGCTCTGGTGGCCTAGTGGCAAGAAGCTGTACTGCAATCCCCAAAGCACATGGTTTGAGGCCACCACTTGCTCTGTGAGAGAAAGATGGGCAACCTCTTCTGGGGCAATTAACTGCCTCTGAAAACCCACCAGAGGGTCAGTTATGGGTAAGTTCTGATACTACAGTACACAACAAAAACAGAGGCTCCTTGGGATAAAGATGGGCTGTTTCCCCCTGCAGTAATTAAGCCTCAAAAAGTCCAATGGAGGTTCACCACTATGTGTTGGTAACAACTAGATGATAATTAGAGTTTTGATGATGTTTCTTTTTATAATCTTCTGAGTGTTCCTAAAAACAACGACACTCTCTTAGAACACCTCACACCTAGATCTTGATTTCTAAACACTATTTTAAATTGTTGTTGTTATGTGCCATTGAGTCACTTGTGACTCATAGCAACCCTATGTACAAGAGCCCTAAACATCGTTCTATCCTGTGCCAACCTCTCTGTCTCAAACACTCATTCCCATCACTCCAGTCACAGAATTTATGCATCTCATCGAAGGTCTTCCTCTCCTGCACTGCCCCTCTACTCTGCCAAACATGATGTCCCTCTCCAAGGACAAATCCCTCCTTGCAATATGCCCAAAGTATGTCAGACAAAGCTTCAGAATCCTTGACTCCAAGGAGCATTCTGGCTTCACCCTCTCCAGGACAAACCAGTTTGTTTTCCTAACAGTCCATGGTATATTCAACACTCTTCTCTCAGCACCACAGCTCAAAGGCATCAATTCTCTTTCTATCATCCCTAGTCACTGTCCAACTCTGTGATGCGTAACATGTAATTGCAAAGACTATATCCTGGTTCAGGCACACCTTGGTCTCCAGCCTGATATAATTGCTCTTCAATATTCTTGAGAGGTCCCTCACAGCTGACTTTCCCAATGCAATTCATCTCTTGATTTCTTGGCTGCTGTTACCAAGAGTACAAGTAACAAATACATTAATCAAATGGTTAATTCCAAGACACTGGCAGAAAAATACAAGGTGAGACAGAAATATTTTGTAGTCATAGAAAAGAGACACTGGAATTAAACACACTAAAAGAAAAAGCAAAAAAAAAATACTTTAAAAAGAAAAAAATATGCAGTCCTGTTGAAAAAGTTATTATAACCATCCTGAAAGGCCTCTTAATGGCCAAATAATAAACAAGTTGAACAAGAAAATAGTGACATTATTGGGTTTTATTCTTTGGAATAAATAAAGATCTGTGAATTCCTGCATACATCAATAACTGATTAAATAATAATAAATAAGGAGAAGACAACTCTTCCTTAGAGAAAAAAAATTCTTCTTTGGAGAAAATACAAAGAGAAGCATAGACAATCCTAACTAAACAACCACTACTATAAACTGCTGTCAAATTGGAATTAATGCACAGCTGACTGTGCAGTGGGTTTTCAGATACTATAAATTGTGAGAGAGAATTGTCCTTCTATCGAAAGATGGTGAATTTGAACCACCTGTCATTGGGTTGGTAGTGTAACTTTTACTCCCACTAGACCACCAGGGCTCCCTAACACCAGTATAATAGCTATAAAGGATGTGATTCCTTGATAGATGATAAAATTAGAGGCAAAATTATCAGGATATAAAGAATGTTTGCATTATCTCAAAGTTGCTCCACTGAATGTTTAGTAGAAGTAATAGGAAATTGAGTATTTATGAATGTAGAGATCAAGTAGATACTTTAACCAAGGATTCAATGTAAATGTCATGATTAATAAGATATGCCAATAACACATACTTCTTCACAGATACACAGAGTAGAGAGTACTTCTGGTTACTCTTGCCAAAATACTTATCCTCAATCCAATTGAGAGAAAATGTCAAACCAAAAACATAGATTATCCTCCAAAACAACACACCAGAATTCCTCAAAAATGTCAAGATCTTGAAAGGCAAGGAAAGACAGAAGATGTGTTCTATACTGGAGGAGACCAAGGAGGCTTGGAGCTATGCCGCCAGTACTTCAAATATTATCGGGATTTCCGACATAGCTTTAATCAACCGTTTAGCACTTGTTGTTATGTGCCTTTAAGTCGCTTGTGACTCCGAGACCCTACATAGAATAACTCTGAACCCTGCTCTATCCTGAGCCAACCTTATTGTCTCTGACACACCTATCCCCATTATCCCAGTCACTGAGTCAATTCATCTCATTGAGGCCCTTCCTCTTTGAGCAATCCCTCCACCCTCTCAAGCATGATGCCCCTTTCCAAGGCCTGGTCCCTCCCTGCAACATACCAGAGTATGTCAGGCAGAACCTCAGAATCTTTGCCTTCAGCAGCAGCCCGGTTTTACCTTCTCCAGGGTAAACCTGTTAGTTTCTTCTAACAATACATGGTATATTCAATACTCTTCTCCAGCATCAAAGCTCAAAGGTATCAATTCTCCTTCTATCATTCCCTAGTTATTGTCCAGCTTTCTGATGCATAGCACATAATTATGAAGACAGTGGCCTGAATCTGGCACATCTTAGTCTCCAAACTGACATCGTTGCTCTTCTGTACTCTGGAGAGGTCCACAACAGCAGACTCTCCCATTACAATAAATCTTTTTATTTCCTGGCTGCTGGTACCAAGAGTGTTGATTGTGGAGCCAGCAAACTAAAGCTGGTAACAAGCTCAATTTCTTCACCATTTAGGATTCTTCTGCCATTCAGCTCAGTGGTGAGAATCAGGTTTTTTGTTGTTGAACTTCAATTCATATTTAAGGCTGCAGTCCTTGGCCTTCTGCAGCAAGCGTTTTAGGTCCTTCTCTGTTTCAGCATGATAGTTATTTTTTATAATTACCCATGGCCTGAAAAAGAAGAGGAAAGAATGAAATCATTCTACGTTGACTTTTTACTATGAAATGAATTAATCAGAAGCCTTTATCAGTTAAGAAGTTTATCAACATGGAAAAGCAACTCAAATATTGATGAAAAGAGCACTGATTTATTTATTGTCTTTTAATTCATTAGCTTGATTAAAAAAATCTACTGTCTTTCATAAACCATTCTGCTTTATGCTATAAAGGCTAAAATTGATGCAAGTTTTGCTGCTGTTGTGTACCTTCAAGTTAGAACCAACCCATAGCCAACTCTCCAATGGGTTTTCAGAGGCAATAAATGCAGGGGAGGAAATAGCTCAACTTTCTCCTGTAAAGCAGCTGGTGGACTCAAACCATATACCTTCCAACTGGCAGCACAATTTCTTACCTGTAAGCCCCCAGAGCTCCCTAAGATTCATGTATGCAGTGGTGATATGTACCATAAAGTCAGAATCGACCCATAGCTGACCCTGCAGCAGGTTTTCAGAGGCAGTTAATCACACTCTGAAAGAGTGAAGGAGGAAGGGAAGCTACTGCTCATCCTTCTATACAGGATATTAATTTTATAATATATCCAACAATTCTCTGGCACCTTGGCTGAAGAACTCCCAGTTGCCTTACCTGCAGGATAGCAGTATTTACACTGTGTTAATTCTGGCCCATCCACTGTCACAGACTATTCACTTACATTATTATCATCAGTAAGTGATGCAGGAGGAGAAACGTTGCTGATCTGTGAAATTGTTCAATACATTAAATCTGTCTTGGTATTTAAACCACACTAAGTGCCAAGTTTAATTTGGTTTATGAAATTACATCTTGTTTAGGGCAAGGATTGGTATGGAACAGAAGCTATAGCAGATGCTAAATTAAATGTCTAAGTTAAAGCTGTGCTATTACATGCTCACGTCAGTAATTTCAAAACCATAACTTCCAACCCACAGAGTTGACCTCTTTGAGTATGTTGTTGGAAGCACTTTGCCTGGTTTTATAGACCATTCATTTCAAAAGCCTAAAGTGACTTTTTTTTCCTCAATTGTATGTAAAAAACAACAAACCCCAAACAAATACAACATGTAACTGGGAACTCTTTCTGCATTCCCTGACATTTTACCTATAATACTAAGATAAAAGAAAATATCAATATTAAAATCATGGGATCTGCAAGAGCTTACCTAATAGTTAACATCTAACTCTTGGGGCTTATGAACTGGAGCAAAGCTGAAGACACAAAACCCGCTGTCACTGATTTCCTGAAAGCTCTAGCTGTGTAAATGAAGACCTGATTGCATGAGGAAGTGCTCTAGCAGGCACAGTTTTCATACAGGGAATTTAAATGGCTGCTTTAATGTGTAGACCAGACTGTGTGCTTCTGGAATCTAACACTAATGAGCCACTTTCTTAGAGAACTGACTCTCTTAAACAAACAAGGCCTTTTGCACTGACCCAGGAATCTGAGTTGTAGCTGAAAGACTAATTATACCAATATTATGACAGACACATTCACAATAATGCAAAGGAATATTTTCTTTATCACCAAAGTTAGGTGCATTAATAGTGAAGTCGGATAAATTTGTCTAAATTGTCATTAATGTTCTTTTATGCAGTTCTAAATTAACTAAGAGACTTTTTGGTTTTGAGACATTTTCTCTTAAGAAGCATTTTAAAAATCTATTGTTTGTATACACATTGTGTACAAATTTTTATGGAAGCCTGTATAAAATTTTATAACATTTAAATCCATTGTTATTTTTGTTATATCTTTTGCAATATGTTTAACAGTTCCTTTATAAATAACTTCCAAACCTAAATGTCTCCCTTGGCAATTTGGATAAAAAGAAAATGAGAACAAATCATTATAAAGCAGAGTGCTTTCAGTTAGGACATAATTAATTAAATGTGCAAATTCCGGCTACATTTGGATGTGCAGATAGATGACTGATGATACTGGAAACTTAAATTCACACTTAAATTGTCAGCCACAGAACAAGTCTTGGACTATCTGTCCACCCAAAGTAGCTACAGATTAGGCCTTAGCTCTGGAGGGAGTGAATTTAGTGGAACAGTTTTCCCTATCATAAAGCAATACAGATGTCAGAGCCAACATAGGTTGTACAATACTGTACATTGGTGTACAAATCTCCGTTTGTGTGTTAGTTCTGTTTTCCTTGGGGTAAAAAAATATACATTTTCTTGTTGATGTTTATAAGCAGAGAATTTCCTCAAACTAGTCAAGACAATGAAATTTATTGTATTAAATTAGAAAACACAACACAAAACTCCCACAGCAATTCTCCACAGTGATCCCTGGAATGGGTTCACAGTTGTTGAGTCAAGTTCAACTCATCCAAGGCTGTACATCTGAATGGGAGGTTCATACAAAGATATTTCCTATCACAATTTTTTTTTAAAGAAAAGCTCTAGAAATTACGTTGTCAATGTTTATCTCTAGGTTAAAGAAGTGTCCTGAATATGTGAAAAAGTTATAAACTATATTTAAGTGTCTCATGTGTTTTAAGCAGAATGTGATTGGGAAGGAGGAAAGAGTTAAAGAGAAAAAGAATTTGTTGACTAACATATGCTACGTAGCAAGCGCCTCGATGGTACATAACAACAACAACAGGCAGCATGCAGGATATTCTCACATACTATGTTTATATATACCTGTTGTTTATCTTCTCTCCTCCAAACCGACCTATGTCTTTTGCTGTGATATTGGTGCAGAAAACCTGCAAGTTGGCGTTTCAGAGCAGCATAATTTTTTCAGAGCAGCACTAGAACATTCTTATATAAAACATACAAACTTAGCCAGAAGTTCAGGCATTTGAAGTTCAGCTCATTAAGTTGGACATTTTCTTCTTCAGATAACTTCTTTGAAAATGCAAATGTCCATAAAAGAATAGTGGTCTCCTTATGAGTCACTGAAACTTCAATATGAATAGATTTGGCAGATAGATCTCTTCAAGGATAATAGGTCTTCTGTCACAGAGGCAGAAAGGGAAAGCAGAGTAGATAGAAATAAAACAGCTTTCATAAAAAGAGATAGAACGCATTGGGGTTTTACTCACCTCACACTTGTGTCTTCCTTTGTTCCTGGAGTTATTCAGAGATATTTTTAATTTCTTGCGTGATTCTTTGATCTACTTGTGGTCTACCTTTGAAAGATGAAGAAAAATAAGAAGTGATAAAGACCTTCTTGTGATATGTCTTTAAAGAGGAAAGTTTAACTTCAAAACAGTGGTTCTCAATTTTGGCTACAATTGGAATCATCTGTGAAATTTAAAAATACCAATGGTTGGTTCCCAGGCCCAAAAAACTTCTCCATGATGGTGACAATGAAGTAAAAATATAGAGCTAGAATACATGTTGTTTCTGTTGTTGTTGTGTACAATTGAAACTGACCGCTAAGTGACCTTCCATTGAGTTTTTAGAGGCAGTAAATCACTTGGAAAGAGATTTCATATCTTTCTTCTGTGAAGCAGCTCATAGATTCAAACTGCTTGCTATCGGATTGAAGGGCAGCTTTTTACCACTCACATAATTAGATAAATATTTTTCAAGTTTTAGGAAGTAAAAGGATAATATTTTGAAAAGTTTTCTGTAACTTCCTGTATCTCCACGGAACTCCTAACTCCTTCATTTTCCTTATATTCAACTTCCGTCATTGGCCCAAGCAGTCTGTTCCTTCTTCTGCATCCCACTGAACATATAAAAATTATTGTTGTTTTATGTTGTTGTTGTTGTCCTGTGCCATCAAGCCAGAACCAGCTCACAGCCTGACTGTCCAGCAGCTTTTCAGAGGTTGTAGAGGAGTCTGCCAGTCTTTCTCCTGAGGAGCAGCTTGTGAATTCCAGCAGGTAATTTTGAGTTGGCAACGCAAGTCCTTGCCCACTGGGCCATCAGGGCTTCCTCGAATATGTTAGATAGGGAAGTCTTCCTTTAGTGGAGAGATATCAAGAAAAAAATGGGTTGTTTTGTGGGTTTTTAAAAATTTGTATTTTATACTGATTTGCTTACCAAGTTTATATATTGTTTCCACACTACCTTTCATTCACATTGTGTATCATACAATCATTACTGTTCATTATATTTATAAAATTAATCACAATTAATCTATGCTCACCATTATCCTGTCTTTCCAGATCCCCTCTGGATCTCTCCCATTTCCTTTACCCTCTCTCCATCCATCAAATTGTGCAACCCTATTATTTTTCCCCTGCCCATCCTCAGGCCTCTGCTCCCACTCTCCACCCCCCTGATACATGTTTTATTAGTTAACTTTCTATTTCTACAATAATGGTCTTACACAAGAACTGTGGTTTTTTTGAACATCATGGCTAATCCAGCATTCCTGAAATATTGTTCACTTCTGTGAACAGTTGGTTTTCTGTAAAGAGAGACATTGAAATGAAAAGAAAGAAAGAAAAGTGCACAATTCTTCTAGGGACCTACATATAACCTTGTAGAAGGCAGCAAGGAGCATGTGGAATCACACAATCAGAATAAAACAACATTATGTTAAGAGATATGCTCATTGTATTTCTTTTTTGAAGATATATTTCCCACTAATTACTCATTGGCCTCAAACCTCTGCTGGAACTTTATGTCTTTTTCCACATTTTCTGCCTGAAACTTTTGAGTTCCTTTAACAAGAGAGCAAAGATTAACCAAGCATATACTAAGACATAATCAAATTGATTGGTAAATTGGGTTACATGAGCAGATTTTGTTCATGTGAATACATTTGTTTATCTAAGCAGAATCAGCTGGAGACCATGTTTAAACACTGAATGCTAAGATCCAGATGCAGAGTTTCTGACAAAGTAGTACTCAATCATTTTTCTTTTGAACAGATCCCCAGGTGATACTGATATTGCTGTGTTGGAAAACACAGTTTTAAGTGATACTGACACTGAGGAGTTAAAAAAAAAGAGAGAGAGAGAAAGAGATCAAAGACCAGGTTTCTGATTGTTGTTGTTATGTGCTGTTGAGTCAGAAATGAATTTTGGCTCATCCTCCAGAGAGTTTTCAGAGGCTATAAATCTTATGGAGGGAGATTTTCTACCCACCCATATTTCTCCAAATAAGTAGTTGATGGGTTTGAACTGCAATGAACTCATGACTGACCCTCCAATGAGTTTGCACAAACTATACATCTCATGGAGGAGATTGTTCATCTGTCCGTCTTTCTTCCAAGAAGCACTTGGTGGATTTGAACTGCACACCTTTGGGTTGGCAGCAGATATCTTTTTAAAAGGCCACCAGAACTCACTTTTTTTTTGTGGGGGGGAGGTTTATTAATTTTAATAGACATTTACAGAGGTTTTGGATTTCCATTCATTCATTGCCGCACTTTTCTCCTTGCCCATCACTCCCCACCAGCTCGCTCCCCGCTCCGAAGAGAAAAAGAAAAAAAAATATTCCTTCATTAGTATACAATTCCCACATCCCTTTCCCCCATACCCCACCCCAAGTACACTTCTCTATGCAACCTTAATTCTGGATTCCTGTGCTAACCATAACTCTTTCTATATGTTAGTTCTCATTGTTACATG
>NW_006399893.1:3392564-3398023 GCF_000299155.1 Elephantulus edwardii | reverse complement strand
TTGAGCTGTGATACTGGAGAAGAGTATTGAACATACCATGGAATACTAGGAGAACAAAGAAGTTCATCCTGGAGAGGGTGAAGCCAGACTGTTTCTTGGAGGCAAAAATTCTGAAGCTTCATCTGACATACTTTGGACATATTACCAGGTGGGATCAGTCCTTGGAGAGGAACTTCATGCTTTGGAGGATGGAGGGACAGAACAGGAGAGGAAGTCCCTCAATGAGATGGATTGATTCAGTCACTGGGCAAATGGAGATAGGTGTGTCGTATGTAATAAGATTGGCAAGGGATAGAGCAGGTTTTAGGGCTATTGTACACGGGGTCATTATGAGTCACAGGAGACTTAACGGCACACAACAACAACAACAACAACAGAAAGAACAATAATTTGTCTTGAGAAAAGTATAGGCAGAGTATTCCTTAGAAGCAAGGATGGTGAGACTGTCTCACAGATTGTAGGTATGTTATGTGAGGGGCCAGTCCCTGGGAAAGGACATTATGCTTAAAAAGTAGATAGTGAAAAAAAAATAGGTTGACACAATGACAATAAGATAGGCTTGTGAGGATGGTGCAGGATCAAGCAAGATGCCAATGTGTTTTACACAGGATCCTTCAGAGTTGGAGCTGACTCAGTGATACCTAGAAGCAACAACAATAACAGAGCAGAATTACTCACACTGAAGTTCAAGTTGAAACTGCAGAAAATCAAAACAAGTTCATGAGAGCCCAAGTATGACTTGGCATTTACCTCACAAAACTTAAGAGATTATCTTGAGAATAGCTTTGACACATTGAACAATAATGACCCAAGACCTGATGGAGTTGACATCAAGGTATCCTGATGACATCAAGGTTATCTTACATGAAGAAAACAAAAGGTCATTTACAGGAATAAAAGAAAAGACAATATTTATGTCAGAAGATAGTCAAACTTATTCTTCAATGAAGAGTAGCTAAAACAAATGGAAGTGATCAAATAAAAGAGCTGGATTGATATCATAGAGAGTAACTCATGCAGACAAAGTAAGTGTATTATAATAAAAATATGCAAGCACCTAAGGTTAGAAAACCAAATAGGAAGAACATACATTTCTCGGCTTGACAAAACAAAGGGGAAAAATGTCAAGCCTTGGAAAGACTGAATGACACAGAAAGCATGAAAAGAAAGTGTTCATAGGCATCGGGAGAAAATTAAGAAAACGGGGATAAATAATGAACACTGTATTAGAACAGATGAAGGAAAGAACTGCTTAAAAGGAATGTATGATTAGGTATTATTTGTATAACAACAGTCCAGAATAAGAGGTGTATATACAATGTATGGTGGACTAGGGGAAGGAGCAGTTTATGCAACAATGAATATATTATTTTTTAAGTGATCTGGGGAGGTAGAGAGGGAAATATGAAACAGTGAATGAATGAAAATCCAACTTTTCTGTAAACTTTCATTAAAATCACAATCAAAAAAAATGAAAAGAAGGCCAAAGGAATAAACAGCCACTACCAAAAAGAATTGGTTGTTGTTAGGTGCTGTCCTGTCAAGTACAATTCATAGCAACCCTATTAACAATAGATCTGAACTTTGCCCTACCCTCCACTACCCACACAATGCCCCACACCCTGAAGCCCATTGCTGTAGTTACTGTGTCAATCCACCTGGTTGAGGATTTTCCTCTATCTCCCCACCTTGCCAAGCATCATGACTAGAAAAGTCCCTGACTCTCCCAATACAATTCATCTTTTGATTTCCTGACTGCTGGTACCAAAGTGTTGATTGTGAAACCAAGCAAGCTGAAGTTATCAACAATCTCAATCTCTTCTCTGTCCATCATGAAGCTGTCAATTGGACCAGTGGTGAGACTATGTTTTCTTGATGTTAAGCTTCCATCTATATTGAAGACTATAAACTATAAACTTCTATAGTAAATAGCTCATGTCCTCTTCAGTTTCAGCAAGCAAAATTGTGTCAGCTGCATAACATAGGTTGTTAACGAGTCTTCCTCCAATCCTGATGCCACATTCTTCCTCATAGGAAGAAGTAGTCAGAACAGAGCAGGGAATGATGTCCTTCAGGGATGCATCCTATCTCCATACCTTTTAAATCTATATGCAGAACAGATCACTCGAGAGGCTGGACTTTATGAGGAAATTATGTGTAGCCCCGGAGAAATATAATTCAACAGTGATAGTTAAAAGCTTGAAAGATAAAAGTCACTATTACTTTGTTAACTAATAATTGAAAAAAAACATTTCATGCAAGGCTGATATTTGTACATAATGAGATAAAAAAAAATATCATTCAACAGGGAGTTGTTCTGCCAACCCAAAAGTTGTTAGTTTGAATCTAACAACTGCTTCCTGGGAGAAAAATAGGCAATCTCCTCACACTACTTTCAACCTCTGAAAAGCTACTGAAAATAGTGCTTCTTACTCATTGATCATGAACACCATTCATTATGTTCAGAAAGGATCTGATGGCACTGGAGTAGTTTAAAGTCCATGGTGGCTAGCTGGATTCTACCTGCAAGTCAATGCTGCACAGAAGCTGACAGCTTTGAGAAGAATTGTTTGGTTTGGGATATTTGAGACAGAAAAATGTCCTAATGCAGTAGATACGAAGACCATGTAGAATTGTAAAACACCACTGGGCTGACTTCAGTGAATGAAGAATATGTATCTAAAAGGATCTTTTTTATATTTTTTTAAATTTCCAATTATTCATTGTTGCACACTTTCCTGCCTGCCCACTCCTCCTCCCAGTTCACTTTTCTCTTTGACAAGTAAAAAAAAAAAAATTTCATTGTTACACAATTCCCCCTCCCCCATCCCATTCCAATATGCAGGTTTCATTCTGGACTCTTGTCATGACAATAATATCCAATCATATATTCCTTCTAAATAGTACTCTCCCTTGTCTGTTTCAATGCTTTATATGTTATTTATCCCTTCTTAGTTTTCCCCCCAACTCCAATGTCAGTCCTATGGATCTAAAAGGATCTTATGCACATTTTAAATGTATAGAAACAAGATACCAAATATAATCATATATGCACACATGAAGTTTATTGTACGCTAATATATATAGGTGGGTTTCCAAGAAGTAGCACAGCTAAACCCTTTTAATTATGCTAAAAGCACTTTTTAAGCATTTAAGGAAATAGAACTTTGTTATTAAAAAGACTACTAAAGAGATTCAAATAATTTTTGAAAGGTTTTAAGGGAAATTCTCAGAGAAGAGCAGCAAAAGAATTATTAGTATCACCAACAGCAATTTCACTGGATGTTTAGAGAGGCAGCACTTATTTAAACATATAAATTCTGGTGTGTTTGATAAAGGAAAATAAATCCTTAATAAAGCGATTTTGAGTCTCTACATTCACACCAGTGTAAGAGGTTTAGAGGCATTTAAATATGAGAAGAAATTAGACCTAAAAAGCACGTCTAGGTTTCCAATATTTATGTACTATGTAATCAAGGGCAATATAATTTCCTGCTAGCTATTCTGCTAGGTTAGCCAATATGTTGAAGCAAATCTACCATAAGGATTTTCTAATTTAGCAGAATTAATTTCTGGACCAATTAAACAAGGTACGATAACCAAATAGTGTTTTTTTTCAATTGAAAATCAAATAGAAAAAAAAAAAAAAAGAAAAAAGAAAATCAAATAGAAAAAAAAAAAAAAAAAAAAAAGAAAATCAAATAGAAAGTTTATTTGTGTAAGACAAATTAAAGTCAAAGTAACAATTTCTTCTTCTAGCAATAAAGCCAGGGTTTTAGGATAGGTTTTAGACTCCTGGTGGTTTCCATGCCCTAATGTTTCAGGTTGTGGTGAAGGTGATGTGAAGGATTTGGCTTGAGGATATCAACACTTTTTCTAGGATCTATTTAACTGCTCCTCTGGGCCTGAAGGAGTGTCTGCATGGTGAAAATGGTGAATATGCTCATTTGCCCCAGAAAGCCTGAAAATTCAAGTCCATTCGTTGGAAGAAAGACCTGATGATTTCCTCCCCAAAGATGAGACACTGAAAACCCTATAGGACATTTGTAAGGTTAATCAGCAAGTTCAAATAACAAGTGTAAGTAGCATCCTTCTATACTAAGAACCACAGTCACTCTGAAACAGAGTCTGCTTTGTGGCTATGGGTTAGTCAGTGTGCCTCATGTCTCTGGTGGAAGAAAACTTAAAAAACTCTAGCCCGTTACCCTTGAGTGAGACCAGCTCATAATGATACTTCTGTGGGTTCCTGAGGCTGTATGTAAATCACACCGGAGGACATTGATTGTCTTTTTAACAGCAGAATTAGTGATGGATTAGTGATAGATAAGATACAGTGTTACTCCAAACAGACTAGGCCACCAGAGCTCAAGAGGTAAGAATTTCCAAGCAGTTGAACACAATAGGATGTGTTTGAGGTTATATATTTGTGTCCATTTTGAGAAAGACAAAGAAACAAAAACTGAGAGGATTTCCAGTGGAGAAAATAGAGAATGAATGGTAAGCTACACAATGGTCTCTTAAGAGAGTCTTATTCATTCCTATTTTAGACAATAAGTCATTTACTAAGTCTATACCATATGTTTATATACTTATTCTTGTATTTATATTTAACTGCACTTTATTAACTTTAACTAATTAAAAAGGATTCAATTTTATTTTCTTCTAGAGAAAAAGAGAGAGAGAGAATGAATTGCTTCAGTAACAGTTGTTAATTCATCATCAGGAAAGAGTATGCCGAGGATGTATCCTGTCTCCATACCTTTTCAATCTATAGGCAGAACAGATTATTTGGAAAGCAGGACTTTATGAGGAGGAATGTGACATCAGGATTGGAGGAAGACTCATCAACAATCTACGTTATGTATATGACCCAAAGTTGCTTGCTAAAACTAAGTAGGACCTGAAACACTTGATGCAGAGGTGAAGGACTATAGTCTTCAATATGGATTGAAACTCAACATTAAGAAAAAACAAGATTATCACCACTGGCAGCACGATGACACATGGAGAAGAGTTTGAGGTTGTTAATAATTACAGCTTGCTTCGCTCCACAATCAACACTCTTGGCACCAGAAGTCAAGAAATCAAAAGATGAATTGCACTGGAACAATCTGCAATCAGGAATTCTCCAGACTACTGAGAAGAAACAATGTGTGTCTAAACACTAAGGTGTGCCTGATCCAGGCCATGATCTTCTCAATTACTCGCTATGCATCAGAGAGCTGGAAAATGACTAAGAATAACAGAAGAATTGATGCCTTTGAGTTGTGGCTCTGGAAAAGAGTATTGAATATACCATGGATAACCAGAGAAGGTGAAACCAAGTTTCTCCTTGGAGGATAGGATTTTGAAGTTCTATCTCACATACTCTGAAGTTCAACATAAGGAACTACCATCAGCTGATGTGTTTGAAATCACAGAAGCCATGGAAGCTTCATATATAAGTTATTAGATGGAGG
>NW_006399893.1:3385358-3389294 GCF_000299155.1 Elephantulus edwardii | reverse complement strand
GTGTCCAGAAGGAACTGATCCTTGGAGAAGAACATCATGCTTGGAAGGGTAGAGGGAAAGTGCAGAAGAAGAAGACTCTAGATGAGATGGATTGATACAATAACTGGGGCAATAAGAATAAGTGTGTGGGTATCATTGAGATTGGCTTAGGACAGGGCAGGCTTCAGAGCTATGAGTCCCAGATGACTCAACAGCACATGACAAACAACATACCTCTGGAAACTCTATAAACTTTGATAAATGATAATTATATATATATATACTTTGATAAATGACAATATTTATAGAAAAGCTTCAGGCCTTTTGTTCATAGGGTCACTATGAATCATGCTCAACTTGATGGCAATCATCAGCTTCAACAGTGGTGCTATAACAGAGACACTGCCAAGTGAATACCTCCAACAAACAAAAATTTCTTCTTTAAGTTTAGAAAGCCAGAAGTCAAAACTCAGGGTACTAGCTTTAGGGAACGGTGATCCCTCTTTGCTCTTTCTGAGGAAAGGTTGCTTCCTTCAGCATCCGTAGGCAGGGCATTCCTTGGAGACATCCATGTGTCTTGATCTTCCTCATTCATTGGGTTGTACAATTTGATGGGGGTGAGGATAATTGAAAGAATTTTTTCAAATTTGTATTCAAGTCTTGTAAATAAACTAGTAGAAAAGAAAGAAAAACAAAACAACAACAAAAAAAAACCCACCACCTTTTCTTTTGCAGGAATCTAGGTCCAAAAGACACACTCCATTCCTGAAAATTATATGTTGGTGATACTAAAGTCCTCCCTCTCACAGAAAACTTGTCACAGAAAACATTTTCTAGGCCCATCTTATCCTAAGGAAATTCCCTTTTTATCTGATTACAGTTGTATTGTATTTCACCTTTAATCCTCTTGCAACTAATTTAGTTTCTAAGATCACAGAAAGTTATTCCATAGTTTCCCCTAATTTATCATTGTTGCTGCTGTTGTTGTGTGCCATCAAGTTAGAATCAACTCGTAGTTGACCCTGTGATGGATTTTCAGAGACAGTGAATCACATAGAAGCTGATTGCCCATCTTTCTCTTGTGAAGCTGTTGAGAGAGTTAAATCGTGTTCCTTCAGGTTAGCAGTGTAGCTTCTTACTACTAGACTCCCAGAGCTCCCTATATGTATTTTATGGGGCATAATTCAATTCATAATAAACACTATCTTTAATTTCTGATTCTATGGTCCACTGATTTATTTGCCCTGTGCTATACAATGTTAACTATTTATAGTATTTTCTTTGTGCCCCTGGTTGGTTCAAATATGAATCTCTTAACCATATTAAACAAGGGTTGCCAGAGAGAGCATGATGCTGTGTGCACAGGTGTTGTGGCAGCTTTTGGAGTCGAGTGCTTTTTCAAGCTTGTGTTTGACGTGAAGGACTACTCTGTCTCCAGGAGCCAGGCAAGCCAGGCTTGGCCTAGGGTTTAACGCAGGAGGGGGTAACTCATTGTTGCTGTGATACTGAACACTGGGACATTGATGTGCCAAACGTGGTAATGGTTACCCGTGGTGAACAGTGTTTGCTGGAGCTTCCCGACTAAAATAAGCCTGGAAGCAGGAGCAGCATCCACTTCTGAAATGGCTTGCCTCCAGAAACTCTATGTACGAACAGTGCTCAGGCCTTTCGTTCATAGGGTAGCTATGAGTCGTCTATGACTCAACGACACCTAAAAATAACAACAACACCAACAACATATTATACAAAAGGGTAGAGTTTCAAGCCCTCCTTAGTAGTTAATGCCTCAGAAGATAGGTCAGGTCAGACAATGTGTTTCCACAAGGTCTTAGAAACCCTGTGGAGCTCACACCAGGAATCAGAATCAACTCTACAGCAGCTAATAACACCAATAACAGTATTTTCTAATACTTGGAAAGATATCTTTATTTTGGTTTTTGGTTAGTAATGATAAATCTCTTTATTATAAACTTTAAAATAATTTCTTGGAGAAAAATTATTGACTTTTTCATTGTATTTTCACTCATTTATATAGCAACTCAAGAAAATGAGTAAAGACCTCCACCGCTGTGAGGCTATCCCAAGTGCCAAGTAGGAAAAGAAAAGAGAGTTTGGGACAGAAAACTACAAGGAGAGGAAAGAATGTCTTGGCTTTCACAACTGGCACATTGAACTGCCAGAAAGAGAGCTGATTTAAAACTTCCAGGAATGGAAACTGCTCAAGGGAACACCTAGAATTGCACCACTCATCCACTCTGTAAAGGAAGGAAGATAATAGCGTTTGGGAGAGGGGGCTACAATAAGGTGTATTTCCTGCAGGGCTTCATTGCAGACCAGAAAGAACATGAAGAACTTGAAGAAAGACAAATTTTCCCAAAAAGGATTTTCACTAGAGTGAGTGACTCACCCCATAGACTAAATATTTTAAACTGGTAATTAATCAATAATCATAAAAAAAACCCCACAATTTCACATAATGTTAAGAAAGTAGCAGGCAGCTAAAAATACTATGAAAAAGCAAATTAACCCTTATCCAAACAAAGCAGAGAATATTACAGACCCAACGAATAATCCAGAATCAAGAAGGCAGAAGATACACATTAATACAGAGGCATCCAAACAGTTAAGAAGAAAGTACAAATGATGGGAGAAACAATGGAAGCCATACATAAAGGAAATACTCTAGAAGTAGATAACCAGAAGAAATATTTTGATGAGGAGTTTTTTGAACAGCTACAGAAGTATAAATGATGAAAAAAACAATGCAAGACAGTAGAAAGCAAATACTCCAGAGACACAGAGCCAGAAAAAATATATTGATGAGTAGAAATTGCACAACTATGGAAAAATGCAAAATATGGAAGAATTGAAACTATGGATAAAGAGGTATAAGAACTCAAAAAATTATCAAGATACAGAAAGGGTTTGGCCAGCACAGTCCTAGAAATAACAGAGAAGCTTAAAATGCAATTCAGATTATTAATAATTAAATGACAGAAGTGTCCAACATGATGGAGAGACAGAAGGTAGAACAGAAAAGATGATTCAGAGTCAATTAGCTGCTAGACAAGAATCTCAATGGAAATATACTAGAAGAAAAATAAGAGATAAGACATAAAGAAAATAATAGAATCATGTGAGATGAGATTAAAAAAAAAAAAAAAACCAAAACCAACATACAGATGATTGGAATTCCAGGATATAAGAGAGACAGAGAAAATTTTAGAAGAGGTATTAGAAAAAACCTTCCTAGGTATGATAAAGAATGGAGAAATCCACATTAAAGGAGCTCAACAAACACTAAAAAAGAACAGAACCCAAAAGAAAAACATCAAGACCTATCATACTCAAATTCTCAAAATAAAAGATAAGAATATAATACTAAAAGCAGCAGGAGAAAAAAAATCATCTACAAAAGAAAAGCAATTAATTTCTGATTTCTTATCAGAAACCAGGAGCCCGAGAAGACAAACGGATGGTATATAGAGAAAACTGAAAGAAAACAAATGTCAACTGATGATCCTGTATCCAGCAATGCTATTTATCATATATGAAGAAGAAATTAGACCTTTTGCAGAAAAGAAGGAACTTTAGGAATTTGTGATAACGAGATCAAATCTACAAGAAATTTTAAGAGAAGTTCTTCACACAGAGACATCGAAGGAAAGTGGATGAACCATAATAACCAGAAATAATAGAAAAAGAAAGAACAAAATGGGAATGATAAAGCCCAGCCTGTCAATAAGCACACTTAATGTAAATAATTTACCGTTCAAGAGAAAAAGAGTAGCAGAATGGATAAAAAAACCAAATCCCATCAATATATTATCTCCAAGAGACATGTCTAAGAAATGAAGAGAACAATAGACTGAAAATCAAAGGCTAAAAAATATAGCAAGAAAATGTCATACATAAAAATGCAGGAGTGGCAATGTTGTTGTTATGTGCCATCGAGTC
>NW_006399893.1:3379610-3382643 GCF_000299155.1 Elephantulus edwardii | reverse complement strand
AGATAAAAAACCTAGGAGTAAGGCCAAAACCATAAAGTTCATAAGAGACAAATAGGGACCAAGATTAGAAAGCCTAGTCTATGATACAGAAAGACTGTCAAATAAAATCAGGAAAGCACAATAAAATTGATAAATGGGACTTCCTAAAGATTAAATCCCTGTGCACATAAAAACTTTTTTTCTGATAGAGTAAAAAGTAAACCTACTGACTTGGAAAAAAAAAATTGTCAATACCATCTCAAACAGGGCTCTCAAAATAAGAGTTCAAAGAATTGATTCAAAGCTGAAATCCCATTTTGGAATGTCTAATTTGCCCTGAGCGTTTCTAAAGGTATAAACTACACTGGAGGAGAGATGACCTATTTTTCTCCTGAGGAGTCAACAGTGATTTGAACTACGAGCACAAAGCATCCATTGAGTTTACAGTGCAACTACCTATGAACTATGCCACCAGAAGGGCCAATACAGCATGTTATTATTATTTTTTTTTAGAAATTTCTATACAAATTGTTCAGTGGCATTGGTGATTTTCACAGTGTGCCATAATAATTCTTTTTATTTCTCTTCTTGTTCTAGTCTCATTAATCTAGTTTTTCTTCCCTAATTACCTTCTCATCCTTGCTTTGGAGTACCGATGACTGTTCAAAATGATTCAAGATATCTCAGGATGGTAATCTTGGGGATTCCTTTAATCTCAACTTGGTCCAGAAAGATTAATTGGTTTACTAATTCTTGACATTTTAGGAATTTGAGTTCTCTTCCATATTTGTGTCCTATTCTATCAGAATCCATCGATTGATTATACCCCTAACCAGAAGGATCAAAACAGGTAACATCTGGTTCTTCTGGCCTCAGGATTAATAAGCCCATGGTTTGTGAAGGCAATTAGTCCTAGATAATACTGGGATAGTTTCATGTTTGAGTCTTTTATTTATTATTTCCCCTTTATTTCCAAATGAGCAAAGACCAATAATTATATCTTAAATGGCTATTTGTAAGCTTTGAGGATTCCAGATGGTATTCAACAAACTAGGAATATAAACTTATGATCTGTATTATGGCAATAGACCAAATTATCCCATAAAACTATTATCTTAAGCCTTCAAACTCAGTAAAATAATCCAATTAAGTGTTGGGTTATATCTAAAAAGTATTCATAATGTGCTCTCTCAGTTCATATTATCCCTCTAATTGTCATTGAGCTGGAAATAGCTCATATTACACTGAAAGAATTTGCTTATATTTCTCTCATGGAGAAGCTGGTGGATTCTAATCACCTACCTTTGGGTTGGCTGAGTTCCTATGTGGTTATTTCATAGACAGATAGATAAAAATGGGCATATAAGTATTTGTTGTTGTGTGTGTTCAGGTCGGAACTGAATTATAGCTGACCCTTCAGTAGGTTTTTCAGAGGCAGTAAGTTATTTGGAAAAAGATTGCCTGTCCTCCCAAAGAGTAATGGGTTAGTTTGAATTCCATGCTTTTGGGATTGCAGTGCAGCTCCTTACCACTAGGTGTAGCTTCTTATGACTGGGGTGGGGGGGGGAGAGGGAAAGAGACCGGGAGGGGGGGTTTAGATGTCATTGTGTTGCCTGTGACTCATAGCAACTCTATGATAGCAACGCTATGAATACTTTGAACAATTTTCAACACCTCTGATATGCTCAAGCTCATTGTTACAGATAATTTCCAAAAGAATGTGGAAATTACTGAACAATATCATTAATATATATGCAAGCAAGATACTGCTGAAGATGATTTAAAAATTACTAGAACGATACCTAGACAGAGAACTGTCAAAAGTTCAAGTTAAATTTAGAAGAAGCTGTGGCACCAGGAATGCTACTACTAATGTCAGATGAATCCTGACTGAAAGGAAAGAATACCAAAAGAATGTTTATTTGTGCTTTATGGACTATGCAAAAACATCTGACTGTGTGGAACATAACACATTAGGGCTAACATTAAGAAGAATGAGAATCTCAGAAGACTTAATTGTGCTCATGCAAAACCTGTACTTAGACCAAGTCGTTGTCAGAACTGAGCAAGGGAACACTACATGGTTTAAAATTAGCAAAGATATATGTCAGGGTTGTATTCATTCTCTATAACTATTCAATCGGTATGCTTAACAAGTTGGTCAAGAAGGTAGACTCTATGAAGAAGGTGGCATCAGAATTGGAGGAAGAATCATCAATAACATGTTTTACGCAGATGACACTACCTTGCTTGTTGAAAGTGAGGAGTTGAAATGCTTGCTTCAGATGATTAAAGATTGGAGCCTTCAATATGGACTTCACATCAATGTTAAGGAG
Source organism: Elephantulus edwardii (assembly GCF_000299155.1). Classification (NCBI taxonomy): domain Eukaryota; kingdom Metazoa; phylum Chordata; class Mammalia; order Macroscelidea; family Macroscelididae; genus Elephantulus; species Elephantulus edwardii. The sequence goes on along the minus strand of NW_006399893.1, from coordinate 3,380,328 downwards.
ACAAAACTTCTCACCAGTAGACCAATAGGTGACATGTTAGGTGGATAAAAGATTGAAACTGTCAACAATTTCATCTTACTTGCATTCACAATCAATACACTTGGTACCAGCAATCAGGAGATCAGGAGACATACCGTACCAGGAAAGTTTAAAGTCAAAGACTTCTCCAGGTTATTGAGGAACAATGATGGTTAGTTTGAGGATTAAGGTATACCTTATTCAGGCCATGGTATTTTCACACAGGACACAGGGAAAAAAAATCTCTCTGACAAGCTGTCAGGTCATGGGTCAGGCAATGGGAGATTAATTAATTCTGAAGGCATTTGTTAGAAGTGAAGTGGTATCCTGCTGGAGGGTGGAGTTGGGAAATAAGTGGGTCAAGGCACTGGGCTAAGGGCAGGGACTACACTGTAACTAATGATAAACTCCAAAATGAGGATTTATCTTTCACTACTCCACAAATTGCTGTCTGTCAGATACTCCTCTAATCTAAACATTCAGATTAAGACAGACTAGGAACAAGGATTGGCTATCCACTTCTGAAATGGCAGGCCTCTGAAAACCCTATGTACAACACAACACACGTAGATGAACAGAAAGGGCAACCTAGGTAGAACTGTCAAGCATGGAAATACAAAGGAAGAGGAACAGTTGTAAGCAGACACTAGTGACTGGAACATGAAATGTGAGAACCATGAATGTAGGAAAATTAGAAATT
>NW_006399893.1:3364084-3376879 GCF_000299155.1 Elephantulus edwardii | reverse complement strand
GATTTATTCAGTGACTGGGGTAATCGGGATGGGTGTGTCGGGGGCAATGAGATTGGCACAGGATAGAGCATGGTTTAGGGCTGTTGTACATAGGGTCGCTATGAGTCGCAAACGACTCGAGGGCACATAACAACAACAACAACACAGGAAAAGCTGAAGAAGAGTACTGAATATTTTATGGACTGCTAAGGGAACAAATATGACTTGGGAAAGGAGCAGCCAGAGTGTCATTGGAGAAAAAGATGATGAACTTTCATTTCACATACTTTGTATATGTTGCTCAGAGAGGCTATTCATTGCAGAGGGACTTCATGATTAGGAAGGTAGAGGGTTAGAGCCAAATTAATTAACACAATTACTTCAGCAATGGGCTCAGTTATGTCAGAGATTGTGAGGATGGCACAGGATAAGACAGAGTTCAGATTTGTTGTTCATAGAGTCACTATGTGTCATACTTGACTCAATGACACCTAACATTGTTACAGCCACTGTGTCACTCCATCTCGTTATGAGTCTTTCCTTCCTTTCTCTTTTGATGACCCTCCACATTTTCTAACAACTCTCATAGTGGTGAGTGTTGTCTGTGAGCCTATGTGGCTACTGCAACAAATTATCAGACCCAATAGAGAGGCAGTCATTTTCCATGGGAGATGACTGGGATCAGACTTGTCAGAAAAGATTTGAGAAGGAGAGTGTACAGTAAGATATGTCTGATTTTATAGAAACAAGTTTTAAACTGCTGCTACTGGTGATTTTGTGACATTAGAGGAGATCAAACAGTGCTGCCCTTTTGTTCAGATCATGTTTGCAAATAACTAAAACACCCATACAAAAAAAAAATGCTATGTAGTCATTTACAAAACATCTATATTTGGAAGTCTTTTTATACCTTGGGCTAGCACTTCTAAGCTTGATCCTGGTTTGTCTCTTATGAACGTTATGGTTTTGGGCTTTACTCCCAGGTACATTCATACAATGAAATACTATGCAGCACACAGGAGTAATGATTTTGTAAATTATTGCTTAACTTGGGAGGGACTGGAGAGCATTATGCTGATTGAATTAACTCAGTTCCACAAGGATAAATATTGTATAAAACCATTCTTGTAGAATGAGTATGAGGATCCAAGTTGGGGTGGGAGAGGGTGGAAGCAGAGGGATGAGGATGTGCAGGGGGGAGGAAGATTAATCATGGTATTATCAATTTGATAGGGGGTGGGTGAGGGAAACGGAAAGAATTCTTGAAAACAATGTATTAGAATTTTGTATATAAACTAGTAGAAAATTTTAAAAGAAAATAAAAAAGAAATAATGGCAAATTAAAAAAAAATCTATATTTTAATGACATTGGAAAAAACCCCGTAAAATACCACACAACTAAGGCAGACATCAACTTTGTATATGCCATTTGATATCCTCTAGATTCTCACCACTGGTCCAATTGGCAGCATCATTATTGATAGTGAAGAGATTGAGATTGTTAAGAGTTTTAGTTTGCTTGGTTCCACAATCAACACTCTTGGTACCAGCATCCAGGAAATCAAGAGACAAATTAAATTGCATTAGGAAAGTCAGCTGTCAGGGACCTCTAGTACTGAAGAACAATGATGACAGTCTGGAGACTAAGGTGCGCCTGATTCAGACCATAGTCTTTACAATTGCTTGCTATGAGTCAGAGAGTTGGACAATGACTAGGGATGATAGAAAGATAATTGATGCCTTTAAGCTGTGATGCTGGAGAAGTGTTGAATACACTATGGACTGACTGCTAGGAGAAGCAATAGGTTTATCCTGGAAAAGGTGAAACTAGGCTGTTCCTTGGAAACAAGGATTCTGAAGCTTCGTCTGACATAATTTGGGCATGTTACAAGGAAGGAACAGTCCTTGGAGAAGGATATCATGCTTGGGAGGGTGGAGGGACAGCACAGGAGAGGAAGATCCTCGATTAGATGGATTGATTCAATGACTAGGGTAATGAGGGTATGTGTGTCAGAGACTAAGGTTGGCACAGGATAGAGCAGGGTTTAGGGCTCTTGTACATAGGGTCAGTATGAGTCACAAGTGACTGTATGGCACATAACAACAACATATTGAGATGCTTTAAGTTCTCCTCACTTTCAGCAGGTAAGATTATGTCATCTACGTAAAGCAGTTTCTAGATAAGTCTCTCTCCAATCCTGATGCCATACTCCTTTTCATAGAGTCCAGCCTCTCAGATAATTTGGTCAACATATAGACTGAACAGAGAGAGAGAAAATACAAACCTGACACACTCTCTTTTCAATTTCAAGCCTTGCAGTACTCCTTTGATATATTTGCACACTCCTGAACCAGGTATAGGTTCTGCATGAGCACATTCAAGTGCTCTGGGATCCCTATTCTTCTCAATCTCAGACACTACTTGCCATGATCCACATCTTTGCATAGTCAATAAAATACAAATAGACATTCTTCTGGTATTCCTTACTTTCAGCCAACATCCATCTGACATCAGCAATGATATCCCTGATGCCACGACCTATTCTAAATACTGCTTGAACTGTGTATTGTTCCAGCCATTTTTTTATTATCTTCAGCAGTGTTTAGCTTGCATGTGGTATCAGTGATATTCAATAATTTGAGCATTCAGTTGGATCACCTTTCTTGGGAATGGGAATAAATATGGACCTCTTCCAATCCATTGGCCAGAAAGCCATCCTCCAAATTTCCTGGCATAGACTGGTGAGTGCATCCAAGGCTGCATCTGTTAAATGAAACAAGCAATTGGTATCCCATTGATTCTCAGGGCCTTATTTTTGACAATGCTTTTAATGCAGCTTCTACTTACTCCTTTATTACCATTGGCTCCTGTTCATATGGTACTTCCTGAAATTTCTCAGTGTCAATCAATTATTTCTGGTACAGTGACTCTGTGTATTCACTCCATCTTCTTTTGATGCTTTCTGGGTCATTCAATATATTGTCCATGGCATCTTTCAATATTATAACAAGAGGCTTAAATGTGTTTTTTCAGGATTTTCTGCTTGAGAAATGCAGAGTGAGTTCTTCCCTTTTTATTCTTTAATTTCAACTCTGCACATTTTATTAAAATGCTTTGCTTTGTCCTCTCGAACTGCCCTTTGAAATTGTCTGTTCAACTCTTTCACTTTGACATGTGGGGTTTTTTTTGTTGTTTTCCTTTTTTTTTTTAGACTTGGCTTCTTGATGTTCCAATGCAATCTTTAGAGTCTCTTCTGACATCTATTTAAATTTTTTTCTTTCTCCTCTGTTTTTATAAGGACCTTTGACTTTCTTCACGGATGATATCCTTGATATCATCTCACAACTCTTCTGATCTTCTATCATTGGTGCTCAATTCCTCAAACCTGTTCTTAAGATGGTCATGAAATTCAGATGGAATTGATTCAAGATCATATCTTGGTTCCTATGAACTTATTTTCATTTTCTTTGGCCTCAAGTTGAATTTGCATATGAATAATTGATGATCTGACCCACAGTCTGCCCCTGGCTTAGTTTTGACTGCCAATATAGAGCTTCTCCAACTATTTCTTCTACAAATGTATTCGGTCTGATTCCTATGCAGCCCATCATGTGAAATCCATGTGTAAAGTCATCTTTTGTGTCCTTTAGAAAAAGTATTTGCAATGAAGAAATCATTGTAAATACAAAATTCAATCATTCCATTTTCAGCTTCATTTCTATCACCAAGTCCATATTTTCCAACTACTATTCTTTCTTTACTGTTTCCTACTTTTGCATTCCAGTTACCAGTTCTCATTATTGTATCCTGATTGCATGTTCAGTCAATTACAGACTGAAAATTTTGGTAAATTTCTCAATTTCTTTCTCTTTAGCTCTACATGTAGGAGCATGTGTTTGAATAATAATTGTCTTAAGGGGTCTTCTTCCTCTCAATGTAGGAGCATATATTTGAAACAAGGTTGTTAATAGGTCTTCCTAGTAATGATAGGATGGATATTATCCTATCACTCACACCATTGTATTTCAGGATAGAACTTGAAATTGACATCGGATTATCAGATTTAAAGTAGCTAAAGTTAGTCCATCACATCTCACTAGTTCCTAGTAGATCAATACACATGCATTCCCTTTCATTTTTTACAATTTCTAGTTTTCCAACATTCAAGCTATTACTTTCCATGTTCCAATCATTGAATGATTGCAGAAGATCAAGGAATGTTTCAGTATGGATTGCATCTAAGTATCAAGAAAACAAAGATTCTTACCACTGGACAAATAGGCAGTGTCATGATGGATGGAGAGGAAATTGAAACTGTCAACTGCTTCATCTTGCTTGGATACACAATTAATACCCTTGGTATGAGCAGTCAGGAAATAAGGAGACACATAGTACTGGGAAAATCTCTAGTTAGGGACCTTTCGAAATTATTGAAGAATAATTATGTCAGTTTTAGGACTAACCTGTGTCTGATTCAGGTCATGGTCTTTCTGATTACTAGCTATGCATCCAAGACCTGGACAATGAATAAGGATAATAGAAAAAAGAATTGACACCTTTGGAGGAGAGCACTGAACATCCCATGGACAGCCAAGAGAACAAACAGTTATTTCTTGAAGATGGTGCACCCGGAATGCTCTTTGGAGGTAAGAATGATGAGGCTTTGTCTCACATACTTTGGACATGCTGCTAGAAGGTTCTATTCCTTGAAGAGGGACATGATGTTGGGAAGGGTGGAGGGTTGGAGAAGGAGAAGAAGACCTTCAACCGGGTGGATTGATATGGTGACTGCTGCAATGGGCTCTTGTTTGTCAGGAAGTGTGAGGATGGTACAGGATAGAACAGGGCTTAGATCTTTTGTTCACAGGGTGGCTATGATTTGAGCTCAACTCGAAGGCACCTAACAAAAACAACAACATATTGGGAAGTATATTATGATTAAGGGAGTTCTGGCGGCCTAGTTGTAGGTAGCTGCACTGCCATTCCAAAGGCACACAGTTCAAATCCGTCAAGTGTTCTGAAGAAGAAGGATGGGCAATCCTCTCCTGTGTGATTAACTGCCTCTTAAAACCCTCTACAAAGTCAGCTATGGGTAAGTTCCAACTCTATAGCATGCAACAACAATAACAACAGCATGCTAAGATGTAGGGAGCCCTGGTGGCCTAGTAGTAAAGAGGTGTTTTGCCATTCCAAAGAAAGGTAAGTGGTTCAAATACACAAACCTCTCCAAGGGACAAAGAAGACCAGTCTCCTCCTGTACAATTTAGTCTCTGAAAACCTGTTGGAGGGTCAGATAGGAGCTGGTTGCCACTCAATGACACATAGCAACAACAACATATTAAGGTGTACAGGAAACATACTTGAACAAATTACATTGCCATACAAGTTAAATTTCACTAGGTTTTGAGAGTATTTTTTCAAATTGTTTATATTCTCAATAATTCAGATAGAAATTTTTTTCAAAGAAAAAAACTAAGCAAGTGGGAATGTGGGAATTTGTGCTCAGATGCCAGAGGCTTGAAATGTTGTCTTCCTGAGGTAGCACTTCTTAACTGTCCCAAGAGTAATTAGTCCTATCTAAAACATTTGAAATAATTCATACTTTTAAATAGATCACATTTGTCTTTCTTACACTTCCCCAATTTCCCTGTAAGCATCTATCTTCTTTGAACGCCTGTCACTTCTTTGTTTCGGGAAAGCTCGCATTTATTTCCAACGGTTTCTCTCACATTCACATGAAAAATACACATCTGGCTGTGGTGAGTTTTCTTCTTTCCCCCTCCACTCTGTGTTCCCTCATATATCCCTCAGAACTCTCCGGCATTTTATTATGATTTATAGAAAAGCAAATATAGTTTTCTAGTGCTATTCACCCCATGTAAATGTCTGATGATTCCCCATATGAGGGTGTGGATGACAATGGTGCTTTTGGTAAAAAGCCAGCTGCTCTTTTCATTTGAGCTGGGGTTTGATATTATTCAACTCACTAAATAAGCGTGTTTCTTCCAACAGCTGTTGACTTCCAGTCAGTCTCTCTCTCTCTCTCTCTCTCTGAGAAAGAGGAGAAACATGACTCCACCCCACATAGCCTGCTAGCCGACCTTTCCAGCACCCTCCTTGCTCTGTGACTTCTTTGTTAGAATCAGGTTGTTTGAAACTAGAAAGGATCTAGTAGATTAGAAGTACCCTTATATCACATGTATTACCTCAGTTCAGGCATCATAGAAAGTGTCATAAACACTTGTTGTTAGATAAAAAAATCGGGGTGTAAACCCATTAAGTCACTGACCTATAGACACATATCTTGTTGGTGAGGACCTGACATCCCTTCAGGCTCCAAAGTCCACATGGTCTTTATCTTTCACAGATGGTTCTATAAGAAACGTAAGGTTTAATAAACACTAAGCCATAAAATACATTTCTTGTTAGGCTTGTTATATTTGCTCCCACAGCTTCTCCAGGATCTGAACCTTAGATTTAAAGTTGCCAGTCTCTCAGTGCATCTCTCTCTGTGTTCTGATTGGGTCTCAGGTCCCACTCCCCCCTTATCAAGCTCCTAACTGTGGGGTGGAAGAATTTCCAAGGCTGTTGTTATGGATTAAAGTATGTCCCCTAAAATCATCTATATTGATATTCAATTTTCAGTACCTGTGACTGTGGCCATATTGTGAGTCTCAGAGGGAAGGAAATCCTTTGAAGATTTTCTAGTTAGCACGATGTCATAAGGATGAGCTGACATCCTAACTCAACTCCACCTGAATAAAATCCCTTTCTATAAAATAGATGGATATGAGAACAGATACAAACAGAAGACAGGTCAAATGACAAGAAGACAACCACAGCAGCAAGGACTGCTGGGAGCCCTCAGAGGCTACAAGAAAGGAGTGGAAGATTTTTTGTGAGTCTTCAGAAGAACCTATATGGACAATACCCAAAATTTTAACTTCTAGACTCTGTGGAACCGTGAAAGGAAGAATAACTATTCTTTGAAGTTACCCTCTTCATGTTGTTTTAGGACATCAGCCCTAGAAAGCTAAGACAGGTACTAAAGAGTTGTGATACCAACCCAAATGCATGTGGTTCAAATTCATGGGAGAAAGAAGGGCAGTCTCCTCTCCTGTGATTTACTGTCTCTGAAAACCTGCTGGAAGGTCAGCTATGAGCAGTTATGAGCTGACTCAACAGCACATAACAAGGACTTCTCCCTCTGTCTGCAGAAGAGGGTCTGTTTGAAAACTGCATAGGTCTTCCTCCTTTCTCGCTATGTCCTGAGGGTGTCCGGTTTGAGCCTATTCTTCTTCCTGACAACTCATTCAAGAACTCAATGATAGACTTCATCATTACCATTTGCTTTGTGCTTCACACAGGGCATAGAAATTACAGTCTAGTCTACCTCCTTTCAACAGCTGGGGAGCACGAGTGGAGCCTATATGGAGTACCGCTGCTAATCTTAAGGCCATGCCTCTTTTGGTGGCTTGAATCCACCAGCCACATCAAGGGAGATGGGCTAATTACAGCTGGCCTACTGGCAAAGAAACTGCGCTGCAATCCCAAAGGCATGTGGTTCATTCAATTTCACCAACTGATCCATGGGAGAAAGATGGGCAATCTTCCCACATGCAATTAACTGCCTCTGAAAAACCCCTGACACCAGAGTAGCTATGGGTCAGTTCTGACTCAATGATAAACAACGACAACATGTGATTTGCAGTCTTGGAAAACTCACATCTATGAGTCAGTTCTGACTCAACAGGAATGAGATTTGAGGGTGAGGTGAGCATGCCAAGGCTCCATACTTGATCCGTGCAGGCTCCCTATTGCCATTCACTGGTGAGTGTCACAACTCCATAATCCCATCTGTACCAGCATAATCCCAAAACTATCCCCAAACTCCTGGCACCAATATTTTAGGTAGGCTTCCCTGAAGGAACCCTTGAGGTAACTTTCCATGAACAAATGATTTATTAAGGGTCAGCGAGGAGGGAATGAAAAACAGAGAAAACCATCATTTTACACAACATTCACACTTCCCAAGATAACTTAGGAAGCACCAGCACACCAATGACGTCAGAATCTGCCCTGCGATAAGGCAGGGAGCCAGGCTCTCACAATCCTATAATAGTCATTGAAATCACTCCCTCTCAAAAATTTATTGCCTCACAGCAACCTATCATTGAGTTTCTGTGGTTGTATTTTTTTATTTCAAATGTCTTTTCTTTTTCCCCCCTTCTAATATTTTTGTATTGGTTTCCATACACTATTCCCCATGCATTGTGTCTCATTCGTGTACATTGTGTTTTATACAGTCTTGTTTACTTAGTGTTTCATATAAACATTCATATACATTGTGTTTTATATAATTACTATTGATCTATTCCTATTATCATACCATCCTTTCATGTCATCATTATTCCTCCATCTCCTCCCCACTATCCTGTTATACTAGTAATTTCTCTCCCTCCTCCTCTTCACCCAACTCTTTCTCCTTCCCCTTTTGAAGATGTATACACATCTTGCTTAGCTATCTCTTTTTAAAATAATTATGCAGTATTTGTCCTTATGTGATTGAGTTAGTTCACTCAACGTAATGATTTCTAGACTTTCCCATGTTATACAGTATTTTACATTGTGTTCCATCATGTGAATGTACCACACTTTCTCAGTCCATTGGATTATTGATGAGCATTTGGGTTGCTTCTATTTTCGTGCTATTGTGAATAACATTGCTATGGACTTGGGTGTACAAATCTTCATTCACGTTTCAGTTCTAATTTCCCTGGGATACATTCCCTAGCAGTGTGATAACTGGGTCAGATGGAATTTCTATGTTCAGCTTTTGGAGGAAATATCAAACTGCTTCCAGAGTGGTTGTATCATTTTACAATCTCACTAACAGTACATGAGAGTTCTAATCTCTCCACACCTTCTCTGACATTTATTGTTTGCTGTCCTGTTACTGCTACTGTGTTGTTGTTACTGTTACTGCTACTGTGGTGAGATGGAATCTCATTTTTGTTTCTTTTTATTTGCATCTCTCTGTCAATAATTTTGAACATTTCATCATGTATCTGTTAGCTACCAAATGTCTTCTTTTGTGAAAAGTCTTTGCACACCTTTTCCCCCCTGTTATTGGGTTATCAGTCTTTTTCTTGTGGACCAGATTGTAATCTGTAAACTTTTGTGTTGTCAAGAAATACATATGCTACCTGGTCTGTCCCTGTCTCTTTCTCTTTCTACCCCCACCCCCATTCCCATAAGAAAGGACCAAAAGCAAGATTTCTCAGAGGAAATAGGAAGGGAAATAAAAACTAGATACATCAAAGTGAAGAAGTCTCAACCTTAGAGATGCTGGAGATCCAAATCCCAACCAATCCTATAGGTCTGTAGGCAAGCTAGACTATGGCTCTCATGAGACTGGGAGCCAAGAACAAGCAGTTCTCACCTGAGTCTGCTCCTGTCTTTCTGCTGGCTGCCTGCCATAAAGTTTATGTCCCCCCTTGACTCTCCAGGAGTGTTCCCCTCCCCCATTTTCCTCTTCCCATTCCTCTTTAGTGCTTGCACACAGTGGCCAACCACGCTTCCTTTGTATTATCTTAATAACCTCTTTCACTTGTTTTGCTAAATTACCACTTGTTTATTGTCACTTCCACTCACTAACATTGCAGGAAATATTATTGAGTGGTAAAGAGATAAAAAGAACTCTATATTTAGCACATTATCATTATGAAACTTTTGCCTGAGACTTTCACTATGAGATGTCATTGCCAATTATTTTTTTTCCCATTCAGTAGCCTTTCTTTTTAGTCTATTGGGAAAAGCTGTTGATGCATACAGGAATTCTATTTTTAGAGGGTCTTATGCATTGATTTTATCCTCTCCTGGTTGAGCATTTCTGACCATATGGGCCTAGAGGTAAGAAACTGTGCCACAATCCAGAAGGCACACAGGTCGAATGCATTCACTTCTCTGGGGGAGAAGTATGGGCTATCTCCTCCTGCACCATTAACTGCCTCTGAAAGCCCACTGGAGGGTCAGGTATGGATTGATTTTGCCTCAGCAGCACAACACAATATTTAAGCCATCCCATTTTGTCTCATGATCTTCACAGTTTTGTGTTTTACCTCTCGGTCTCTGATCTAAGTTGATTTTTGTGTGTGATGTGAGATGTGGATCCTGTTTCAACTTTCTGCAGGTAGCAGTCCAGTTTTGGCAGCACCATTTGTTGAAGAGGTTGTCATTTCCTCATGTGATAGGCTTTGATTATAGGTAGATGTGTTGATTTCTAGGTTCTCAATTCAGTTCCATTCCTGTATATGTGTCTGCCCTTGTGAAAATACGGTGCTGTTCTGGTTACTATAGCTGTGATCAGGAAGTGAGAAGCCTCCTACTGCCTTTTTGTTTTTCAGAAGAGCTTTGCTTATTTGGGTTTTTTTCCTTTCCAAATAAACTGCCCAATTGCCTTTTCTATCTTAATGAAAGGAGACTGCCAATATTTTTCCTGGAGAGTTTTTGGTGGATTCAAACTGATGCAGATTAGTGACCTTTGTGTTAGCAGCTGGACTTGCTAGACATCACATCCCCAGAGCTCTGGAAGGCTGTCTAGGCTGACCTAAATCCAGGACATTGCTCTGTGTGTGACACTGAACTGGCTCAAGGCTGATATTAATTTGTCTGAAAAATGTAATTGATTCATTTTGGCACATTCATACCAGCCTTTCTACATATATGCAAATATCTTTCACATTTGACCTTTTAGTTGCAATGTAATTGTATATCCAATTACAACAGATATGTGAACCCTCAGGGTGAAGATTTTCATAGACACATTAAATTCCTAGGCAACAAACTTCTTTCAAAGGTAACTGGGGAAGTTGGGTTAGAGATTTTTCAACAGGACTGAAAAAAAACTTGTAACGTCTGTTAAACACAAAAGACTCGAGCCTCTCCAGAGTTAAGTCTAACATGTTCAAAATATTGAAATGACGTAAAGCAGAGCAAAAATTTAGCTCAAGACTATGTTTCATCTCTGGAGCTCTTTTTATGTGATGCCAAAATTGTGTCTCACTGGGTGAGGGCGCCCTCTTGTGGTCAAAGATTTCACTGGTTCGGCAGCAGCATCTTTGAGCACAAAAGGGCTCCAGCTCTGTGGAAAATCCTGAGGGTGCCAAGCATCCTAATCCTTTCAGTGTTGTTGTTAGATGCTGTTGAGTAAATTAAGACACATAGTGACCGTATGAACTACAGATGTGAACCCTGTCCTATGCTGTGCCATCCTCACAATCTCTGACACACTTGTGCTCATTGTGACAGGCACTGTGTCAATCCATCTGGCTCGATGATCAAGCCAACCTTAAATTTTAACATAAGCAAGATTGACTTTTTTATGCAATAGTCTATTTGAAAGATATGTTTTCTTAATTTGAGAAAGTGACATTGAAAAAGAAGTTAAGTACAGTAATTAAGCACTTAATTAGTAGACAACAGGTCAAAAGTTCAAAACAGCAGCTGGTGCATGGAAGGAAAAGCTGGTTGTCTTAACGATGACTCAAACCCTCTAGTGGGTTTTCAAAGGCTGTAAAGTGCTGGAGAAGAATATTGAAGAGTACCATGGACTGCCAGGAAAACAGATTCATCCTGGAAAGGGTTAAACCGGGTGGCTCCTTGGAGGCAAGGATTCTGAGGCTCCGTCCAACATACTTTGGACATGTTGTGAGGAGAGACAGACCGGTCCTTGGAGAGGGACATCATGCTTGGGAGGGTGGAGGGAGAGCCCAGGAGGGGAAGGCCCTCTATGAGGTGGATTGATTCAGTGACTGGGATAATTGGGATGGGAGTGTCAGAAACAGTGTGATTGGCACAAGACAGAGCAGAGTTTAGGGCTGTTGTACATAGGGTTGCTATGAGTCGTAAGCGACTCGATGGTACATAACAACAACAACAAAGCACACTAGATTAGGGGCTCACTTCTCTCCCTGAAGCAGCCAGTGGATTTAAACTGCCAGAGAGGCATGGCTTGTGAGTTAGCAGCACAACTCTCTAGGAATAAGGCCCCCAGAATCCCTTACTTCCCTCCCTTAGTAAAGATCATTGTGGTTATTATTGTTGATTGTCCTTGATTCGAACACGACTCATAGCGACCCTATGATCAAAAGATCTTTCTATGACTGTCATTGTTTCTCCAAGTTCATTAGAGTTTCCAGAGGCGTATGTTTAGGAAGTGGGTGCCACTCCTGCTTTCAAATCAGTTGTAAACTGGGAGCTCCACCAAACAATGTCTACAGTGGGCAACCATTATGGCATTTGACACCCCCCACAAATGGCTTGAAGTTCAGCATCACAGCAACCCCAGATTAAACCCCAGATTACCTCAGTATAGCAAATTGACAAAAGAGAGCTGTATGACTTAGAAGAATGTTCCTTTGAGATATAATAAATAGGAAAAATATACAAGTTTTGTAAGTAAACCTGTATAACATAAAATTGTTGTTTAAATATATATAATAAATGAAATAAAATAAAACAACTGACTTTTAAATATAAAAATCTTACAGTATTTGGTTGACTCTAAACAAGAGGCTGAAATTTAAAAAACCACCAAACACTCCAAACGACCATCAACCTTAACAAGAGCGCCCTTCTTACAGATTCCAGTCGTTTCACCCAGGGTCCAAAATGGAGACAAGGGCTGTCTATAAATAGAAGAACCCTCTACAAGACTTTCACATAGTAAAGATTGTTGTTGTTATGTGCCGTGGAGTCCTTTCCGACTCATAGCGACCCTATGCACAACAGCCCTAAACCCTGCTCTATCCTGC
>NW_006399893.1:3358962-3360749 GCF_000299155.1 Elephantulus edwardii | reverse complement strand
CACACACACACACACACACACACACGCCAAAAAAAATCAACTCTTTATTATCAGTCAGGATTCGCTCACAGCTAACCCTCCAGCAGATTTTCAGAGGCTTGAATCTTGAATAGCCTGAGAGGAGATTGACCATCTTTCTCCTGTGGAGCAGCTGGTAGATTCATCCCACTAGGTAAGTGCCATTTGATTTTGTAACACAACTTCCTGTGGACTAGGGTACCAGAGCTCCCTAAGAGTTGCTATGAATTGGAATTGATTTGAAGGCACAGATATCTACAGCATTAAAAGAAAACCAAAACCAAACAAACAGACCTGGTAACCTTTGCTTTAGAATGTTACCTGAGAACACAATCTAAAATTGGCTGGGTTTTTTTTTCCATAGCCACCCCTCGACTTCACTTCCTGACAGGAAGTGCACTAAGCTCAGAAAAATTATGTTTGTTTTGGTTTTGGTCATGAGCTCATCTCTTCCGGAAGGTTAACCCTGTATTTTGAAGCATCAGGATTTGGTCAGGTGAGCCCTACTTCTGGAAACTTTGTTGTTATTAGGTGCCATTGAATATGACTCATAGCAACCCTATGAACAGTACACCTGAACCATGTCCTATCCTCTGCCGTCCTCTTTCTCTCTGACAGACTTGAGGCCACTGCTACAGTCACTGTGTCAATCCATCTCTTTGGGGGGAAAGTGTCTTCTCCTTCACTGACCTCCCATCTTTTCAAGCACGACATCCCTTTCCAAAGAATAGCCTTGCCTAGCAACACGTCCAAGGCATGAGAGATGAAGTTTCATCATCGTTGCCTCATGCAAGGAACATGCTGGTTGAACCTTCTCCAAGATATATCTGTTTGTTCTTTTGGCAGTTCCTGGGATGTTCAGTACTCTTCTCTATCAGCACAATTCAAAGGAATCAATTCTTCATCTGTCATTTTAATTCCTTGTTCAGTTTTCTGTTGTGTAGCAGGTGATTGGGAAGACCATGGCCTGAATCAGGAACACTTTAGTATTCAAAATGACATTATCACTCTTAAGTATTTTGGGGAGGCCCCGGACAGCAGTCTAGCACTTTCCTAGAAGACTGAAAACAGAAAAAAAAAACCCAAACATTTGACCCAGCTACACCACCACTAAGAAATACGCCAAAGAAAACAGAGAAATGACATAAATAGATGTATGCACATCTATGTTCATTGTAGCATTATTCACAATACCAAAGAGACTGAAGCAGCCCAAGTTACCATCAACAAATAAGTGCACAGAGAAGCTGGGGTATATTTACAAAATAGGGTATTACATAGCATTAAAAAATAAAAAAGAATTGGAAGAACACTACACAACGTGGGTGAATCTTAAGAATATTATAATAAGTGAAATAACTCTGTCACAAAAGGACAGTGCTGGTTAAAACCACCTATTAAATAGGATGGTTACAGAGTGGGATATAAGGAAAACATGAAAATAATGTCTGGATAAGTAACACTGTATTGGAATAGGTGAAAGGAAAGTCAATTGGAAAAGAAAGGATGTTCAGACATCCTGAGTAATGCTATTAGCCATCTGGAATAAGTCATGCATTATGAAATGAAGGGGGAATAAAGCAGGCAATTTTGCACAAACAATGACTTATTCATAGCAAATACATTTTTTAAGAGGCATAAACACAGGTTATATACCTGGATTTCACCTGATGGTATGCATAGGAATCAGATTGATTACATATGTGGAAAGAACTGCTGGAGAAGCTCAATATCAGCTGTGAAAACTAGGCCAGGAGCTGATTGTGGAA
>NW_006399893.1:3341081-3356952 GCF_000299155.1 Elephantulus edwardii | reverse complement strand
CAGGCGACTCGACGGCAAATAACAACAACAACAACAGAGTTATAGAAATGATGAATGAAAAACCAAACTTTGTAAATGTTCATCTAAATTACAATAAATAAAAATCCAGTATTCGCAAATAAAAAGAGTAGCCCTGGGCTTAGTTATTAATTAAATGGTTTGAATTCTATGAAGAAGAATAATTATGGTCAAGTATTTAATAATTGTCTAAAGATACAGTCCATTGGACTCAACCACATTAAGAATAACATCATTTGAAGAGTGCTAAAAAATAGTGAATCATCTAAGAGAGCTGTAATCCAGGTCAGGAGCAACTGAGTACCACAAGGCTGGGAGCAACAAGGGCACCATCACAAACAGAAACTCCCATAGCTCTGTCCTTAAGAGAGACAGGTTTGACAATATCAATAAGTATCATTTAGAAGTTATTTTACACCAGGCTAGTTGGCCTAGTGGACAGAAAGTGATGCTACCGAACCAAAGGTGGGTGATTTTAATCTATGGCCCTCAGGCCTGTTCTTAATTGGTTTTGGTCAAACATTCTTTTAAGTGGTATAGCACCAACCTGTCCATTTGCTTTACAGAGGTAACTCGTGGTGGCTGTGAGGCTAAACACTGTGACACTGATGTGTCAAATGTGACAATGGCTACCCATGGTGGAAAGCGTTTGGTGGAGCTCCCCGATTAAAACAAGCTTGGAAGCAGGAGTGGCATCCACTTCCAAAATAGCTTGCCTCCAGAAACCCTATGAACTTGGAGAAACAGTGAAAGTTATAAAGTATTTAGGTCTTTCACTCATAAAGTCACTATGAGTTGCCTACAACTCAACAGCGATTAAGGACAACAGTTGATTAGAACTAATTGCAAGAAGAAGGCACTTGAGTTTCTATTCATAAAGTTATATAAATTTCCAACTAATTATTAATTATAAATATGATCGTATTTGAAACTGTGATAAAAACAAGGGCCACCTGGGGATGACCATGTCTGACCTTTACAGACTTCACAAAGGCGAGCTGTCCCCGTAAACAATATCTATAACACAAAACCATTTTCCGTGATGTCAAACGTGTCCCCCAGGATCCCATATCTCTTTGTACTCATCTCAACACCAATCTTACTGTTTTGCTAGATCCAAAATTCGATACAATAGCTTACAGGCCACACAGAACCATGTTAGAGAAGTAAAAATGTTCAAACCTAGTTAGTAGCAGATTACTGTCAGGACAGCTCCCAAAATGTGCTGACAGGCACCTCAGCCTTGAGCCTCATGGCTTTGTACCAGTGTTATAATGTCCTCAGTTCTGCCAATATTGGCCTTCCACACCGAGTTTTTCAACAAACTTTAACAAAGTCTCTTAGCTCAAATTCCAATGATATAGCAATTCCAAGATTCCATCTAATATCAGGTCTCCAGTTTGGCCATGGCAGCTGCTGTCATAGGTGTAACAAGAGTAAGAATATCTAGTTTTCTCAAAGGACATCCTACATTTTCTTGTTTTGTGTTTGGTTTTTTTTTGTTTTTTGTTTGTTTGTTTGAACTGGGGCAGGTATTGTCTTTTTTAATTTTTTTTCTTCATTGGCTGGGCAGAAGATCTAAAACTGTGGCCAGAGCTGTTCAATTTATTAGTGAGGCTAGCCAATCCCTTTGTAAATTGTTGAGACTGGCCAACCCACTTGTGGAATAGTGAAATATCCAATCTTGTTGTGGATAAGATAACACAGTCTATTTGCATAGTCCCATCAAGCCACATGGTGAGGTCAGATTCAGATGGCTAGGAAAGTCATATTGAAAATAAACTCTACAGAACCCAAATTGATTTCCTACTAAAATATCATAACTGTTCTCAAGAAGGACATATTCAAATTTTGTAAATAAACTAGTATTTAAAAAATACCATAGATGGCTAAGTGGTTAGGGTTTGTGCTGCCAACTCAAAAGCACACAATTCGAGTCCACCAGCTGTTCAATGGGAAATGTATGGGTACTCTCTTCCACATGATATGTAAACCAACCAGTGTCAACAATGAATCAGTTGTGACTTCAACAGCACAGATCACCAATAGTTACATAAAGTAGCTCTGGTGATGCAGTGCTTAAAAAATTCAGTTGCTAATCAAAAGTTCAGCAGTTTGAAACCACCAGTAGTTCCTTGGGACACAGTTGGCTTCCATCAAGACCACAAACCTTGGAAACCCCAAAGGAAGTTCTATTTTTGCTGTACAGCTATGAGACGGAATGGATTTGATAGTGACTTTATACCATGATATTCTATTTTCATTGATAAATGCTATCGAATAGTTAAAGAAAGTAATATCAATCTCACCTTGTTGTTGTCGTTGTTATGTGCCGTCGAGTCGCCTGCGACTCATAGCGACCCTATGTACAACAGCCCTAAACCCTGCTCTATCCTGTGCCAATCGCACTGCCTCTGACACACCCATCCCTATTACTCCAGTCACTGAATCTATCCACCTCATAGAGGGTCTTCCCCTCCTGCGCTGTCCCTCCACCCTCCCAAGCATAACGTCCCTCTCTAAGGACCTGTCCCTCCTTACAACATGTCCAAAGTATGTCAGACAAAGCCCCAGAATCCTTGCTTCCAAGGAGCGGCCTGGTTTAACCCTCTTCAGGATGAGTCTGTTTTCTTGGCAGTCCATGGTACATTCAATATTCTTCTCCCGCACCACAGCTCAAAGGCATCAATTCTCCTTCTATCCTTCCTAGTCATTGTCCAACTCTCTAATGCATAACAAGTGATTGTAAAGAGCATAGCCTATATCAGACGCACCTTAGTCTCCAGAGTGACACCATTGCTCTTCAGTACCCTGGAGAGGTCCCTAACAGCAGACTTTCCCATCTCATCTAGACTACTTCTAAAAAGAGAAAATGAAGAAACACTTCTTTTCTAAAGCCAAGAGTCTACTGATGCTGTATTTAGGAAAAAATTATTTCATGTAAACCACAAATCACTGATATTCATGAACCTAATTGGATTGTTGCTGTTAACTATTGTTCATTCATAGTGACTCTATGTACAATGGAACAAACTTTAAGAAGAAGCTCTGGTGGTGCAATGCATAACATGTCAGTCTGCTCATTGAAAGTTCACAGTATGAATCCATCCACAATCAACACGCTTGGAGATAAGGAGATGTATTGCACTGGGAAAGTCTGTAGTCAGGGACCTCTTCAAATTATTGAGGAACAATGATGTCAGTTTGAGGACTGAGGTAGACCTTATTTAGGCCATGGTCTTTTCAGTCACTTATTAAGCGTCTGAAAGCAGGACAATGACCAATGAATGACAGAAGAATTGATGCCTTTGAATTGCAGTGTGGGAAAAGAGAACTGAATATCTCATGGTCTGCCAAAAGAACAAACAAATAGGTCTTGGGAAAAGTGCAGCCAGAGTGCTCCTTGAAGGCAAAATTTATGAAGCTTTGCCTTACCTATTTTTGGTATGGTGCTAGGAGAGGTTATATCTTGGAGAGAGATGTGATGCTTGGGAAGGTAGAGAGACCACAAAGGAGAGGAAGATCCTGAACCAGGTGGATTGACACAGTGATTGCAACAATGGGCTTCATGGTGTCAGAGATAATGAGGCTGGCATAGGATAGAATAGGGTTCACAGGGTTGCTATGAGTCATGCCCAATTTGATAGCACCTAACTACAACAACTGCTTCATAAGAGAAAGATACCTCCTTCCACAAAGAAATCCAATGGAGGGTCACTTTTTCCAGAATCTACTCATCAGCAGTGAATATCTCTGTTTTTACCCCAAGGTCATCATAATTATTTTGTCCATCAGTTGTATTTTCATTTAAAAATTGTTCTCCCTTATTTCATATATCACCCCTTCTTAGATGTTTTTGTTTCATACAAATGTCTTTTGATTTATCTTATGATTATTACTTTGCCATTGTTTTTATATGCCATTGAGTTGCCTATGACTCATAGTGACCCTATGTACAATAGCTTTGAACTACGTACAATAGCTCTATCCTGAGCCAATCTCACTGACTCTGACACACCTACCCCATTATCCCAGTTATTGTGTCAATCCATCTCACCTAGAGTCTTCCTCTTCTCTGTTGTCCCTCCACCTTTCTAAACATAATGTTCTTCTCCAAGGACTGGTCCTTCCTGGCCACGTGCCCAAAATATGTGAGAAAAAGCTTCAAAATCTTAACCTTCAAGAAGAAATTTGGTTTCACCCTCTCCAATACAGACCTGTTTGTTCTCTCCAGCACCACAACTCAAAGGCATTGATTCTTCTTCTGTCAGTCATTGTCCAGCTCTCTGATGCTTAGCAAGTAATTGCAAAGACCATGGCCTGGATCAGGTGCACCTTAGTCCCTATATTGACATCATTACTCTTTAGCACTTTGGAGGTTTCTGATAGCAGATTTCCCCAAGGCAATTCATCTTTTGGTTTTCTGACTGTTGGTGCCAAGAGTGTTGATTGTGGAGTCAAGAAGACTGAAACTGTTAACCACCTCAATCTCTTCTCCATCTATCTTGGTGCTGCCAATTGGCCAAGTGGTAAGATTCATTGTCTTCTTGATTGATGTTGAGCTTCAATCCATATTGAAAACCTTGACTTTCTGTAGCAGATGCTTCAAGTCCTCAGTTTCAGCAAGCAAGATTGTATCATCTGCACATCACAGATACATGTTGATGAATCTTTCTCCAATCCTGATGCTACATTCCTTCTCATAAAGCTCAGCCTCCTGAATGATCTGTTCTGCATAGAGATTAAAAAGGTATGGAGAAAGGAGGCATCCCTGAGGTGCTCTTTTTCCTGATTTTGAACTATGCAGTGTTTCTTTGCTCTCTTTTGAGAACTGCTTCCTGATCTGAGTATAGGTTTTGTATGAGCACAACCAAGTGTCCTTGGATTCCCATTCTTCTCAAGGTTAGCCACAATTTCTTGTGATCCACACAGTCAAATGTCTTTACTTTTACTTTTAAACATATATTTAACTAGAATGCAACTTTCTAACTTCAAACAACACATTTTTTTTCCATAATATGATTTCTGTTACATTGATATAGGTCTCTGAATACTTAGGTTTCAGAGAATAATGGTTTGAAAACATTGAAATTACACTGTGGTATAATCCACATGTATTCAAGCTACTGCAACTCTAAAATCTCAAAGGAGCCCTCTATCTTACACAAGTAACTGTGAGTCCTCAAATCCCCTACTGTTCCATTGCTCTATCTCTCCTTAATATTTTTACCAAGTAACCTGACCAGTGGGATAGCTTAGATCCATGTACCTTTCAGTATGTTTGATATAAAGTCTTGTAAGGAAAAATTTGGAAACTTCTCCACACACCTGGGTGTATGGTTGTTGTTGCTATATACCATCAAGTGAGAATTGGCCTATAGTCGACCCTCTAGCAGGTTTTCAGAGGCATTCAATCACATGGGTGGAGATTATTTTTCTTTCCCCCATGAAGGAGCTGGTGGATTTGAACAACCTGCCTTTGGGTACCCCAAAAGAGCCACCTATAAACTGTAAACCAATCTAGTTAAGTTTTTCTTAGACTTGGTTTTTTTTTGTTTTTATTTCCTTTTCTAAGTGAATAGCTCTGGAGTACTTTGAGCCTTGTCCTTCTTGTTTGTAGTCAAGTTTCCCAAAGGTGATAAAGGTTAAGTAGGTAATGGTTTCTCCTTAGGCTATGTATTCCAGCAATCTGCATTCCTTATCTAATTCTGTACTGGGGGTTGATCATGCAAAGGTATAAGTACTTAATTACTTCCCTACCCTTCACAGAAAATTCTCTGGTGAACCATTCTTAGCAGTACTGCTCCCTTAGTTGGTAAGTTTTCCTTTCCTAAGAAGTTAAAGGAAAGTGGGTGGTAAAGAGCTGCACTGCCAACTTGAAGGCATAGGTTTTGAATCTACCAGTTGTTCTGTAGGAGAATGATGGACAATCTCTTTCCATGTAATTATACTGTCTCTGACAACCTGTTGGAGGGTCAACTGCGAGTCAGTCACAACTTGAAAGTAAATAACCGCCATATACTAAAAGGAGCTACTGTGGCTTCATAGTAAAGAGTTGCTCTGCTAATTCAAAGGCACATGGTTCAAATTCACCGGCTGCTTTATGGGAGAAAGATGGGCAATCTCCTCCTGAAAACCCACAGGAGGGTCAGCTGTGGATCAGTTACAACATGACAATAGTCCATCGCAGTTGTCCTGCTGATCTGAAAGCTATGCTTTGTTAGAAATGTGTTCTAATGTTACAATAGAGACATGGCAGAACAAAGGATTTCAGCAAGGCATTTTATTTCTGCAGAGCAAACCTAAGTCTGGCCATCAACCACACCAGCTCTGCTTGGGCTTTTTTTCCTTGATGCAAAAGCTAAGGCTGTGTCTTTCACCCTATTGGTTAAGAGCTTTGACCTCACAGTCTTTTTTCTACAAGGTTTGCTAATTGGAACAGTCTGGAAAAGAGGAGGCTTGGGTTTCAGATTGTTTGGAATGCCTTTGCACACGAGCACAAGAAGAGAAAAAGGACAAGGGAGTTTCTCTTAGTAATTTTTAGAAAAGTGTTCTTGTTTCAAATTTAACTCCATCTTGTAACTTTTGAAAAGAAGATAGATATATGTTTCTTTCTTACAACTTCCTTAGTGGTTTGAATTTCACAGCTGTTCTGTGAGATAAAGGTGGATGTATAGTCACTTCCCATGTGGATTGTCCTTGATCAGTCAACTAGCTCCATGGCAACGAAAGGATTTTTTTTCTTTTTTATTATAATTTTAGTAAAAGTTTATAAAGAGATTGGGTTTTCATTCATTCATACACACACATTTTCCTCCTATCCCTTCCCAATTAATTTTATAGTATAGGGCCTATTCCACATTGTTAGTTAAACTTCATTCATATAATGTTTATTAATCCACTACTTTCTGATGGTTCTTCTCATCACTTATTCCAGTAAAGAGCTCATTATCTATTCATTTTTTCCCCTGTTTTCCTCTCCACCTTCCCAAACTCATTCTAATTTTAAAAGTGATCATTTGTAGTATTTATCTATTTATGGCATACATTTCATTCTGCATAATGCATTCCAAACTCATCCATGTTGTGTAGTGTTTTACAAGTCCATTATTTTCAGTGCTGAATAATATTCTATTGTATGAATGTACCACAGTTTTCTATCCGTTTTTTGAATACTTGAGCTGCTCCTATCTCTTTGCTATTGTGAATAATGTGGCAAATAAAACTTCTTATGCATACATCTGTTGGTGTTACAGATCTATTTTCCTCAGGACATATACCCAGTTATCATTGTTTTTTGTGCCACCAAGTTTCCTGTGACTCATAGCAACCCTATGTACAATAGCTCTGAAGACTGCCTTGTCCTACCCCAGTCTCACTGACTCCAAAATACCCCCATTACCCTAATTACTGATCAAACTATCTCATCCGGGTCTTCCTCTCCTGTGCTGTCCCTCCACCCTTCTGAACATGATGTCCTTCTCCAAGGGTAGATCCTTCCTGGCCACATGCCCAAAGTATGTGAGAAAGAACTTCAAAATCCTAGACTCCAAGGAAAAAATTGATTTCACCTTTTCCAATACAGAACTATTTGTTTTCTTGGCAGTCTATGGTATGTTCAATACTCTTCTCCAAAGCCACAACTCAAAGGCATCAATTCATTTTCTATCATCCTTAGTCATTATACAGTTCTCTGATGCATAGCAAGTAATTTGCAAATACTATGGACTTGACCAGGTGCATCTTAGTCTCTAGACTGACATCGTTGTTTCTCAGTACACTGGAAACTTCCCTGACAGCAGATTTACCTAATACAATTCACCTTTTGACTTCCTGACTGCTGGTGCCAAAAGTGTTGCTTGAGGAGTGAGCAAGCTGTAACTGTTAACAACCTCAATCTCTTCTCCATCCATCAGGATGCTGCCAATATACCACTACAGGGGGATGTTGTTGTTGTTGTTGTTGTTGTTAGGTGCCGTTGAACCTAGTACAACTCAGAACAATCATATGAACAACATATCTGAACACTATCCTGTCCTATGCCATACTTATCATCTCTCACACACTTGTTTCCATTGCTTCAATCACTGTGCCAATCCATCTCATCCTCTTCTTCTCTTTCCCTGGACCTCTGCTTTTCCATGCATGGTGTCCTAGCAACATGCCCAACGTATTAAGCTTTGCCATCCTTGCCTCCAAGGAGCATTCTGGTTTTACTTTTTCCAAGATATATCTGCTTGTTCTTTTGGTAATCTATTGGATAGACTGTAGTCTTCTCGAAAACTAAAGTTCAATTCTTCTGTCATTCTTAGTCAATGTCCAGATTTCAGATTCATAGCAAATGATAGAAAAGACGATGGCCTGAAACATACACCTGTATGTTATTCTTCAAGCTGACACCAGTGCTCCTTCTGATCACTTTATTGTTGGTATCAGGAATGTTGACTGTGGATACAAGTAAGATGAAATTGTTGGCAACTTCAGTCTTAGCTCCCTTTATCATAATGCTCCTTTTAGGTCTAGTGGTGACAATTTTTGTCTTCTTGATGTTCAAATATATACTGAAGGCTTGTAGTCTTTGATTTTATGCAGCAGGTGTCTCAAGTCCTCCTCACTTTCAACAGGGAAGATTGTATGTCACCTGCATAAAACAGGTTGTTGTCTGAAGCCACATTTTTCTTCATAGCAACCAGCTTCTCAAGAGTTTCTCAGCACACAGTTTGAGTATGTATGGAGAAAGGTTACAACCCTTGTTTGTATACAAAATTTGGAAGCAATGAGGAAGGAATGGTTGTCTGAAAGCACAGTCTAGATAACAGAGATGAGTCTGGGCATCAAATGACAAAAATTTGTGCATTCAGTGATTTGTTCATCACAAGTATTTTTTTTAAAAAAAACATAAAAGGTGCTTTTCTGTGATGGAAACACCATCTGACAGAATGCACAGGAATAAGATTGACTACATCTGTGGGAAAAAAATAGCTAGAGAAGTTCAATAATAGTTGTCAAAACCAGGCCATTTACTGACTGTGGAACAGATCATCAATTATTTAGGTGCAAATTCAAACTGAAGTTGAAAAAAATTAAAACAGTTCCACAAGAACCAAAATACAACTTGGAGTGTATGCCTTCTGAATTTAAAAATCATCTGTCTAATAGGTTTGAGGAATTGAACACTAATGTTCTAAGACCACATGAGTTATGGATGACACCAAAGATACAATCGAAGAAAAGAGCAAAAGGTTGTTACAAACAAAAAGGGAAGGAGGGAGGGGAGAGCAAAATGGATGACACAGGAAACTCTGCTAATTGCTCTAGAATGTTGAGAAACCAAAACAAAGGAGAAAAAATGCAGAAATAAAAGAGATGAACAGAAGATCTCAAAAACAGTATAAGAAGATAAAGCAACGAATTATAACAGAATGTGCAAATATCTGGAGCTGGAGAATAAAAAGGGAAGAACTCACTCAGCATTTTTCAAGTTTAAAGAACTGAAAAGCAAATTCAAGTCTCAAGTTGCAATACTGAGAGATGCAATAGGGAGAATCATGAATGATCCAGGAAGCACCAAAAGAAAATGGAGGTAATACATGGTACCAAAAAGAACTGGCCAAGAATAAAATATTTCAGGAAATGTCATATAAACAAGAGCCAGTGTTGTTGAAGAAAGAAGTTCAAGCTGCACTGAAGGCATTGGCAAAAAATAAGGCCCCAAGAATCGATGGGATACCAATTAACATGCTTCAAATGACAGATGCAGCCCTTAACATGTTTATCAAATTGTGCCAGGAAATTTGGAGGACAGTTTCCTGACTGACTGACTGACTGACTGACTTACTGACTGGAAGAAATTAATTTTTTTTCCCTTCCCAACAATTATGATCCAACAGGATGTGGAAATTTTCAAGTATTATCATTAATGTCACATGCAAGCAAAATATTGCTAATGATCATTCAAAAACAACTAGAACAGTATATAGAGAACTTCCAGAAATTCAAAATTGAATTTAAAAGAGTCCATGGCACCAGGGATATCTCTGCTGATGTCAGATAGATCCTGGAAGACAGCAGAGAATACCAGAAAAATGTTTATTTGTGCTTTATTGACTATGCAAATGTATTTGACTGTGTGGATCATAACAAGCTACGGTTAACATTGCATGGAATGGGAATCCTAGAACACTTAATTGTGTTCATGCAAAACCTATACCTAGACTAATAAGGTGTTGTGCTAATACAGCAAGGAAATACTACATATTTAAAATTAAGAAAGACATTTTTCAGGGTTGTAGCCTTTCACTATATCTATTCGATCGGTATGCTTGGAAAATTATTTGAGAAGCTGGACTCTGTGAAGAAAAATGTAACATCAGGGTTGAGGAAGACTCATCAATAAACTTGGTGTGCAGATGACGCAAGCTTGCTTGCTAAAGTGAACAGGACTTGAAGCACTTGGAGCAGAAGGTCAAATACTGCCTTGCCTTTCTTGGGAAGGTCCTTGAGGTCAGTGATCAATTCTGAATCAACAGACCTGAGAGTCCACCTGTGGTGTCAGTAAATGACTTTGAAAAATAGCTTTTCTATGCTATGAACCTGGAGAGAGGATGAAAGGCACCCAAGCGTCGAGGACTCTCCTTCATAGGGTCGCTATGAGTCGCCTGTGATTCCACGGCACTTAGCAACAATAATATCAACATAGAGAGAGATCAGCTGGCCCAGGGGACAGAAAGCGATGCTACCAAGCAAAGTTGGGTGACTTTTAATCTGCGGCCTTCGGGCCTGTCTCTCATAGTTTTTGTTCAGACATTCCTCTAGGTCGTATAGCCCTGGTGTACAAGTTGCCATACCGCGGTCACTTGTCATTGCTGTGAGGCTGAACACTGTGACACTGATGTGTCAAATGTGTTAATGGTTGGCTACCCAAAGCGGACAGAGAGTGGGGTGGGGCTCCCTGATTAAAACAAGCTTAGAAGGAGGAGTGGCATCCACTTCCATAATAGCTTGCCTCCGGAAACCCTATGAACCTGGAGAGAGGATGAAAGGCACCCAAGCATCGAGGATTCTCCTTCATAGAGTCGCTATGAGTCTCCTGCGACTCCCCAGCACTTAACAACAACAACAACAATATGGATTGCATTTTAACATCAAGAAAACAAAAATTCTTACCACTGGACTTATAAGAGATATTATTATAGGTAGAAAAAAGATTTACACTGTCAATGACTTCATCTTTCTTGGACCCACAATCAATATACTTGGTACTAGGAGATCAGGAGATGTACTGTACTGGGAAAGTCTGCAAACAGGGACCTCTCCTATTATTGAGTAACAATGATGTTACTTTGAGTAATAAGTTGTTCTTGATTCAGGATATGGTCTTTGCAGTCATTTGTTATGCCCAGAGATCTGGGCAATGACTAAGGATGATACAACAAAAATTTCCTTGAGATTTGTAAGAGAGTACTAAATAGTCCACAGAATGCCAAAAGAACAAACAAACATGTCTCTGGAAAAGCGTGGACAGAGAGCTCTTTGGAGGCTAATGTTGCAAAGCTTCTTTATGTATACTTTGGTCATGTTGGTAGGAGAGGACATTCCTTGTAGAAAGACATTATGTTTGGAAAGGTGGAGGGATGGTGAAAGGGAGGAAGGCCCTCACCAGGTGAATTGACACAGTGACTGCAGCGAGGGACTCTAGAGTGTTAGAGATTGTGAGGTAGACAGAAGATAGGACAGGGTTCAGATTTGTTGTTCATAGGGTTGTTATGAGATGTACTCCACTCAAAGACAGCTAACAAAAACAACATGCCTTTGTTTAACAAGTAAAACACAAATAAACAATCTTCTGGTATTCTCTACTTTCAGTCAGAATCAATCTAACATCTCCAGTGACACGCTTTATGCAATGACCTGTTCTAAACTTAGCTTGAACTTCAGGCAGTTCCCTCTTAATGTAGTGTCCTAGTCATTTTTGGATGATCTTCAGAATTTCATTTGTATGTGATAGTAGTAACACTGTTAATTTTCCTTATTCTATTGGATCACCTTTCTTAGGATTTGAACAAATATTAATCTCTTCCAGTCTGTTGTGAAAATCTGTGAGGATCATAGTTAATTATGATTAGCTTTGAAAAGAATGGGAATCCCAGAATACTTAATTATGTTCTTACAAAATCTATACCTAGACCAAGAAATTTCTGTGTAAAGAGAGCAAGGGACACGTACAAGATTTAAAATTAGGAAAGATGTGTGTCAGGGTGGTATCTTTTTTCCATACCTAAACCTATACAGTGGTATAGCTGGATCAAATGGTATTTCTATACCCAACAGCCTGCCTTTCATAGTAGTTATTTAATTTTACATTCCCACCAGCAGTCCCAATTTGTCCATACCCTCATCATCATTTGTTGTTTGCTGTATGATTGAATGAAGCCATTGCTGAACTAATATGGTATTTTTTGTTGTTGTTTTGATTTACATCTCTCTCTGATAGTTAAGGAAAGGAAGACCGTGGATGAGATGGATTGACACTCTCATTGAGATTATAAGGTCAGGTGTATCGGAGACAGTGATATTGGCTCAGAATAGGTCAGGGTTCAGAGCTATTGTGCATGGGTTCACTATAACTCTCAGGTGACTCAACAGCACATAACAACAACAATAGCTTGGGAGCTCTGGTGGCCTAGTGGTAGAAGTTGTGCTGCAATCTTGAAGGCATGTGTTCAAATCCACCAGCTGCTCCATGGGAAAAGGATGGACAATCTCCTCCTGTGTGATTAAATGTCTCTGAAAACCTGCTGGGGGGTCGGCTATAGATCAGTTCCAACTCAACGGTACACAGCAGCAACAATACCTAGGAGTCTGAACATTCCTTCATGTATTTTTTGCCATCTCACTATGTTCTTTGGTAAAATATCTATACATATATTCAGTCCATTTTTTGTCTAGGGTTGTCTTTTTCTTGTTGAGAGACTTGGGATATTTTATAAATTTTAGATATGAGTCCCTTTTCAGATATGTCATTGTCAAATCTTTTTCGCCAGTCTGTGGGCTTCCATTTTATTCTATTGAAGTTTTTTGATAGACATAATGATTTGATTTTTAGAAGGTCTCATGGATATAATTAATTTTGAATGACATGTGATAGGCCATTTTCCTGTGATCAACAAAGTAAGGCTTGGTTGGAGGCATGTGCTGAAGTTTTCTTCCAATAACGGTGCTTAGAAACCAAACAGCTCAAGTGCTTCATTTCTTCTATAGGGTCAAAGATGAAAGTAATGCACTTTCCTTCAATCTCATTTATACATTCCCAGGCACACTGAGCCTTCAATCACCACCACTGGCCCACAGAGAATTCAGCATCTCATAGCAAGAATAAGCATGGAATAACCCTGGCTAACATTCTATGCACCTAAAACTAAATAGTATTCACAGAATAGAAAAGATTAATGTTTATTTCTCAGCTGTGTCTCTTGTTCCCAGGGTCCATTTTCTTAACTTGGTGGCATGTGTCACAACTAGCTTGATACTCATGAGATATTGAATACACTTGTGCTATCTTAACTATTGTTCATTCCTGTCTCATCCTAATTTCAACTGTTCTTAGATGGCAAAAAAAAAAAATAAAACTTCCATTGATACAAATAAAAGGTTGATTGGGCATGATAATAAATTTAAAACATTATAAAATTATGTCTATAAATTATTTTATTAAAAGTAATAGCATTTGTAAACTTTAGTACAAATAAAAAATAATAAAAATAAAACAAAACTAAAAGGGAAAAGCAGCATACATTAAGAGGTTGATTTGTTGTGGTTGTTGATTGACTTCGAGTCTAGCATGGCTCATAGTGACCCTATGAACAAAAGGCCTGAAGCCTCTCTACAGCTATCGACATTTATCAAAGTTCATCGATTTGATTAGTTATTGTAATTCATTATTGAATGAAACAATAGTAACTAATATTATAAAACTTTATGAATGACCCAATGAAATTATAATTATAATGTTATAAAATAATATATGAATGAATAAAACTAGGTGTGATTAGTAAACACTGGCTTAAATGGGAAAAAAAATTTGATTGGCATTCTTCTTCTGTCTCAAATACAGAATTAATATTTTCCTGTGAAATTTGTGGGTGATGTGACTCAGCAGAAAAACTCCCTACAGACTAGGCCATCAGAGCTTCCGTTACCTAAAATAGGTGATTGGAAGATAGGTAGATCTTTCAAGTTCCCCTCACTTTTCTTATTTTATTTCTTCATAGTTTTAACAGCATATTTCACTGAAGCATTTAACCAGGATATTGTATTTTGACTGTTAGGAATCAACCCCCACATCCATACAACAGTCTGTTCTTAAATAAAAAGGGAGTGTCACTCTCCCAGAATTTTGAGCAAACTGCTGTAATAACAAATAGTCTTTGTGAATCCCCTTTGCTTATCTGTCACATAGTAATTGTTCATTTACAGTACTTGATGCTGTAGATACTTTAAGGAACATTTCTCCTTGATGTTCTTGATGGAAACTGCTATGCTCCATTACTCGTCATTTTGAGTTAATGGTGATTATTCTCAGTTTGTTGTCAGCCAACTCCCACTGTTATCTCCAGAATATTTACTATGGCACAGAATCTCTCAAAGGCAGATATTCAGATCAAGAAAGGTCACGGCCATGAAACCTTTGTTCCCTGACAGATCTTCAATGAAATAGGCAAGGGAATAGCTGGTATTGCATTCTAGTTCTTATTGAGATCCATTTCACTAAAGAGAAAATTTAAAAAAGACTTATAGAAGGGAGTTGATAATTACATTTTCCTAAAGGTCTAGTTCATCATTTGTTATGCCATGATATGTCATGAAAAAACGTCCTATGCAAAAAAAAAAAGTTATATTTTCTTTCTTGACATATGAAAGAACTAGATCTATTATAGCAGAATTGACCAACTAATTACTCAAATGTCTTAGTTACTTAAATAGAGAGCTCCTGAGACCTGGTGGTTAAAGAGATGATCTGCCAACTCAAATACATGTGGAACCCACCAGCTCCTCTGCAGCAGAAAGATGGCCACTCACCTCCAGTGAGACTACTGCCTCCAAAAACTTGCTGAAGGGTCACTTCTGAGTCCATTGGCCTAGTGGCATATAACACAACAACAAACAATAATTACTTAAAGAGTTAGTAATATACGGCGCAGGAGAGGAAGGCCCTCTATGAGGTGAATTGATTCAGTGACTTTGATAATTGGGATGGGAGTGTCAGAGACAGTGCGATTGGCACAGGACAGAGCGGAGTTTAGGGCTGTTGTACATAGGGTCGCTATGAGTCACAGGCGACTCGACGGCACATAACAACAACAACAACAATAAAGAGTTTAATTGCGCTTGTAGTTTGAAATACGTATTACTATTAGGAAGATTCTCAAGTGGTACCTTGAATATGACCTTGACTAGTGCAGAGTCCTTTCAAAATATCCAGGGCTGGTGGCTATCTGGCTCTTTTGAATGTGTCTCATTGCAAAGTATACTCTATTACTAGCATAAGCATTTATTTTATATATGGACTTCATGTGATAATCTGCACAGAAATCAGATAGAATGCAACTGTCATTGTAGATTCCAGAGACAGCTGAAGACATTAAGCTGCAGGAAAAAAGGTGAAAGAGATGAATCTCTGTGCCCAAAGAAAGCACCCTCTATTGCTGTGGGGAATATTTCTTCGGGTTATATGTCCCTCTATTTGGTGATCCTTGCCACCCCAGCTTCAGGGCCATCCCTGGGGCAAATCAGAACAAGAGACTTTGAGACACAGAGCTAGAGCTACAAGCAGAGGAAAGGCTGACTTGAGCAC
>NW_006399893.1:3338243-3340831 GCF_000299155.1 Elephantulus edwardii | reverse complement strand
GCAAGATTCCTGTAGGGCTGCACTGAAGAACAGAAAGAACATGAAGAAGTTTAGGAAAGGCAAATATTCCCAGAGAAGCCTTTCACTAGAGTGTGTGGCTCATCCAATAGACTGAACATTCTAACTTGGCAAGTAATTAATATAATTATAAAGATAAAAACCAGCAACAACTTACACAGACAAAATAGAAATGGCCTAACAATTATCAAGAAAAACTTGATATCAAAACATAAGAAACATAAGAAAAACATAATATCAAGAAATATCAGGCAGTTTCAAATTGTGAAAAAACAAATTAAGCCTTCTTCAAAAAAAAGCATAGAATTTTGCAGACCACATGAATGCCCCGCATCAAGAAGACAGATGATATATGTTGATATGGAGATATTCGAACAGCTACAAATGAAAGTACAAATCATGGAAGAAACAATAGAAGCCACAAATAAAAGGGATTATCTTAGAGGTGGAGAATCAGAAGAGTGTGGGAATTATCAAACAATATCATTAATATAACATGCAAGCAAGATTCTGCTGAAAATTTTCCAAAAATGTTTGGAGTAATATGTCAATAGAGGACTGCCCGATATGCAGGTTGGATTTAGAAGAGGTCATGGTACTAGGGATATTATAGATAATGTTAGATGGATCTTGGCAGAAAGCAAAGAATACCAGCTGATTGTCTATCTGTGCTTCATTGACTATGCAAAGGCTTTTGACTGTGTGGATCACAACAATTTGTGGCTGACTCTGAGAAGAATGGGAATCCCAAGAATATTTGATTGTGCTAATGCAAAACCTATACTTGGACCAAGAGGCAGTCATCAGAACAGAGCAAGAAGACACTACTGGTTCAAAATCAAGAAAGGGGGTCCGTCAGGGATGCATTCCGTCTCAAATCCTTTTCAATCTGTATGTAGAACAGATCATCTGAGACATGGGCTGTACGAGGAGGAATGTGGCATCAGGATTGGTGGAAGAGTCATCAATAACCTGTGTTATGCAGATGACACAACCCTGCTTGCTGAAACTGAGGAGGACCTGAAGCTCTTGCTACAGAAGGTCAAGGATTGCAGCCTCCTATATGAAGAGAATTGATGCCTTTGAGCTGTGGTGCTGGAGAAGAGTGTTGACTATACCATGGACTACTAGAAGAACAAACAGGTTTGTCCTGGAGAAGGTGAAGAAGCCGGAATGCTCCTTGGAGTCAAGGATTCTGAAGCTTCATCTGACATACTTTGGGCATGTTGCAAGGAGGGACTGGTCCTTGCAGAGTGGAGGGGTGGCGCAGGAGAGGAAGACCTTCGATGAGAAGGATTGATTCTGTGACTGGAGTGGTGTGAATTGAGTGCATTTGAAATGGCTAGGTTGACACACAATAGAACAATAGAGCTCTTGTACATAGGGTTGCTATGAGTTGCAAGTGACTCGATGGCACATAACAACAACAGTTATTTGAATAGCTAAGGAAGAAGCCACACATGATGAAAGGAACAATGGAAAGTAATAATTAAGAAAGTAAATACTTGAGAGACACGGAGCCAGAAGTAATATATTGATGAGGAGAAATTTGCACAACTATAGAAGAAATTGCCAAAGATGGAAGTAAGAATTGAAACTACAGATAAAGAGGCACACAAAGTTACAAAATGATCACAATATATATGGTACAGCCAAGACAGTATTGTAATTAAAAGAAATGCATGAACATGCAATCCTAGCATTATGACTGAAATGACAGAAATGTTCAAAATGCTTGAAGAATAAAAAAGTAGAACAAAGAAATGAGGAGAAAGATAGACTCAAAACCAAAGGCAGGAAAAAATATACCAAGATGACTCATAGTTACCCTATGAATGAAAGATGTGATCACTTGTATAACTTTCACCATTTCTCTACGTTCATAGAATTTCCAGAGGCAAGTTATTTCAGAAGTGGATGCCACTCCTGCCTCCAAGCTTGTTTTAGTCAAGGGAGCTCCACCATAGGTGATCTTTATCGCATTTGACACATCAGTCTCACAGTGTTTATAGCATCACAGCAACCACGAGTTACCACTGTACAGCAAATGGACAGACCAGTGTTTTACCACTTAGAAGAATGTTTGACTAAAAACAATTAAAACCAGGCCTGAGGGCTACAGATCAAAATCTCCCTCTGTAGAGCCATGTAAATTTGCTATGGGGTCAGTTATGGCCAGAGCTACTAAGTATTATATTTATCATGAGCTCAAATATAGCTTTCAAGGAAGAGGGGAAAAATATTTTAAAATACTTCCACTATTGGCGTTATCTTAGCACTTCCTGTAAGTTGTTACCTTACCCTTACAGGTGAGTGAAGCCTTGCTACTTGCCACATTGGGGCCCAGGGCCCCAAGCTCAAGGAAGCAAGTTTAGAATTTCCAGGTGCTACTCTCATGGGTGATCACGTCTCGCCACTGGACCAACTGGCAGCATCAGGATGGATGGTGAAGAGATTGAGATTGTTCACAGCTTTAGTTTGCTTGGCTCTACATTCAACACTCTTGGCACCAGTAGCCAGGAAATTAAAAGACGTATTGAGATGGGAAAGTCTGCTGTTAGGGACCTCTC
>NW_006399893.1:3335481-3337873 GCF_000299155.1 Elephantulus edwardii | reverse complement strand
AATCGGGATGGGAGTGTCAGAGACAGTGCGATTGGCACAGGACAGAGCAGAGTTTTAGGGCTGTTGTACATAGGGTCGCTATGAGTCACAAGTGACTCAACAACACATAACAACAACAACAATTCCCATGGGACACAGTTCAACATTTGCCAACTTTAAAAGACAGCTGTCAGCAGAAATGTGACCATAATTACCATGTTGATGTCAAGAATTGAGATTGTGTAGCATTTTTCAAATGCCTTCATTCTGCTTCAGTCCCAGGGAAGCAGGCTATCTCAGTTTCTAGTGCTGGTGCAACAAAAATTTTCTCAAAGTTGGTTGCTGTTATTGCTGGTTGAGATGTTGTTGGCTACAACCCATCACAACACCATCTGACAGAGTAAAACTGCCCTATGGGGCCTTCCTGTCTGGAATCCTTATAAAGGTACCTCTGATAGCCTACTGGTGAGGATCTGTGTTGGCAATCCAAAGACATCTAGTTCGAATTCACCTGCTGCTCTGTGGGAGAAGAATGAGCAATCTCCACCTGAGTGATTTACAGCCTCTGAAAACCTGCTGGAGGGTCAGCTATGAGTCCTTTCTGACTCGATGGTACAAAACAACAACAGTCTTTACAAAAGAAAATCACACGATCTTCTTCCACAGCCCTGATGAGTGGCTCACACTTCTACCTTCTGGTCAGCAGTCAGGCACTGAACTTTTGCTGGACTCTGCTAGAAGGCTCAAAGTGTGACTTTAGGGTGCTGGCTGCAGGGGAGGGATTCTCATTCTCTGAATCCTGCCCTATCCTGGACCATCCTCTTCATCTCCAACACACTTGAGCCCATCGTTATAGTCACTGTGTCAGCCCATCTCATTGGAGGTCTCCATTATTTCCAACACTTATTTAGGGGAGACATCCCCCCAATACTAATTAATATCTAAGGTAGTTTAACCACTACACATTCTATGCTCCTTCTTCCAGTGGCCAGAGCTTAATTCCCTTTCCCTTGAATGTGGTGGGGGGAGGACTTGATACCTGCATCTGACAGAGTAAGAATGTGGAAAAGAGCATTTGGTAGTACAGCAGCCTAGCAAGACATCCCTTAACCAATGGTCAAGGTCAACATCGTCATTAATAAGTTACGCCATGCTCCTGTGCTCTCTGATAAGATGCAGGGACTAGAAGGCAACTCACGTCTACAGTATTTTACCTCCAAATCAATAAATTCACTTTGATCTTAAAAATAATCAGACAAATACAAGTGAAGAGATAGCCTATAGCATATCCAACCACTACTCTTCACCTGTGTCTATGAGAGAGAAGAAATGAAGGAGGAACAGAGATTTGAAGCCATGGCTAGCAAGTACAAGGAACATGGTGCCCAGACAGTCCCAGGATGGGAGGAACACCTGTGTGAAAGTCATTCTATCAGTGTCCATCTCACAGGTTTGATAAATGTGCTACGGTGTATGCGGTGGTAGCATCAGAAGCTGGGTGATGGGTGTCTGGGAAATTTTTCTTATCTTTGCACCTCTTTTGTAAATGACAAACTTGTATGTTCTCCTAGCAGTCAATGGAATATTCAACACTTTTCTCCTGAAACACAGCTCAAAGGTCTCAATTCTGTTTTTATCATCCCAGTCATTGCATAGCAAGGAATTGTGAAGACTATGTATGGCCTGGATGAGGCGCACCTTAGTCTCCAAACGTTGTTGCTGTTAAGTACTCTGGAGAGGTCTCTGACAGCTGAATTTCCTAATGCAATTTGTCTCTTGATTTCCTGGCTGTTGCTACAAAGAAATTACACATGGCCCATCTATTCCACTACTTGGAACATACCCTGAGAATATGAGAACTGAGGCACAAACTGAGATTTGTGCACCAGTGTTTATAGCAGCATTATTCACCATTGCATGAACATGGAAACAGCCCAAGTGTCCAACCATAAACTAATGGATTGAGAAATTATGGTACATTCAAACAATGGAATACTATGCAGCATGCAGAAGCAATAACTTTGAAAATTATTATCTAACTTGGGAGGGACTGAAAAGCATTTTTCTGAGTGAACTAACTCAGTCCCATAAGGGTAAGTATTGTATAAAATCATTATTATAGAATGAGTATCAGAATCTTGGAGGGGTGGGAGAGGTTGGAAGCAGAGGAATGGGGATGTGCAGGGAGAAGGGGAGATTAATCATTGGGTTGTACAATTTGATGGGGGGTGTGAAGGAAACAGAAAGAATTTGTTCAAATTTGTATTTGAATTTTGTAAATAAACTAGCAGGAAAAAAAATATAAAGAAGTTAACTTTGGGTGGGGTAGGGAGGAAAATGTGCAACAATGAATGAATGGAAATCTAAGTTCTCAGTAAACTTTAATTAAAATCTCAATTAAAAATTAAAAAAT
>NW_006399893.1:3332975-3334721 GCF_000299155.1 Elephantulus edwardii | reverse complement strand
CAGTTTCTCCACAACCTTGACAGCATTTGTTGCTTGCTGACTGGTGTGAGATGATATCTCATAGTTGTTTTGATTTGCATCTCTCTTAGAGCTAGGAATTTTGAACATTTCTTCATGTGCTTGTTAGCCATCTGAATGTCTTCTTTGGTGAAGTGTCTGTTCATATTCTGTGCCCGTTTTTCTATTGGATTATTTACCTTCATCTTGTTGTGGTGCTCAAGTATTTTATAAATTCTGGATGTAAGTTCCTTATCTGATGTGTCATTAGCAAATACTTTTTCTTAGTCTGTGGCTTCCCTTTTCACCCTGTTGGAAAAGTTTTTGGATGTGTATAGGGATTAGATTCATCTATTTTATCTTCTCCTGGTTGTAGGTTTTTCAGGCTACTTGGAAGACTGTTTATGTTGTGGATTAGGACTTCTAGAGTTCTTCCAAGCTTTTATTTAATGAAGTCATGGTCCTTGGTTTTGGTCCTAGGTCCATGATCCACCTTGAGTTGGTTTTTGTATATGGAGTGAGATGTGGATCTTGGTTGAGTCTTTTGCAGAGGTTGAGTCTTTTGCAGATACTTTTCCAATTTTGCCAACACCATTTGTTAAAAAGACTGTCATTTCTCCACTTAACTGATTTCATATCCTTGTCAAAAATCAGTTGACCATAGATAGATGGGATGATTTCCAGGTTCTCAATTCTATTCCATTGGTCTATGTGTCTGTCATTGTATCAGTACCTTGCTCTCTTATCTACCACTGCAGTGTAGTAGGATTTGAAATCAGGGAGTGAGATATCTTCTACCTTTCTTCTATTTTTTAAGGAGTGTTTTGCTTTTTCGGTGCTTCTTTCCATTCCAAATTAAACTAGAGATTGCCTTTTCCATTTTGGTGAAGAATAGGATTGGTATTTGCATTGGGATTGCATTAAACGTGTAAATTGCCTTTGGCAGTATTGCCATTTTCACAATATTGAGTCTTCCTACCCATAAGCAAGGGATATTCTTCAAATTCTCCAGGTCTCTTTTTGTTTCTTTTAGTAATGTTTTGTAATTTTCTTTGAATAGAGCCTTTGTGCTTCTGGTTAGAGTTACTTCCAAATATTTAATCTTGGATTAGCTATTGTGAATGGTATTGTTTTTCTTAGTTCCGGCTCTGTATTCTCTTTGTCACTGTAGAGAGATCCAATTGATTTTTGTCTGTTGATCTTATAACTTCTACTTTGCTGAATTGGTCCACTGTGTCCAATAGTTTTCTTGCTGAGTCTTTAGGGTTTTCTAAGTATACTGTCATATAATCTGCATAGAGAGATAATTTTACCTCCTCTTTGCCAATTTGGATACCTTTTATTCCCTTCTCTTATCTTACTGCTATCACTAAGACTTCCAATACAATATTGAATAAGAGAAGTGAGAGTGGGCATTCTTGTCTAGTTCCTGTTCTTAAAGGGAATGCCTTTAATGTCTTTCCATTGAGAAAAATGTTGTCTGGCAGGTTTGCATAAATACTTTCTACTATGTTGATGAAATACCCCTCTAATCCTATTTTGTTGAGTGCTTTAATCAGGAAAGGGTGTTGGATTTTGTCAAAGGCCTTTTCTGCATCAATTGATAGGATTATGTGGTTACTGTTCTTTGCTTTGTTAATGTGATGAATTACATTAATTCTTTTCCTTATGTTGAACCATTCTTGCATACCTGTTATAAATCCCACTTGGTCATGGTGAATTATTTCTTTGATGTATTTAATTCTATTG
>NW_006399893.1:3323546-3332250 GCF_000299155.1 Elephantulus edwardii | reverse complement strand
CTTATTGCTATAAATTGACCTCTGATTACTGCTTTGGCTGTTTCCCAGAGGTTTTGGTAAGTGGTGTTTTCATTGTCATTTGTTTCAAGAAACTTTTTCATTTCATTTATTATTTCATTTATTATTTCTTCTAGCACCCAGTCATGTTCAAGCAATGTTCAGGTGTTGTTCAGCTTCCAAATGTATGGGTTTTTTTTTTCCTCCTTTATCTTCTTATTATTAATTTC
The DNA here is from genome assembly GCF_000299155.1 of Elephantulus edwardii. Lineage (NCBI taxonomy): Eukaryota > Metazoa > Chordata > Mammalia > Macroscelidea > Macroscelididae > Elephantulus > Elephantulus edwardii. Next base: position 3,332,023 of record NW_006399893.1, on the reverse strand, counting down.
TAATTTTGTAGCATTAGTTTCCGAAAAGATGCTTTGTACTATTTCTATGTTTTTGAGGAAGCCCTACCTTGAGAGTCTTCATGCTCAGGGGAAGACAGCCTGGGCGGCTGTCCTGTCACTCAAACATCTCATAGTGGCAGCAGGTCTGCCTCACCCTTGGCACCATGTCCAGGAGGAGTCTGCAGAGAAGAGGACAGACAGGCCACCTCAACACCTGGCCTGACATAGCCCCAGCTCCAGGGTGCTGGGGAAATTTGTTTAAATATAATTTACATAACTGTGCTGCCATCCCAAAGGCACATGGTTTGAATCAACCAGGTGCTCCACAAGAGAAAGATGGACAATCTTCTTCCATGCAGTATACTGCTGCTGAAAACCTACTGCAGGGTCAGCTATGCACTGGCTCCAACTCAACAGTATGCAAGTACAACACAGTACATTCACAAGGTTGTGTAACCATCTGTAGAGTTGAATTTTTTGTTCATAATGTCTTTTCTAGCTATTGAGTTTGACTTTGCCATGTGGATGGGTGAGGACATGCCAAAAGGCAGGTTAGCCTATCCACAAGGGGAGCGGCTACCCTCACCAAGAAATTGAGCTGGTCTAGAGGCAGAATTTGAGAATCTCACCACCAGTAGAGAAGCAAAAAGAGACGGCACTGTGCCCTTCAGGGACAGAGATTCTTGTGCCAGCCAGACCTGGGCCTTTGAGAGCAGCAGCCACAGCAGAGAGGCAGAGAACTGAAGGGGACAGAGTTGACCTTAGGGATGCTGCCCCATGGAGAAACAGGTCAGGACACTTTCACCCAAGTTTTTTTGAGGACTAGGGTGAGGGACAGCCATAATTTGCAGGGATAAGAGCTTTGTAACACTGGCCTAAATCCATGAGGCTCAAGGCTGATGTGCCTCTGTATTACTACTCTTTTTCCCCCAAGAGAGGGTGTCCTGGAGCCTTTCCTAAGGTGTGGTTTTAAAACCTCACAGGGATTTAAACTTATTAATTTTTGAATTAATATTCATTAAATGATCAACAATCTTTTGTCTATTTGCTGAACTGAGCAACTTAGTGTTGCTGTGATGTGGCACACTGTTCCATAGTCTTGTCAAATACCATAATGGTTACCCATTATGTACAATGTTTGGATGGGCTTCCAGATTGATTTATGCTGGGTAGCAGGAGTGGGGCATCATGCTGGGCAGAGTGGAGGGACAGCGCAGGAGGGGAAGACCCTCTATGAGGTGGATTGATTCAGTGACTGGGGTAATAGGGATGGGTGTGTCAGAGGCAATGAGATTGGCACAGGATAGAGCAGGGTTTAGAGCTGTTGTACATAGGGTCGCTATGAGTCGCAAACGACTCAACGGCACATAACAACAACAACAACAGCAGCAGGAGTGGCATCCACTTCCTAAACTAGATGCCCCTGGGAACTCTCTAAACTCTCTAAACTCTATAAATGTACAGAATGATGTTAGTTAGAGAACAGAGTTCTATGCAGAAATGTTTTTTTTTATAGAACAGAGTTCAGGTCTTTCATGTAAAACTTACTCTCAGTTGTACTCGACTTGATAACACTTACCCACAGCTAAATATAATTAGTGCTGTTATATGTGGAAGAACACTCTTCTACTTTGTACATAACTCTTTGTCAATGTGCAGTATGAAATAACCTGGGCTGCTGTGATGCTGAACCTTGTATCATTGGGGTATCAAATACCAGAATGGTTTCCCAATGTGGACATTGTTTGGTGGATCTCCCAGTTGTAAAACAGGTTTGGAAGCAGGAGTGGCATCCAATTCCTAAACCACATGCCTCTATGAACTTGGAGCAATGACGATAGTTATGGAAAGGCATTAGGTCTTTTGTTCTTAGAGTCACTGTGAGTCGTGCTTGACTCAATTGCAATCAACAACAACAACAATAGCGTGAGGGAGAGGCATAATTTGCAGGACTAAGGGCTCTGTAACACTAGCCTAAAGCCATAAGGCTCAAGATTGTGAGCCCGTTTCTGTCCTGACTAATTATATCTGCTACCAACTTGAATTATATCCTTTTAACTCCCTTAATTTGGTTGTGTAGGGAGCTCTGGTGGCCTAATAGCAAGAAGCTTTGTTGCAATCTTGAAGGCATGTAGTTAGAGGCCACCAGCTACTCTGTGGGACAAGGATGGGCAATCTCCTCCCACATGATCAACTGCCTCTGAAAACCCACCAGGGGATTAGCTAGGGGTTGGTTCTGACTCAATGGTATGGAACAACAACACAACAATAGAGTTCCGTGTAGACAGTGAGTTATTGCAATGGATTTTGGACCCAGGAGAGCAGTAAGATTGATGTTGGGATGCAAAGAAAGAGATAGGGGAGCATGGGGGACATGTGGAAATTACTTTTGTGTGGTTCATGTTGTTGATGGGGTCAGTAATCCTTTGTAAAGTTGGTAAAAGTTATGTATGGCCCTCTCCATGCAACCCTTGCTCTTTTTACACTGTCACCGATATGCAACTTTAGTACATTTTTATTACCCCACCAAGAAACTCGCACCTCGCAGCAGTCACTATCTGCCCCCCCACCCCACCCCAGCCACTGGTAAACACTAATCTCCTTTGTTCTCTGGTCTCTGGGGTACGGCAGGGTGGGGAGGGGAGGAAGGAGGGATTTTCCTGTCACCCTCCAGCACTGGGGTCAGGTTACCTGTATGAGAGGTGACTCTCCCATCTGGCATATGTCTCTGGAGTAGAAATGGCTGATTTCAGAAGAGAATCCTTCTGGCTAAGGGAATGATAGGGGCAGACACTCACTTGACCCCATAGGCAAATAAGGTGAGGCACGTCGATGCTGCTGGCCAGATACCAGAACAAAGTGTTGTGCTTGAACACATCTGTGCTCAGGAGAATGGAGAAGCCCATGGCGCCACTCACAAGGGAATTAAACCTTATGGAAGAAGCAGGAATCTCAGTTCAGAGCCAAGTGAACCTGAGAGTCCCCAGTAATTCTATAGTGTGAGCCAGGGGAGAGCACAGCCTGATCAGGCTCACATCCGGCCACCACCTCAGACCCTATTGACTGTTGGCATTGGCTCAATGTCACCAGAGACTTCCCTATGCTGAGCCCCAGCCTCCATCCTCATGCAGTCTCTGCCCTTCAGAGTGGTCAGCTACTGTCCAGGTGACCCCTGACTGACGGTGAACCCACGCACAGCAGACCAGAGCACTGCCCCATCTGTTCTTGGGACTCTTGTGATGCAAGAGGTTTTAATGGGGCACACAGAGCTGTTGAACAGAAGATGGCACTTAGCCACTCCTAGTAGAAGGAAGGACAATCTCTCCACAGCTTCAGAACCCCAGTGGAGGCTATTACACGTCAGAGCCCGTTTGGTGGCAGGCAGGTGTGGAAGCTCTACAGATACCTGTTCAGCACCATAAGCCTCACTGACAGGTGGGTGGGGGCTGTGAATAAACACCTGGCCCAGGAACTGAATCTGATCTGAGTAGAAAGTTGACATTCCATCCCTGATACTACCAGTGCCCACTGGCATGGGGCTTACCTCTCAGATTCCTCCAGATTAAGGGGAGTTTACTGTGCGAGCTGGCTACAGAACAGGGATGGAGCCTTTGGGTACGGCAAACAATTAGCACATTGGGTCAGAGGGTCGAGTCCTCCAGAGACCCTTCAGAACAAAGGCCTTATAATCCACTCAGTAAACCCAGCCACTGCATGGCATACTGACTGGCACTGACACACTGTGATCATCATGAACCAGAGTGAAACTTATATAGCTGATGACTGACCAGAGGGTGCCCAGGAGACTGCAGAGCCCACCCAATGCTGACCCATCAGTCCCGGTTCTCCATCTCTACTCTGGCAGGAGTGGGCCTGCCACTCTAAAAAGTCTTGGAAAGTCTTAGAGAAGGTGAGGTGAGGTTACACCAGATGGCCACAAAATGTCCACTCAGCTCTACCAAATCATTGCACTGCTGGCATCGACAGGTACAAATGCCAAAGTCTGCTCAGCCAGTGGACCTCCACCTGAGTCCTGCTCCACAGGCTTCACTGTGCTATCTCCTCTCCCCTGAGCCCCTTCCCACTCTGCTCAGCTCACCTTCTGTCACGACAGAGCCTGATGTGCCTCAGTTTTGGTTCTTGTAAGGCTGTGTGACTGAGTCTCCCTGTACAAGAGCCGCTTTATCTGCTGGCTGTCCTCGGGATTCTAGAGACTTCCCAGCCCTAATTGTTCCACATCAAGGACCTTGGCTTATAGCCCCTGACCCATCCTGACCCCATGCCCAGGCACACAAACTGCTCTCAGGATATATGTTGTTCCCAGCTCAAATAATTAAAATTATGGCTGAAACTACATAGATCAGAAGCTCTGCTGGGCTGGCTTTAATCACTAGATCAGAAGCGATGCAATTGTGATTTTGTCAAAAATTCTCATTTTTATAAAAGTCTTTTATGTGCTTGAAGATCGCAGAAAGCCCAGGTCCTTTGAATTGGAATGGACTAAGAGAGCAGTCAGCCTATTTCAGGGGTTATGCCCTTCCTTGCACCCCACTTTCTGGCCCACAGCCACAGCTTCCCCCATGTGTCCTCCTGGTCTCCCTCCACTTGATTTGTAACTCTGATTTCCTGTATCTCTATAGTGGTGTAGCCTGGAGAGAGTTGCACTTCCAGCCCAAAGGCTGGGAATTCAAATCCACCAGCAGTTCCAAAGAAGAAAGACAGGCAGTCTCCTGTGGCGCCACTGACAGCCTGGGAGATCTCCCTCAAGGGTCAGCTATGGGTCTGTTCCAATTAGACAGCAGTAAATTGGGTTTATGATACTACAAAGTGAGCTTTAGCCAAGTCCTCACAGCATCAAGCACCTCTCTCTCTCTCTCTCTCTCCTTGCTGTCAAGCTGATTCCAAACCACAAAGAACTCTTCACTGAATTTCCTGGTCTCCCACTCTGTAAATCACATGGGAGGAAATTGTTCAGCCTTCTCCCACGGAGAAGCTGGGAGATTAGAACTAGCAGAGAACATCCGGCGTCTTCCTCTCCTGTGTAGTCCGTCCACCCTTCCAAGCATGATGTCCTTCTCCAAAGACCCATCTATCCTGGCCACATGCCCAAAATAAGTGAGGTGGAGCCTCAAAATACTACCCTCCAAGGAGAGATTTGGTTTCACCCTCTCCAAGACAGAATTATTTATTTTCTTGGCAGTCTATGTTATGTTCAAGACTCTTGTCCAGCACCACAACTCTAATGCACCTATTCTTCTGTCATGCTTAGTCATTGTCCAGCTTTCTGAAGCATAGCGAGTTATTGAGAAGACCATAGCCTGGATTAGGTTCACCTTTGTATCTAGACTGACACTTGCTCTTCAGCACTCTGGAGAGGTCCATGATAGCAGATTTTCTCAATGCAATTTGTCTTTTGATTTCCTGACTGCTGGTGTTAAGAGTGTTGATTGTGGCTCCAAGCAAGCTGTAATTGTTAACAACCTCAATCTCTTCTCCATCTATCATGGTGCTGCCAATTGGCCAAGTGGTTAAAATCTTTGTCTTCTTTTTTTTAATTGTGTTTCCTTTTTTTAAAATTAATTTTAATGAACGTTTACAGAGACTTTGGATTTCCATTCATTCACTGTTGCATTTTTCTCCCTGCCCACACCTCTCCCCCCCCATTCACTCTTCTTTTTGAAAAGTAAAAGAAATTTTTTTTCATTGTTATACAATCCCTCCCGCCAAGTCCATTCCACCATGCAGTCTTCATTCTGGACTCCTTCTTGGTGCTGCACTTCAATTCATTTTGAAGACTACAGTTCTTGACCTTTTTTTACAGCAAATGCTTCAGGTCTTCTTCAGTTTCAGCAAGCAAGGTTGTGTTATCTGCATATGGTAGGTTGTTAGTGAGTTTTCTTCCAATCTTGATGCCATGCTCCTCCTCATAAAGCCCTGCTTCCTGAATGATCTGTTCTGCATATAGATTGAAAAGGTATGGAGACAGAATACATCTCTGATGCACTCCTTTCCTGATTTTGAACCATGCAGTGTTTTTCTGCTCTGTTCTGAGGGCTGAGTCTTGACCCAAATATAGGTTTTGTGTAAGCATGATTAAGTGTTCTGAGATTCCCATTTTCATCAAGGTTAGCTACAATTTATTGTGATCAACACAGTCAAATGCATTTGCATAGTCAATGAAACACAGCTATTCATTTCTTCTGGTACTCTCTGCTTTCTGACAAGATCTATCTGACATTGACAATAATGACCCTAGTGCCATGAATTCATCTAAACCTAGCTTGTATTTCTGGTAGTTCTCTGTCAATGTACTGTTCAAGTCTTTTCTGGATAATCCTCAGGAGGATTTTGCTATTATGTGGTGGAATGTTTACTCATTATTGGGTGTGAGTTGATTTTATTTGATCTCCTATTTAATAACACATTTGGTCAGCAGTGTGGAGCTGGAATCCAGGTTGAAGTCATCTGGATCAGCTGGATTCTACAGAGCTTTGTTTTCTGGTCTGGTGAGGATTAGGGTGGAATGTTTACTCACCATTGGATGTGAGTTGATTTTATTTGGCCTCCTATTTAAAAATACATTTGTCAGCAGTATGGGACCAAAGGTGTGTGATTTTATTCTGCAGCCCTCAGGCCTGGTTTTAATGGGTTTTGCTCAAACATTTTTCTAAGTGGTGTTGCACTGGTCTGTCCATTTGTTGTACAGAGGAAACTCGTGATTGCTGTGATACTAAACACTGTGACTCTAATGTGTCAAATGTGACAATGGTTATACATGGTGGACAGTGTTTGGTTGAGCTCCCCAATTAAAACGGCCTGGAAGCAGGAGTGGCATCCACTTCCAAAATAGCTTGCTTCCAGAAACTCCATGAATGTGGAGAAATGATGAAAGTTATACAAGTGTTCAGGTCTTTCATTCATAGGGTCACTATGAGGCGTCTATGACTCGATGGCACTTAACAGCAACAACAATAACAACTATATAATTAAAGGCACAGTAGATCAAGAAGATGTAACATTGGTCAGCATCTATTTACCAAAAGATAAACCTGCTAAATGCATAGAACAATCATTAACAGAACTGAAAAAAAGAAACAGACATCACCCCAATATTTGTAGAAGACTTTAACACACCATTCTTACCAAAGGATAGGTCAACCCAAAAGAAACTTTAAAAACGTGCAAAAGATATAAATTATACACTTAGCCAACTCTATTTTGTCAATGCATTCCGAGTACTATAATCAACTAAAACTCAAATGACTTCCTTCTCAAGTGTGCATGGCATATTTTCCAGAATCAAACACATATTAGGTCACAAAGCAAGCTTCAAAAAATTTAAAAAAATATCATAGAAACTATACAAAGTATCTTCTCAGACACAGGGCCATAAACTAGAAATTAACCACAAGAGGATATAAAACTACCAATGTGGAAGCTAAATAGCACCCTGAACATGATTGAGTTGCAGAAGAAATAAAGAATGAAATAAAAAGTTCCTCTATAATGATAATGAAAATATCAAATAGCAAAACTTCTGTGATGAAGTTAAGGTAGCCCTCAGGGGCCAGTTTATAGCAGTAGGAAAACACATAAAAAATGAAGAACAAAGTAAATGAATGATCTAGTTCAACATCTTCATCGCACAGAAAAAGAACAACAATCTAACTTCACAGCCTCCAGAAGAAAGGGAATTTTAAGAACAAGACCTGAAAACAACAAGATAGAAAACAGAAAAACAACTGAAATCATCAACAAAACCAGGAGCTGGTTTTTCAAAAGGGCCAAGAAAATTGGCAAACCATTGGCAAATTAACAAAAGAAAAAAGAAGACATAAATAATTCTATTAAGGAATGTGAGAGATAACATCACAAGAGAATGAAAGAACATTAAATCTATAATATCAGAACATTATGAAATGTTATACTCTAATACATTTGAAAGCCTAAGAGGAAATGGACAAATCCCTTGAAATTGATGTCCTACCCAGATTGACATGGTCACATGTAGGATACTTGAACAGACCTCATTATAAAAGAAGAAATTGAACTGGTCATAAAAAGATTCCCCCGCAAAAAAGCCCTGGACCAAATGGCTTCATGTCTGAATTCTTCCAAACATTCAGAAAAGATCTATCACCAATTCTACTTAAATTATTTTTTAAAAAGGAATAAACAAGGAAAACTCCCAGAGATATTCTTTGAAGGAAGCATCACACTAACACCAAAACCAGGCAAAGATATTACCAAAAAAGAAAACTACAGATCAATATCTCTCATGAGCATAGACAGATGCAAAACATCCTCAACAAAATCCTAGCCAATAGAATCTAAAAACACACACAAAAAATTAATTAATTATGACCAAATGGGATTCATAACAAGTATGCAAGTGTTGTTCAACATAAGAAAAACAAGCAGCATAATTCACCACATTAACAAAACAAATAACAAGATTATATGATCTTAGCAATTAA
>NW_006399893.1:3321456-3322391 GCF_000299155.1 Elephantulus edwardii | reverse complement strand
CCAAGCTTAGAAGCCCTAGTCTATGGTAGAAAAAGACTGAAAGTACAACCAGAAAAGTACAATATGGAGAGGATAAAATCGATGAATGGGACCGTTTAAAGATTAAATCCCTGTGTGCATTAAAAACTTTTCCCAACAGAGTGAAAAGAAAGCCTACTGACTGGGAACAAACAGTTTGCAATATCATTTCAGACAAGGGTCTCATAACAAAAGTTTACAGAATACTCCTGGACCCTCAGAAGAAAAAGACTAATAATCTAATTACAAGATGGGCAAAATAGATGGAAAGATTTTTCACAGAGAAAGACATTTCTGTGGCCAACAGACACATGAAGTAATCCTCAAAATCACTGGTAATAAGACAGATGCAAATCAAAACTATAATGAAGTACCATATCACCCCAATAACAGTGGCAAAATATAGTAGGACAGCAAGCAATAAATGCTGGAGAGGATCTAGAGAAGTGGGAACGCTCATACACTGTTGGTAGGATTGTAAAATGGTCATAACTGACCTTCTCGCAGCTTGTCAGATGCAATTAATTGCTTCGGAGGACATTGCCTGTCCTCTCACACAGCAGCTGGTAGCCTTGAACTGCCTTCAGTATTGTAGAGCAGCTTCTTGGCAGTAGGCCACCAAAGTTCTAGGAAGTAGTATATGATCAAGAAGCCAGTGTTAATTATGGAAGAACTTCTTCAAGGTGCACTGAAGTTCTTGGCAAAAAATATGGCCCCAAGAAGCAATGGGATACCAATTGATATGTTTCAATTAACAGATGCAGTACTGGATATTCTCATCAGTCTGTGCCAGGGAAATTTGAAAGGCAGATACAGGGCCAAATGATTGGAAGAATATGTATTTGTTATGATTTCCAAGAAAGAGGATTCAACAGACTGTGGAAATTATTAAACAAAATCATTAATTTCACATGGAA
>NW_006399893.1:3316339-3320651 GCF_000299155.1 Elephantulus edwardii | reverse complement strand
ATGTACAAGAGTTCTTATCTCACATATTCTTTCCAACATTTATTACTTGCTGTCATGTTAAACTTTGCCACTGCTACTGGAGTAAGATGGTATGTCATTGTGATTTTGATTTGCATCTTTCTTACTGCCAGTGATTTGGAGCATTTCTTTATGTATCTGTTGGCCATCTGAGTATCTTCCTCTGTGAAAATTCTTTCCATGTCTTTTGACCACTTTGTAATTGGGTTATCAGTCTTTTTCTTGTGGATGACCAAGAGTATTCTGTAAACTTTCATCATGAGACTCTTATTTGAGATGATATTGCCAAATGTTTATTTCCAGTCAGTAGGTTTTCTTTTCACCCTGTTGGAAAAGGTTTTCATGTACACAGGGATTTAATCTTTAGAAGGTCCCATTCATCAATTTTATCCTCTTTAGATTGTGCATTTCTGGTTATATTTGGCTGTCTCTTTATACTGTAGACTAGGATTTTTAAGCTTGGTTCCAGTCATGGTAGCATTATTCACCATCACAAGAATATGGAAACAGCCCAAATGTCCAATAATAATTAAATGGATTGGGAAACTACGGTACATTAACATAATGAAATACTATGCAGCACGCAGTAGCAATGATTTTGTAAATTACGACCTAATTTGGGGGAGACTGGAGAACGTTATGCTTAGTTAATTAACTCAGTCTCATAAGGACAAATACTGTATAAAACCATTATTGTAGAATAAATATCAAGATCCAAGGGGGAGGGGTAGTGGAAGCAAAGGGGTGAGGATAGTTGGGAGGAGTGCTAATCATAGGGTTGCACAGTTTAATGGAGGTGGTGAAGGAAATGGAAAACATCCAGTATGAAAAACAATGTATTTGAACTTTGTAAACAAATAAGCACAAAATTTAAAAAAAAAACACAACCAATAACAGACATGTTGTACTGAGAAAGTCTGCTGTTAAAGACCTCTCCAAAGTCCTAAAGAGCAATGATGTCAGCTTAAAAACTAAGGTGCTTTTCATTCAATCCATGGTCTTTTCAATCACCTGTATTCATCTGCGAGCTGAACAATGAATGACAGGGAAAAGATTGACGCATTTGAATTGTGATGTTGGAGAAGAGTACTGAGTATCCCATGGACTGTCAATAGAATGAACAGGTAGATCTTAGAAAATATGCAGCCAGAGTGTTCCTCAGAGATAAGGATGGCAAAGTTTCATCTTTTATACTCTGGACATTTTGCTAGGAGAGGATATTCTTTGGAAACGGGCATCATGCTTGGAAAAGTAGAGGGGTCAGCGAAAGAGAAGATTCCCCAATAAGATGGATTTTCACAGTCACTACAGCAATATATCAAGTATATCAGAGTTGGTGAGGATGGCACAGGATAAGACAGAATTTATATCTGTTGTTCATAGGGTCACTATGAGCCTTATTCAGCTCTGTGGCACCCAACAACAATAACAATCCTTAGATATCATACCTGTGCCATGCTAAGTAACAATAATAACAAAAGAAATTCAAACCTATCGTTTTCAAGTCAATTCTAACTCATAGTTATCCTACAGGACAGAATAGAATTACCCCATAGTTTTTTAAAACTCTAAGTATTTATGGAAGCTGACTTCCTCTTCATTCCCCCATGGATTTACTTGGTGGATTTAAGCCACTAATCTTTCAGTTAGCATCTGAGCACACTACCACTGCACCACCAAGACTCTTTGTTTAGTATTTAATGGTATTTAATAATAATTATTTATACACACACATTCACACAAATATGCAGTTTGGTTATAAGAGTGCCATGCTAATCATATTTTAATATGTATATAACCTCAACTCCATTTTTAAAGAAAAGGAGAGTAATAATATCCATCCAAGTGAATCTTTTCTTATTGTTGTTGTTATGTACTATATGTTGTTATGTTCAGTTAGAATAGACTCATAGCTGATCCTCCAGTAGGTTTTCAGGGAAAGTAGGCACAGGAAGAGATTGCTCGTATTTCTTCCATGGAGCAGATAAGGATACAATTGAATGTCTTCAGGCTGGCAGCACAGCTCTTTCTCCCTTTTTCCTTAGTCAGAGTTTAACAATAATCAAAATTCTTATTTAATTGTGATGGGTCATCAATGTCATTTTTACTCAGTCCAATTCAATAAAAGGTAGGGAAGCCAAACAATGAAAATCTAATACCCATTCATCTGTATAAAGACATCCAAATTCCAACTGTGAAAAAAGATGCAGAATTCTCTTAACATTTTCATGGCTTTATTTCTTTTAAATTTTATTTTATTATTATTTATTTATAAGCTCATGTTTATAAAAAAATGCACAAGGAGGGGATAAAATTGACATATGGGACCTTCTAAAAATCACATCCTTGTGTATATCAACAACTTTTTCCAACAGGTGAAAAGAAAACTCACAGACTGGGAAAAACTACTTGACACTGACATTTCAGACAAGAGTTTCAGAACTTAAATTTACAGAATACTAGAGTGTCCTTTACAAGAATAAGATTGATAATCCAATTACAAAATAGGCAAAAGACATGAAAAGACTCTTCTCCAAGGATGACATTCAGATGACTAACAAATACATGAAGAAATATTTTAAAAATCACTAGGAATCAGAGAGATCTAAATCAAAACAACAATGAGCTATCATCTCATCCTGGCAGCAGTAGCAAAGTTTAACAGGACAGCAAACAATAAATTTTGATGAGGTTGTAGAGAAATTAGAACTCTCATGCAATTATAAAATGGTACAACCTATGAAAGTCAGTTTGGCATTTCTCTAAAAGATGATTATAGAAATCCCACATGACCCAGATATTTCACTGCTAGGAATACATTCCAGGGAAATAAAAACCAAGGCACAAATGGAGACATGGAGACCTATGTTCTTCATAATGGCATTATTCATAGCAAGCAGATGGAAACAGCTCAAATGCCCATCAATAAACAAATGGAGAGAAACTGTGATATATTCACACAATGGAATAATATGTGGTACTAAGGAATGACTGTTAGCCTAGGGTTAAAAACTTGTGCTGCCAGCCTGAAGGCATGCAGCTGGAATCCACCAGCTGCTCTGCAGGAGAAAGATGGGTAATCTTCTCCCATGTGATTTGCTGAAGAGTCAGCTATGGAGTCAGTTCCAACTCCAAGATATACAGCAACATCACAAGGAATAACCAATTTGTAAAATAGTATGCAACACAGGAGAGGCTGAAGAACATTAAGTTGAATGAAATAACTCAGTCACAAAAGGAAAACTACTGCATAAAGCCAACACTATGAAAATACAAGGGTAACTAACTAATAGTGTGACAGTGTTGGGAGAGCCATGGTAAAATGTACAGTGAACACTGTAAAGGATCAGGACTAGGGCAGATCAACCTGGAAAGTATTGGCAAAAGAACAATGCAGCTATTGCAATTAGCAAATAGGAACAGGTACATATAACTATCTGAAGGGGAAGAGAAAGGGAGAAAGGGAACAGAAGAAGGAAGAGAAGGAAACAGTACTTAAATATATAACACAATGCATATGAATGAATGTATAAAACACAATGCACATTATTATTTTTAACAAGCATTGATCAGTAGTGATTAAGTATATTAAATACAAGGTATATTAATGATTGTGTAAAACAACATTTATCCCTATGGAATAAGGACAAATGTTGCATAAAACCTTTATCGTAGAAATAGAAAGATAACTAGTAAACCTTGTATGAGGATCCAAGGGGAGGAGGAGGGGAGGGGAGGATCAGACAGATGAGGTTGGATAGGGGGTAATTGCAGGGTCACACAATTTTATGGGTAGAGGAAGGGGTGAGTAAAGGAAATGGGAAAGATCCAGTGTGAAAAACAATGTGTATGAACTTTGTAAGTAAGCCAGTATAAAATGCTGTTGTGTACCACAGAGTCGCAACCAACTTGTAGCTGACCCTCCAGCAGGTTTTCAGAGGCAGTTAATAGCAAGGAAGGAGATTGCCCCTCATTCTGCAGAGCAGCTGGTGGCCTTGAACACCGTGCCTTCAGGATTGCAGCATAGCTTCTTGTCACCAGGTCACTAGAGATTCTTAGTATAAAATAAAAAAAATTAATTTAAACAAACAAACAAAAAAACACAAAGTACATTACAAAACACAATGTATATAAATTATTATATGCAAACAAAAAAAAGTTTTAAGAAATAAAATGTTAGCCAATAAAAAACCCACAAAATTTACAGGAATGAAGCACAATGTGCATGAATAATTGTTTGTTGTTGTTGTTGTTATGTGCCGTCGAGTCGCCTGCGACTCATAGTGACCCTATG
>NW_006399893.1:3315708-3316239 GCF_000299155.1 Elephantulus edwardii | reverse complement strand
ATATGGATTGAAGCTCAACATCAAGAAGACAAAGATTCTCACCACTGGGCCAATTGGCAGCATCAGTATGGATGGTGAAGAGATTGAGATAATTAACAGTTTTAATTTACTTGGTTCCACAGTTAATACTCTTGCAATAGCAGCCAGGAAATCAGGAGATGAATTGCATTAGGAAAGTCAGCTGTGAGGGACCTCTCAATAGTACTGAAGAGGAACGACGTCATGTTGGAAACTAAGGTGCGCCTGATCCAGGCTATGGTCTTTGCAATTATGTGCTATGCATCTAAGAGTTGGACAGTGACTAGGGATGATAGAAAGAGAATTGATGCCTTTGAACTGTGGTGCTGGAGACGAGTGTTGAATATACCATTGACTGCTAGGAGAACAAACAGGTTTGTCCTGGAGAGGGTGAAGCCAGAATGTTTCTTGGAGTCAACGATTCTGAAGCTTTGTCTAACATACTTTGGGCATGTTGCAAGGAGGGACTGGTCCTTGGAGAGGGATATCATGTCTGGGAGAGTGGAGGGACAG
>NW_006399893.1:3308594-3315096 GCF_000299155.1 Elephantulus edwardii | reverse complement strand
TTTGTTTTCCTAGCAGTCCATGGTATTCTCAATACTCTTCTCCAGCACCACAGCTCAAAGGCATCAATTCTCCTAAAGCTCATGTTTGAAGATATGTTTTCATTTACAGACAGCTATGAAGTAGTTTTATGAATATAATTTACATACTATAACTAAATGAAGAAGGAGTGGCATTCAAAATCCTTAATAGCTTGCCTTCTGAAACCCTATGAACCTGGAGAGAGGATGAAAGACACCCAAGCATTGAGGACTCTCATTCATAGGGTCCTCGACTAGACGGCACTTAACAACAACAACAACACAACTAAGTGCATCATTTCTCTCTCAATAAGGTGGATTGACAATGTGACTGCTGCAATGGGCTCTTGTGTGTCAGGAAGTGTGAGGAAGGCACAGATCAGGACTGGTTTCAGATCTGTTGTTCATAGGGTCACTAAGAGTCATACTCCACTCGATGGCACCTAACAACAACAACTATTATAGGATATTATTTTTTCTTTCTTTGTGTATATAGCATCATTTCTTCTTCCAAAATATTATCTTCCCCTAATTTGTTTATTTTTTAGGCTGAGTTCTCTAAAGAAACTAAACCAATTATGTATATAAAACTCACTAATGGCCTAGTGATAAAGAGTAGTGCTGCCAACCCAAAGGCATGACGTTTGAGTCCACTGGTTGCTCCTTGGACAAATAACAGGCAATCCCTTCCCATGAAATTTAAAGCAGGGTCAACTATGAGTAATCAGTTCCAAGTTGATGGCACATATATGAAAAGAGAGAAAGAGAAACATTTACTTCAAGAAAATGTCTCACATGCTCATAAAGACAAGTCTCACATCTGTAGGTCAGATCTCAAAAGAGGAGTGCTTGTGGAAAGAGAATTCACAGCTTCAGTGAGCAGACAGGATCTTATATTGCTAACTTTAGAGACTTCCAGCTTTAGATACAGACACACACAAAGGTCACTACTAGGAAGCAGTATCACAAAGCTGACTTTGGAGACTGACAAGTCCAAAATCAGAAAGTACAATAAGCCACTAGTTTAAGTGTGGAGATCCCAAGGCAAATAATCAGACATGAATCTGATAAGAAGCCCTCTAATTCTGGTAGGCTAGTGGAAAGGTTTTGTTCTGCCAACCCAAAGGCAAATGGTTCAAATACATCCATTACTTCACAGGAGAAAGATGGGTGATCTCCACCTCTGTGATTTAAAGCCTCTGAAAACCTGCTGGAAGGTCAGCTATGAGTCAGTGGTTCTGCATCTTTGAGGTTGGCCCACCATTGAGAAAACCTACCCTCAAACATCCACAACCAACACCCTTGGTACCACCTATCATAATATTAAAAGATACATTGCATTGGGCAAGTCCTCTGTCAGGGACCTCTCCAAATTACTAAGGATCATTGATGTCAGTTTAAAGATTTAGATATGCCTGATTCAGGCCATGGTCTATTCAATCACTTACTATGAATCTGAGAGCTGGACAATGATTAAGGATGGCAGAAGGACTGATGCCTTTGAGTTATGTTAGAAAAAAAAAAGCACTGAATATTCCATGGATTGGCAGAAGAACTTAGAGATATGTCTTGAAAAAAAGTGCAGTCAGAGTTCTCCTTGGAGGCCAGGATAGTGAAGCTTCATCTCACATATTTAAGACATATTGCTAAGAGAAGCTATTTCTTGTCAAGAGATATCTTGCTTAGAAAGGTGGAGGATCAGTGAAAGAGAGGAGACCTTCAACAAGATGGACTGGCACAGTGACTGGTGACTGCAGCAATAGGCCTAAGTGTGTCAGCGATGATCAAGATGGCACAGGATAAGACAGGGTTTAGGTCTATTTTTCATAGGGTACTTATGAATCAGACTCGATAACACCTAATAACAACAACCACCTTCACTCAGATAAAGTTAATCTTATCTTTACAAATCAGTTCACATCTTGCCTTACTAGCATCAACTAGCTCACTCAGATCCATTGCCATCCAAAGCCTACTTGTAACTGACCCTCCAATTGTTTTCCAAGGCTGTAAATCAAATGAGAGGAGATTGACCATATTTCTCTGGCAAAGCCACAGGTGAATTTAAGCCTCTTAGAGAGGTATCACCTTCACATTGGTAGTACCACTCCCTAGGGCCTATGCCACAGAGCTCCCCATCAACATTATTGTTGTGCCATAGCTGATCTTTCAGCTGGTTTTCACAGGCAGTTAATTTCACAGGAGATTGCTCATCCTTATCCCATAGAATAGCCATTGGCCTCGAACCATGTGCCTTTGGGATTGCAGCACAGCCTCTTGTCACTAGGTTAGAATTTACAACATATGTTGTTACTGTTGCTGTGTGCCATTGGGTCAGAACCAACCCAAAGCTCACCCTCTAGCAGGTTTTCAGAGACAGTTAATCATGCAGGAGGAGACTGCCCATCCTTCTTCTGCAGAACAGCTGGTGGATTGATTGCCTTCAGGCTTGCCGCTCAGATTGCTATCGCTAGGGCCACCAGAGTGTCCTGTGGAAGAGCTTTACTGAGGATCATAGCCACACTGACAGTATCAACCTTGACATTTTTTTTTTCCATATTAGACGTTTCCTTTATATCTTGATATCCTTGGCTGATTTATTTTTCAGATTTATGACTGTCAACTGTTCTGTAACATGTTAAATAGACTCTGACTTATATAGCCTGATCCTACACTATCCTCCCTATTTCTGTTGTGCTTAAGCTCGTAGATAAAGCCACTGTCTCAATCTATCCATTTGAATGTCTTCTTTTTCTAGAACCTTCTTTATCAAGCATGGTATCTTTCTCCAAGGACTGGCATTTCTTGATAACATGTCCTAAGTGAGTGAGGGGGATGTAATTTTAGAGAACACATTGACCAGGTTAGTTAACAATAAATGTGATTCCACAAGCTTTCAATGGGTTCTGTCATTCCAGCTGAACAAAGGTGTTGAGTTCTTCCACTGGAGACACTCAATAATGTCTATGTTCTATGATGACAACTCTCAGTAGATGATGTTAAAGGAATTGGAGTTTCTGTTGTTGATCAGTAAACACTCTGTTCGATTTGTTGTGTTTTCTTTACATAGGCAGTGAGCTTTCTTGAATGGCACTCAAGTGGTTAAGTGATGGACTCCTAAATGAGAGATTGGCAGCCCAACTCCCTAAATTATCTCAGCAGTCCTGGGAGCCTGCTATTGGAAGGCCATATAGTCTTGAAAACTTCTTTTCTTGTTAGGTGCCTCAATACAGTAACCCTGTGTTCAACAGAGGGAAACACTGATTGATCCTGCACCATCTTCACAATCTCTGCTGAGTTTAAATTTCCACTGTTCCATGATGTTGTTTGGTGCCTTGGAACTGAATATAACCCATTGCAATTCGGTGAACAACAGATCTGAATCCCTTTATCTGATAACTCCCTTTACTTTTGAAAGATTTGACCAAATAGCCTAGAACACAGATTGAATTTATAATTTCAACACATTTCTTTTCCAGAGAATGTTTTAAAAAGTCTCCAACACTTCCAAATTATTGATATAATCAGTCTTCCTGTCTGTCCTGCACTTAGCTTGTCAGAGCTATTATACATGATGTCAAAACAAACAGTTGAAAATACATAGAGATACAAAGAAATAATGATCATGAACTTAATTAAAAATGAAATTGAAGCATTAAATGCATATTATTTTATAGTATCCAAATGTAATCCTTTGGAATTTATGTCAAGTAACTTTAGATGTGTAATATAATCCATGCATGTTTCACTGCAGTTAAAATCAATCTACTGTAATATGTTACTGCTGTAATCATGTGTCTGTTGTTAGATAGCATAAATGGTTAAAGTGGTTTGATACTAAGCAAAAGTTGATGGTTTGAGTCCATCAGAGGTACCTTGGGGGAAAGGACTGGCAATAAACTTTTGATAAATTAGTCATTGAAAACTTTATGGAGCACAATTCTACCCTGGGTTCACCGCAAGTCAGAACTGACTTGATGGTAACTGGTTTTCTAATACATTTTATTAAAATGCCTAGTGACTTAACAAGGCATGGTTAGAGAACGTGCATAGGCATTTTATGACTAAGCTTATGACTAAGTCAGGCTATGTATTTTATTTCAGGGTGAAAATATTAAGAAAATCAGCCCACATATACTTAGCATTATTGCATTTTGTAGGTACTTTATCTTTACAAATTGAAGTTTTGTGACAATCCTGCATAAAGTCGATGTACGTACCATTTTTCCAACTACATATGCTCACCTTATATTTTCTCAGAATATTTAATAATGGTGTTATAGATTTAGGCAGCTATAGGTTATTCCTTGTAAAAGAACATCATGCTTGCAGAGATGAAGGGTCAGCAAAAGCAAAGAAGACTCCCAGTGAGATGGATTGGCACTGTGACCACCGCAGTGAACTGTAGTGTCTCAGAGGATGGCACAGGACAGGGCAGGTTTCAGGTTGGATGGTTAAAGGGTCACTGTGAGTTGTACTTGCCTCTATGGTACCTAACAACAGCCAAGAGGTAAGGAGGTGCACTGCCAATCCAGAGGCACATTTTTCAAATATACCAGCTGTTCCATGGAAGAAAGGTAGTTGTCTCCTCCCACATATATTACAGGCTCTGAAAACCTGCTGGACTGTTGGCTATTAGTCAACTTTAATTTGATGGCACATAACAACAACAACAACATTATATATTTGATAAACTAATCAAGAAAATAAGGATTTCCACCACTGGGCCAATTGGCAGCATCATTATAGATGGTGAAGAGATTGAGATAGTGAACTGTTTTAGTTTGCTTAGCTCCACAGTCAACACTTTTGGTACCAGGAAATCAAGAGACGAATCTCAGTGGGAAAGTCGGCTGTCAGGGACATCTCTAGAGTATTGAAGAGCAACAATGTCAGGCTGTAGAATACGGTGCACCTGATCCAGGCCATAGTCTTCACAATTGTGTACTGTGCGTCAGAGAGCTCAACACTGACTAGGGATGATAGAAAGAGAACTGATACCTTTGAGCTGTGGTGTTGGAGAAGAGTATTGACTATACCATGGACTGCCAAGAGAAAAAAACAGGTTTGTCCTGGAGAGGGTGAAGCCAGGCTGCTCCTTGGAAGCAAGGATTCTGAAGCTTCATCTGACATATTTTGGGCATGTTGCAAGATAGTGTAAATATAATTTCATATGCACTGGAAATCTAAAAATATACATCTGAGTGAGAGAAGTAGCTAAGTCCTTGCTAATGTGTGGGTTTTGTTTTTTTGTGTGTGTGCATGTCTTTTTTTTACCCATTCATATTAATCATTATTCATTTTGCAAAGAGGAATATCTATCTGTGTTTCATTGACTATGCAAAGACTTTTGGCAATGTGGATTACAACAAATTGTGGTAAACCTTGAGAAGAATGGGAATCATACAACACATAATTGTGCTCATGTGAAATCTATACTTGGAACAGGTAGCAGTCCTCCGAACAGAGCAAGGAAATACCACATGGTTCAAAATCAGGAAAGAAGCGTGTCAGAGATGCATCCTGTCTCCATACCTTTTCAATCTGTATGTAAAACATATCATTCAGGAG
The DNA here is from genome assembly GCF_000299155.1 of Elephantulus edwardii. Taxonomy (NCBI): domain Eukaryota; kingdom Metazoa; phylum Chordata; class Mammalia; order Macroscelidea; family Macroscelididae; genus Elephantulus; species Elephantulus edwardii. Next base: position 3,309,507 of record NW_006399893.1, on the reverse strand, counting down.
GCTGGGTTTTGTGAAGAGGAATGTGGTGGCATCAAGATTGGAGGAGGATTCATCAACAACCTGTGTTATGCAGATAACACACTTTGCTTGCTGAAACTAAAGCTCTTTCTACAGAAGGTTAAGGACTGTAGTCTTCAATATGTATTGAAGCTCAACATCAAGAATACAAATATTCTCACCACTGGGCCAACTGGAAGCACCATAATAGATGGAGAAGAGATTGATGTTGTTAATAATTTCAGCGTGTTTGCCTCTACAATCAATACTTTTGGCACCGGCAATCAGAAAATATAAAAACTAATTGTGCTGGGGAAAGCTGCTGTCAGGGACTTTTCCAGAGTGCTAAAGAGCATCAGTTTCACTCCAGAGACTAAAGTGTGCCTGATCTAGGCCATAGTCTTCACAATTATTTGCTGTGCATCAGAGAGCTGGACAATGACTAAGGGTAACAGAAGAATAATCAATGCCTTTGAGTTATAGTGCTGCAGAAGAGTATATTGAACCTACTATAGACTGCTTTTATGAAAATAAATAAGTCTGTCTTGGAGAGAATGAAATCAAGTTTCTCCTTGGAGGTGAGGATTCTGAAGCTCCATCTCAGGTACTTCGAGCATGTAGTCAGGAGGGACCAGTCCGTGGAGTAGGATACATCACGCTGGGAGGGTGGAGGGACAGCGCAGGAGTGAAAGACCACAGATGAGATGGATTGACACAGTAACTGAGTTAATGGGGATAGTTGTGTTGGAGTCAGTGAGATTGGCTCAGGTTAAGTCAGGATTTAGAGCTGTTGAACATAAGGACATTATGACTTTTAGCTAGAATAGTATATTTGGTTAAAAAATCAACTTAAAATAGTATCAGAATAGTTAAAATTATTGTCAACTTAAGTAACTTATAAATGAAATTGTGAATT
>NW_006399893.1:3260824-3306674 GCF_000299155.1 Elephantulus edwardii | reverse complement strand
TTCTCTTCTCCTCGTTATAGACTTTTCAGGATACTTGAAAGACTGTTTATGTTGTGGATTAGGACTTCTAAGAGTTCTTCCTAGCTTTTCTTTAATGAAGTTTATAGTCCTTGCTTTTAGTCCTAGGTCCACGATCCACATAGAGTTGGTTTTTGTATATGGATAGTGGTGTGGATCTTGCTTGAGTCTTCGACAGATATTTTTACAATTTTGCCAACACCATTTGTTAAAAAGGTTGTCATTTCCCCACTGAAATGATTTCATCTCCTTGTAAAAATCAGTTGACCGTAGATAAATGGGCTTGTTTCTGGGATCTCAATTCTATTCCATTGATCTATGTTTCTGTCATTGTACCAGTATCACGCTGTCTTGACCACCACAGCTGTGTAGTAAGATTTGAAATCCGGGAGTGAGATGCCTCCTATATTTTTTCTATTTTTAAGAAGTGCTTTGCTTATTCAGGGCTTCTTTCAATTTCAGATGAAACTGGAGATTGCCTTTTCCATCTTGTTGAAGAATGAGATTGGTATTTGTATTTGGATTGCATTGAATGCATAAATTGCCTTCAGTAGTATTGCCATTTTCTCAATATTGAGTCTTCCTTTCCATAAGCAAGGGATATTCTTCCACTTCTCCAGGTCCCTTTTTGTTTCTTGTAGTAATGTTTTGTAGTTTTCTGTGAATATATCCTTTGTGTTTCTGGTTAGATTTACTCCCAAGTATTTAATCTTGTGATTAGCTATTGTGAATGGTATTGTATTTCTTAGTTCTGGCTCTGTATTCTCTTTGTCACTGTAGAGAAATCCAACTGATTTTTGTATGTTGATCTTGCATGCTGCTACTTTGCTGACGAATTAAAAAGTTTAGAGGTTTTGTTTGGGTTTTTTTTTTTTTCAAAGTTCTTACAAAAATGTGTAAATCACAGTTGTAAGTACAGATACAAAGAGATGAATTGAAATAGTGACTGTAGCCATGGGCTCACATATGTCAAAGGTGACAAAGATGACAGGACAGAATTCAGGTCTGTCACTCAGGAGTCGCTATGATTCATACCCAGGTCAGTGGCCTCTAACAACAATAACAACAGGATTGTTGAATCACTGCCTTGATTTAATTTCAAAACTTTTTATGATCCTCCCCAAAACTCTTACCCGCCGTTTCAATTACTCCCTACTTCTTAGCCAACATTAATCAATTTTCTATTTCTATTGACTTGGTTACATTGGACAATTTCCACAGCTGCAATCCTATAATATATATAAGCTTTTCTATCTGAATTTTGGCTTATTCTTTGGTGGTATATATAAGTACAAGGGGCTGCCAGAAGAAATCTGTATTGAAAGATATATAGACAGAGTGCTCCTTATAGAGATTCAGTTCACAACCTTTTGGAATGTCTTTTCCACATTTTACAAATTCAGGTCTATTCAGATCTAACTGTACAAACTATAGCTAAACCATTATTACCAAACCAAAGCCTCAGTATATATGTACTTTGTCTTCAAATGCCCATTTTGAGTAAAGACTTTAGCCCAGTGTCAAAACTAACAAAAATTTCTGAACATAGCAGAGCTTTGTTTGCCAAAAGACAGCCATCTCTAGATGAAAAGTCCGATAGTCACCCACGGGAGCTTTATGCATGTCGGTGTGCTCAGCTGTGCTTAATTTGGAAAACCAAACTCCTGTGAGAAGGCCAAACAGCAACTGTTTCAGGAAGACGCTTTGAACAGAACATTTCCGGGATTTCTTCATGTTATTTGAAATTCCATAGTAAAGTTTGGGAAGTTGTCTTTTATAGACTGGTAGGAAAAAAAGCTTACTCTTAAGTGACATTTTTAAACTCATATTTGAGAACCTCAGTGATAAGGATATATTGTAATTTGTGCTGCACTGTTACTGCATTTTATTTAGCTAGTTTTTATTTAACTATATTTTATTTATATAGTTCTTTTTTTTTTAATTGGGAGGTAGCATTTAAACCTAAAAGTAACCTAACAGTAGTTACTGAATGCCAGATATTATTGTTTAAAAAACACAATTAGTTCAACACTCAGTAGAACTTAACAGTTGCATAAGGATCTCTGGTGAAGCAGTATGTATGTGTTGTGCTGCTAACTGAAAGGGTATCGATTTGAAATCATCAGCTGTTTTAACGAGAAAGATGGACATTCTCCTCCCATAAAGATATTCATCTTAGAAATTGCTAGGAGTTGGATTCGGTGTAATGGTAGTGGGGGTTTGAGTGTTGTTTTTGAGCAGTTACAGTAATTCATAAAACTTAATTACCAGAAATTCAAGTTAGATCAACAGGACATGGAAAGAAGGATCTCACTGATGATGGACATTGGCTGAAAACAGACAACACCAGAAAGATGTTTACTGTGGTACGCGAAGACATTAAACTGTGTGGATCACAACAAATTAAGACATTAAACTGTGTGGATCACAACAAATTATAGGTAACATTGCCAACAATGAGAATTCCAGAATATATAATTTTGTTCATTGAGAATCTATACATAGATCAAGAAGCAGTTGTTTGAAAAGAACAGGAGCTAAGATAGCGCATGGTTTAAAATCAGGAAAAGTGTACATTAGGTTCCATCATGTCATCATATTTACATGGTATGTTGAGCAAGGAATCTGAGAAACTGGGTTGTATAAAGAAGAATGTTATACCAAAACTAGAGGAAGACTCATTATCAACCTTCATATGCAGATATGCCTATCTTGCTTGCTGAGAGTGAGGAGATCTGAATCACACACAGAAAAAGGTCAAAAGTACATCTTGTTGTATAGATTATATCTTAACATAAAGCAAAGAAAGTTCCTCATGACTGGTCCACTGGATAAGATCATACTAGTATAGAAAAGACTGACGTTCTTCATGGTTTCATTTTGCTTTGAGCCACAATTGAAGCTCTTGAAATCAACAGCCAGGATATCAAGCAAGCATTGATCAAATACGCTGCGGGGGGAGTGGGGGATTCTTTAAAATGTTCTAAAGAAAAGTGTCACTTTGAAGTCTGAAGTAGGCCTGACCCAAGATATGGTGTTTTCAATTGCTTTCTTATGCATTCCCATAAAAACAAATATCAATACCTTATAATACCATTATTGTAGAAGGAGTATAAGAATCCAAGGGGATAAGAGGGCACAGTGAGGAGGTGGGGTGGATGGAGGGGTGTTAATCATAGGGTCACACAATTTGATGGGTGGATGGAGGTGGGAGTGAAGGAAATGGGAAACATCTAATGTGAAAAATAATGTATACAAATATTGCAAATAAACCGGTATAAAGGAAAAAGTTTTAAAAGTTAAAAAAAATAATCTATATGATAGATAAGACCTAAGAAGACATTTGAATTATTATCCTGGCAAGGAATATTTGATGTATCAATGAATCTCTAGTAGTTTTGGGAGACGTACAAGCAGAATGAGCTTTTGAAGTGTAGATAACAAGGCTTCTTCTCAGGTACCTTAGATATGTTAACTAAAGTGATCTGTGACCTAGAAAAGGGCATCATGCAGATAACGCGCAGGTAGAGAAGGTCTTCAACCAGAAAGACTGGCACAGTGGCTGCAATGTTGGCCTCCAACAAATCAGCGCCCGTGAGGGTGGTGCAGGGCCAACCCCTGTTTCTTTCTGTCATGCCTGGGGCCTCTATGAGTTGAAATGGACTCAGTGGCACCAAATCCACGGAAACCAATCTATTTTACCAGTAGAGAAAAACAATGACTACCAACTTGTATTCTCTTGTAAAATACACATATAGAAAAGCCTATAAAAACCATATTGGGAACTCTGGTGGTAACCCACAAGTGGTGAGTCGCTGGCAGTTTGAATCCTCAGCAAAAAGATGAGCAATCACCTCCTGTGTGATTTGCAGCCTCTGAAAACTGGCTAGAGACTCAGCTATGTGTCTGTTCAAATAAATGGAAGTGATAATGAGAATAATATATGTATATCACTTATATGTACTGTCTAAAAATAGTTATAAAGATAACATATTTATAATCTTTTTCATTTTTTTCAATTTTATTTTATTATTTTGTTTGTGTGTACCATCAAAGTGGATCTGACTGGTACAGGAGGAGATTGCCCCTCCTTCTCCAGCAGAACATCTGATGGATTTGAACTGCATACCTCTGGGATTGCAGTGCAGCTTCTTGCCACTAGGCCAAAAGAATTTCAAGAAATAACATGATAAAAAAAAAAAAATCAACGCTCTTGGCAACAGCAGTCAGGAAATCAAAACATGAATTGCAGGGGAAATCTGTAGTCAGGCAGCTCTCCATAATATTGGGAAGCAACGATGACATTCTAGAGACTAAGGTGTGCCTCATTAAGGTCATGATCTTCACAATTACTTGCTTTGCATCAGAGAGCTGGACAATGACTAAGGATGACAAAAGAAAAATTGATGCCTTTGAATTGTGGTTCTAGAGAAGGGTACTGAACATACACCATGGACTGTCAAGAAACAAACAAGTCTGTCTTAGAGAGGGTGAAACCAAGTTTCTCCCTGGAGGCAAGGATTTAAAAATTTTGTCTCACATGCTTTGGGCATGTGTCCAGTAGGAATTGGTTCTTGGAGAGGGACATCATGCTTGGAGGGCAAAGGGAAAGTGCAAGGGAGGAAGACCCCAGATGAGATGGATTATCACAGTAACTAAGGTAATGGGAGTAGGTATATTGGAGTCAGTGAGAAAGGCTCAGTTTGGGGCAGGCTATTGTACATAGTTGCTATGAGTCACAGGTGACTCAATAGCACATAACAATAACAACTATAGATGTGTGTGTATATATGTCTATATAGATATATACATATTGTTTGAGAATGCAACTAGGCCACCAGAGCTCCCTTCATTTATAAGCCTTTTAAACAGTGTCTGAATTATCCATCTATCCAGATATTCTGCTCCTCCTTTACAGTTTTACAGCATATAGATACACATTTCATTCTCTGTGTACGGAATGCTTGAAATAAAATTCAATTATTATAATTGTAGTAATGTTCATGGTAATGATAATGTTGTTGTTAAGTGCTGTCAAGTTGACTACAACTCATAGTGACTCAATGAGCCGTGTATCTGAACAGTACCCTCTATTGTGCCATCCTGACCATCACTGATATACTTAAACCCATTGTTACAGTCACTGTGACGATCCGTCTCACTGAGGGTCTTCCTCTCCTTCTCAGACTCCCCACCTTTCCAAATAATACACCCTTTTCCAAGGACTAGTCATCCCTCCTAACAACATGCCCAAAGCATGTGTGGTAAAACAGTCATCCTTGCCTCTTAACAGTAACCTGGCTGCGCATTCTCCAAGACATGGTTTTCCAAGACATTGATTTTTCTTTTGGCAGTTCATAGGGTATTCAGCTCTCTCTTCCAACACCACAACTCAAAACTACAGATTCATCTTCTGTCATTTTTATTCATTTATCCAACTTTCTGACGCATAGGAAGGCATTGAAAAGACCATGGCTTCAATCAGGTGCACATTAGTCTTTAAACTCTCCTGACATTGTTGTTCCTGACACCTTGGAGATGTTAAAATTTTACTATATTGACCATGCAGAGTCCCTCAAGATGTTTCCTGTATCCTTTTGAAAGATCACATTACTTTTTAAGTGGGAAATAACGATAACTGTATATTTTCTCTGACTCAGATATAGAACCTGTAACCTGCATAGACCCATTGCTATTGGTGTATACTACTGAGTCAGAACCAACTCATACATAGCTGACTTTTCAGTGGATTTTCAGATGCAGATTGCATGACAGGAGATTGCCCATGTTTCTTCCATGTAGCATCTGGTAGATCCGAATCCTGTGTCTTTGCGTAGTAGTCCAACTCCTTACCACTAAACCACCAGAGGTTCCTAGTAAATAGATTTGGTTAAAGTTAATGGATGAAGAGATAAATAAATTATGGCTACATGACAGTTTTATGTATTTCTAGTAGTGGTTCATTGTTCCCTGGAACTTTCAGTGAACGGAGCTATCACACACACACACACACACACACACACACACACACACACACACACACACACATTTACAATCATGAGTTCACTCTGATCGTTTATTTTTCAATTTAAAAATTATAATTCAAATTTAAAAGATATCTCTTTTGTCCTCACTGAAAATTCTGTTCCTAATAAGATTACAAGCCACCCTTTTACGTGTTCTAAACTCTAGCACAGAACTTTTTGTTAAACATTCTGTTAGTTTATTATCAACTGAAAAACATAAACAAAACTTCCTTGTTCTTTCATTCCTATTGAGTCAGAACCAACGCACAGCTGATCTTTCAGTGAGTGTCCAAGTCTATAAATTGCATAGCGGGATGGAGCTTGTTCATCTTTCTCCCAAGAAGCAGCTGAGGACTTGAACCTTGTCACTTTAGGCTGACAGTGCTGTTCCTTACCACTAGGATACTGGAGATTTTTTTATTTTAAAAAAATAATAAATATTTCTACATGACTCCAAAAGAAATATTACACATAAATGAATATTTATTCATTCATTGCTACTGAGTTTGAATCAACTCATAGCTGACCCCCAGTAGGTTTCCAGAAGCTGTGTATCACATGGGAGGAGGAGATTGCCATGTTTCTCCTTTGAAGCAGGTGGTGGATTTGAACTTCCTGCCTTTGGGTTGGCAAGGTGACCCACTAGGTCTCAGAGCTCCCTTATAAATAAACAGATTCCAAATTTTCACTTCCACTCTCTATGCTTTAAACTCTTCACATATACTTTTTAATCTTTTATTTTAGAATACAATTCAGATTCATGTAAAGGGAAAAAAATGAAAATACTACAGAAATTCTGTTATACCTTGTCTTCAGTATTCTCTAATATATTATTATTTGAATTGTGGTGTTGGTTATGAAGAATGAATATGCCATGGGCTGGCAAAAGAGAGCTCTGATGGTCCAGTCTGTAAGGAGTTGGCTCTGCTAATCTAAAGGCAACACTAGTCTGGAAGCTGGAATCCACAAGCCGTGAGTCAGTTCTAACTCAACTATAATGAATTTGAATGTGTTTTTGAGCCAAAAGAAGAAATAGATCTGCCTTGATAGAAGTTCAATCTGGGTACTCCTTAGAAGCAAAGATGGTGAAGACTTCATCTCACATGCTTTGGACATGCTGTCAGAATGTTCCAGTCTCTGGGAAATACACCATGCCTGGAAAAGGAGGGTCAGAGAAGGAAAAGACTATCAATGAGATGGATTGACACAGCGACTACAGTATCGGGTGTCAGCCTACTGGAGATTGTGATGATGGTGCAGAATTGGGCAAATTTCCTTTCTGTTGTACATAGGATTGTTTTTAATGAGAACCTGCTTGACACTACCTAGCAATCACAACATTATTAGTGATGGAAGTGCACAGTTTATTAATTATTATTTTTTCAAATAATTCATTATTATATTAATTTTTCAAATAATTGATTATTATGTTAGTTTTAACCCAATGTCCTTTTTCTGTTACAGAAAAAAATATAGCACTGAATTTTGAACATTTAGACATATCTTACTCAGTTATTTTCTTATTTTCACAATATTGGGCTTACACAATATTTTTCCTTATGTGAGTGAGATACTCCACTCAGCAAAATGCTCTCTAGACTCGCCTATGCTATATATAGTCTTTTATGAAATCGTTGCTCCTTAATGGTATATAGTATTCCATTGTTCAAATGTACAACGATTTTTCAATCCATTCATTTGTTGATGGTCATTTCAAATGCTTCCATTTTCTTCTAATGTGAATAACATTGTGACTAACATAGGTGTACAAGTGCCCATTTGTGTCTCACATCTGATTTCCTTGAGTATAGTCCTAGCAGTGGAATAACTGGGTCATATGGGATTTCTATGCTCATTTTTTTGAGGAAATGCCAAATCACCTTCGATAATGGTTTGTACCATTTTACAATCCCACCAACAGTACATAACAGTTCCAATCTCTTTGAATTCTCATCAACATTTATTGTTTGCTGTTTCATTGAACTTTTACTATTGCTGCTGCTGGGGTGAGGTGGTATCTCATTGTTGTTTTGAATTGCATCTCTGATGGTCAATGATTTTGAACATTTCCTCATGTGTTTCTTGACCATCTGAATGCCCTTCTTTGTAAAGAGGTTTTTCATGTCTTTTGCCCATTTTGTGATTAGGTTATCGGTTTTTCTCTTGTGGAGGCCCTGCACTGGTCTGTAAACTTTGGTTATGAGACTCTTGTCTGACGTAATGTTGCCAAATGTGTGAGTTTTCTCATTACTTTACTGGAGAAAGGTTTTTTTCTCCCATATAATTGTTATTCAATTATTTAGGTTTTCAATTTATATGATATTAATATCAGTTTATGTTTATTTTTTTTCAAACATTCAGGACATTTTTAGGGTTAAAATTTTTATTAACATTTTAACTTTTTTTGTTCAAATGATTTTTACTTTTTAAAAAATTTCATACATATAAATGGAGGAAGTTTTTGATGCACATAATGATTTGGGTTTTTTTGTTGTTGTTTTTTTTTGGGGGGGTTGGGTTTTTTTACGATTTGGTTTTAAGAAGGTCCCACTCATCGGTTTTATTTTCTCTCCATATTTAGCGCATTTTGGGATTATGTTCGCAAGTCTATTTTTGCCATAAACCAGGGCTTTTAACTTTGTTTATATTTTGTCTCTTATGATTTTTATGGTTTTAGGTGTTACCCCTAGATCTCGGATTCACTTTGAGTTGTTTTTTTGTGTATTGTGTGAGATGTGGGTCCTGTTTCAGCTTTCTGCCGGCAGATACCTAGTTTATCCAGCATCATTTGTTAAAGAGACTGTCTCTTCCCCTTTTCTTATAATTATTTTTGCTGTATAACAGGTAAGATGAATTACATAATGGGAATGAAAAAAATGTGAAGGTTTCTATTTATTTGATTAGGAGTGATACTTACTGTTTGCTGCAGGGGAGAATGTCTGAGGCTTCAATTTTCTCTACTGTCCTTGTTTTGTTTTTTACAATTTATTCCTTCACTTTTCTGAATCACCCAGAACAAAGTCTGATTCTTGTAATATTTTTAGCTAGAATGCTTTTTTCATTCTACCAGACCCCTGTCTTGTAGAATTTGTAATGTATACAAATTTTGTAAATAAACCAGTAATTAGTAAAAAAAAAAAAACAGTAATAAAAATAATGGCAAAGAAACCCCAAAGCCAGACACAAAAAATAGAGGCTTGTATTGTGGGGCTGTGACATTCACAAGTGCTTCCTCTTCTACTCTACCCTCACAGGTGTGTCAAGCATGTTTTTTTTTTCTCTAATTATATTTTATTAATTTTCATAAACATTTACAGAGATTTTGGGCTTCCACTCATTCATTGTTGCACTAGTGTCAAGCATGTTAGCAGGAGATTTTTCTTCCCACTTTGATTTCTGTAGGCAAAAAGGGAGCGTTTTGATCATATTTCAAAACAGTTCCTTTTAACCAGTAAGTACTACAAAACATTGTTTTGTTTAGGGTTGCTTGTGATTCATCGTGAAGCTTTGTACAACAGCTCTGATCTGCTCTACCCTGAGTCATTCTCATCATCTCCGACACACATACTCCATTACCCCGGTAACTGAGTCAAACCATCTCATCCAGGGTCTTCCTTTCCTGCGCTGTCCCTCCACTCTTCCAAGTATGATGTCCCTCTCCAAGGACTGGTCCCTCTGTGCAACATGTCCTAAGTATCTCAGACTGAGCTTCAGAATCCTTGCCTCCAAAGAGAAAACCAAAATATCCTCACCATTAGACCAATAAACATCATTATATAAAGAGAAAAGATTGGAGTTGCCAAGGATTTTATTTTACTTGTACTCACAGTCAACATCTATGGAAGTTGCAGCCTAGAAATCAAACAATATATTGCAAGGGGCAAATTTGCTGCAAAGGACCTGTTGAAAATGTTGAGGAGCAAATAGCAAAGACTACAGTGCACTTGTCCAAACTACAGTGTTTCCAAGTAACTGGAAATAAGGCATGCAGTTCGAATCCACCAACTGCTCCATGGGAAAAAGACAGGCCATCTCCCGCCGTGCAATTAACTGCCTCTGAAGACTCACAAGCGAGTCAGGTATGAATTGATTCTTAATCAACAATACATAATAACAATAACAATGTGCACATAGGGAGCTCTGGTGGTATCTCATAGTGGGTTGTCCTGCTAATCAAAAGGCCTTAGTCTCTAGTAGTTCGGAATCACTAGCAGCTCTGTAGGAGAAGAACAGACAGTCTCTTCTTACTAAGATTTGAAGCTTCAGAAACCCTATGAAAGGTAGTTGGAATCAAAACCATGACAGGGACTCAAATGTACCTATGAAAATAGGACGATGAATAAGAAAGACAGAAGACGTCTTTCAATTGCAGTGTTGGTGAAAAATACTAAATTTGTCATTGATTGCCATATCTTGGAAGAAGTGTAGCCAGAATGCTACTTAGAAGTGTAGCTGGTGAGAGATCACTCAACTTACCTTGGGCATGTTATCAGGAGGACCAGTCCCTGGAGAAAGACATCATGCATTTTAAAATAGGGTCAGCACAAATAGGGAAGATCCTCCATGAGACACATTGAGACAACAGCTGCAACAACAGACTTGAGCCCAACCTAAATTGTGAGGATGGGACTGATCAGACAGGATTTCATTCTGATATGCAGAGGGACACTAGGAGCTGGAGACAACACAATGGCACCTAACTATAACAACTTCACAAAATAACTACTTTCTCCTTCTTTCCTCTGGAATCTCAAGAGGAATTTATTCCCCCTCTAATATTCATCATGAAAACGACTACTGGTGGTAAGCTTATTAAAGGATGCCTCATCTTTTTAGAATGGGTCCCCAGAGTTTCCAACTCTCAAGCTGGTTTAAACTTACTTTCCAGCAGTTTCTCAAATAGAGTTGCATTCTTCCCACTAGTTCCTGGACACAGATGCTCTGTTCCCAGTAAACTGTGATTCTCTGTACTCATCTACCTATCACTACACTTTTACGGCATCAGTTTGCCTCAATTCTTTGATAGAACACTAAAGAACTATTGTTTTCTCTTTGCTGAGTTTTCTCATTTTAAGGATGGTAATGACTTTGTCTAAGCTTCTTAAATGCAAAAGTCAGAATCAAGACAGTTTTGAGTTGAGTTTTCAGTTTTTTTAAGTGTTTGAATTAGAAGAACCAGGATGTATCTTCATATAAAGTCTTTGTTGTTGTGTGTGTCATTGGGTCAGAACCAACTCATAGCTGATCCTCCAGGGTTTTTCAGAGACTGTAAATCACACAGTAGATTGTCCATCATTCTTCAGAGGAGACTGGTCCCTTCTCCAAGGACTGGTCCCTCCTTGCAACATGTCCAAAGTATGTCAGATGAAACTTCAGAATCCTTGCCTCCGAAGAGTAGCCTGATTTAACACTATCCATGAAGAACTAGGCAACTCGGTGGCCCGTAACAACAAAACAACTATGAGGCAGTTTTTTACAAGTTTTGTTTTTCGAGATTTCTTTTTGTGGAGAGTGTCTGAATATATTCCATTTACGCCTTATTCTTCCAATTTTACTCATCTTAAAGTATTCACTCTTTAATTTTTTCCCTATACACTGATATTAGGAGGAAAATTGAACTGAATGTAGAATATTTAGTGTGTATTTTGTCCTTGGGTATTTTGAAAATATTTGTCTGCTTTGCTTCTTTCTAGCAAATTATCTAGTATTGTCTAATTTTATTTCATTTGTAAGTGATTTAATTTCCTCCTATTAAGATCCAGAGATTCTTTCTTCATCTTTCAAGTACTTAATTGAATAAGGAAATATCTAGGGATGAACAATGCAGTTATTATTTTAGAAACATTCCCTTTCATCTAGGTTATTTTAAAATAAAATTTCATTTTATACTTGTTTGCTTATAAAGTTCATATGACTTTTCCACACCATCTTCACTCACATTGTATTTCATACAATCACTCTCATTCATTTTATAAAATTAATCAACATTGAAATATGTCCACCATTGTCCTGTTTTCCCAGATCCCCACCTGATTGTTCCCATTTCCTTTACTCATCCCTCCCTGTAGAAAAATATAAAATACTTCAGAAATTTGTGTTTCATCCTTGAACAGATGCCATGCCAATCTTCTCTGGATAGCTCCAATTTTAGTATAGGTGCTGTCGAAGCAAGCACTTCATCTAGTTTTAAATATCAATCAAGTTTTTCTGATGACCTGAAGCACTTGCTGCAGAAGGTTAAGGACTGTGGTCTTCAATGTAGATTGAAGCTCAACATCAAGAAGACAAAGATTCTCACCACTGGGCCAATTGACAGCACCATATTAGAAGGAGAAGAGATTGGGGTTATTAACAATCACAGCTTGCTTGGCTCCACAATCAACACTCTTACCACCAGCAGTTAGGAAATCAAAAGACTAATTGCATTGGGAAAATCTGCTGTCAGGGACCTCTACAGAGTTCTGAAAGGCAATGATAGTCTAGAAACCAAGGTGCACCTAATCTAGGCCATGGTCTTCACAATTACCTGTTATGCTTGAGAGGGCTGGATAATGAAGAAGAATTGATGCTTTCAAATTGTGGTGCTAGAGAAGAATCTTGAACATACCATGGACTACCAAGAAAACAAATAGGTTTGTCTAGGGGATGGTGAAACCAAGTTTCTTCTTGGAGACTAGGATTTTGAAGCTCCATCTCATATACTTTAAGCATGTGGCCAGGATAGACCGGTCCTTGGAGAAGGATGGAAGGTACTGTGCTGGAGAGGAAGACCATGAATGAGATGGAATGATATGGTCACTGGGACAATGGTGGTTGGTGTGTCAGAATTAGTGAGAGTAGCTCAAGACAGGGCAGGATTTAGAGCTGCAGTACATAGGTCATTATGGATCCCAGGCAATCCAATGGCATATAGCAACAAACAATAACAATTTAGAAATTACAATTTCTTAAAATACCATATATCTTTTCCCTTTTCATTGACATTTTATCCATTATCATTTTATTATTATGTTTTTATTAGAGTATCATACTCTTCACTATTTTTCATTTCTGTCATCCATTCTTCTGAATTTTCAATTATGCATGTTTTCTCTTATTATTGTTATGTGCCATCAAGTTGCCTACAACTCGTAGCGACCCTAGGTAAATAGTTCTGAACACTATCATATCCTGAGTCAATCTCACTGTTTCCAATTCACCTGCCCCTTTTACCCCAGTCACAGTGTAAATCTATCATATCTGGGGTTTTCCTTTCCTGTGTTGTCCTTCTACCTTCCAAGCATAATGTCGCTCTCCAAAGACTGGTCTTTCCTGGCAACATGTCCAAAGTACTTCAAAATGCTTCCAAATCATTTTCCCTAAGGATAAATTTGTTTTCATCTTCCAATACAGACCTGTTTGTTCTCTTGATGGTCCATTATATGCTTAATACTCTTCTCCAGCACCACAACTCAAGGACATCAATTCTTCTTCTGTCATTCTTATTAATTGTCCAGCTCTTTGATGTATAGCAAGTGACTAAGAAGATCAAGGCCTGTATCAGGTGTATCTTAGTCTCTAGACTGACATCTTTGCATTTCAGTAATCTAGAGAGGTCCCTGACAGATAACTTTTCCTAACTTGGCTGCTGGTTCCAAGAGTGTTGATTGTGAACGCGAGCAAGCACATGATTAAGGTCCTCCTCAGTTTCATCAAGTACGGTTATGTCATCCTATTTTGTCTCATTTTTTTGTGATTTATGCTTTTCTTTGTTACATTCCAAAATTATGGTCTCTTTTCTTTTTATAACCTCCCTACACACACACACACACACACACACACACACACACACACACGCACATCCCCTTCAGTTGCCTATGTTGGCTCGGAATCTTCATTTATTTTTGTCTCTCATAATAAATATTGCAACAGAGTGTGGAAATTATTGAACAATATCATTAATATCGCATGCAAGCAAAATTCTGCTGAAAATTATCTGGAAAAAAAATATTACTGGAACAGCACAACAGAGAACTGCCAGAAGTGCAAGCTGGGTTTAGAAAAGGCTGTGGTACTAGGGATAGTATAGTTAAGGTTAGATGGATCTTGCTGAAAGCAGAGAGTACCAGAGGAATGTCTGTGTTTCATTGACTATGCACAGGCATTTGACTGTGTGTATCACAACAAACTGAATCTGAGAAACAAACTGGCTGAATCTGAGAAGAATGGGAAGCCCAGAACACTTGATTGTGCTTATGTGAAACCTATACTTGGAATAGGAGGCAATCGTCAGAACCAAGCAAGGAAGTACTGCATAGGGTCTGAAATCCATTTTGAAAGACATCTGCAGGAGCCAGGTTATACAGAAGCTTGTTGGCTGGGATTGGTGAGCATTACAATGGAATGTTGATTCACCTGTGGTCTGAGGGCCTGGTATAAATTGATTTTTGTCAAACATTCTTCTAAGTGGTATAGCACTGGTCTGTGCATTGCTATACAGAGGTAACTCGTGGTTGCTGTGATGCTGAAGCCTGTGACAGTGATGTGTTAAATGCAATAATGGTTGCCCAAGGTGGACAGTGTTTGGTGGAACTTCCAGATTAAAACAAGTTTGAGACCAAGATTGGAATCCACTTCCAAAATGGCTTCCCTCCAGAAACTCTATGAACCTGAAGAAATGACCAAAGTTATACAAGTGTTCAGGTCTACAATTTGACAGCACTTAACAACAACAAAAACATGCTGGTTCAGAATATTGTCAATTGTTTTTGTTTTTCATAGGGAATATTGCAACAGAGTGTGGAAATTATCAAACAATATTAGGCTGTTATTTAGAGACAAGGATTCTGAAGCCCTGAGATATTTGGGGCATGTTGCAAGAAGGGACCAATCCTTGGAGAAAGACATCATGCTTGGAAGTGTGTAAGGACAGTACAAGAGATGGATTGATTCAGTCACTGGGTTGGTGGAGAAGTTGTGTCAGAGACAATGAAATTGGCACAGAATAGAGCAGAGTTTAGTACTGTTGTACATAGGGTTGCTACGAGTCGCAAGCAACCTGATGGCACACAAGAACAACAACAGTAAGTATTGCTGCCTTGGTCAATCACCTCTGATTCCCTGAAACTGTCATAGTTCAAGGTCTACAAGAATGAGGTCATAACAAATTTATGAAAAGATACTGCCCACCTTTTCCTCAGAGAATCTGATGCATTCAAATTGTAGTGGAATACATAGCACAGCAGGGTGGCTTCCACTTTCTAAGCAACATGCCTCCAGAAATTCTATGAACTTTGATAAATGTCTATAGCTGTAGAGGGGCTTTAGGCCTTTTGTTCATAGGATCGATATGAGTCGTGCTCAACTGGAAGACAATCACCAACAACAACTACACCACCAGAGCACCTTGAATGATCAAATATTATATTTTTCCTATTATGTAAACTCTCTATACCTTTTCAATATGTATGCAGAGCAGATTATCCGAAAGGCTGGGCTCTATGAGGAGAATTGTGGCCTCAGGATTGGTGGAAGATCTATTAACAATCTGCGTTATGCAGATGACACAACCCTGCTTGCTGAAACTGAGGAGGACCTCATGCACTTGCTGCGAAGGGTCAAGGACTGTAGCCTTCAGTATGGACTGAGGCTCAATGTCACGAAGACAAAGATTCTCACCACTGGACCAATTGGCAGGGTCAGGATGGATGGAGAAGAGATTGAGATTGTTCACAGCTTCAGTTTGCTCGGTTCCACAGTCAACACTCTTGGCACCAGCAGTCAGGAAATCAAAAAGCGTATCGCCATGGGAAAGTCTGCTGTCAGGGACCTCTCTAAAGTAAGGTGCACCTGATACAGGCCATGGTCTTGAAAATCACTTGTTATGCATCAGAGAGTTGGACAATGACTAGGGAGGACAAAAGGAGAGTTGATGCCTTTGAGCTGTGGTGCTGGAGGAGAATACTGAATGTACCATGGACTGCCAGGAAAACAAACAGATTCATCTTGGAGAGGATTAAACCAAGCTACTCCTTGAAGGCAAGGATTCTGGGGCTTCGTCTGACATATTTGGACATGTTGCCAGGAGGGACGGGTCCTTGGAGAGGGACATCATGCTTGGGAGGGTGGAGGGACAGCACAGGAGGGGAAGACCCTCTATGAGATGGATTGATTCGGTGACCAGGGTAATCGGGATGGGTGTGTCAGAGGCAGTGCGGTTGGCGCAGGACAGAGCAGGGTTTAGGGCTGTTGTGCGTAGGGTCGCTATGAGTCACAAACAACTCGACAGCACATAACAACAACAACATTATGTAAACTAATATTAGTCTACAACTCAATACTAGCATCATGAGTTGGCCAACTTTAGATTATGTTTGTAGAACTAATAGTCTTTGATCTTATTCTGTCTAGCCCACTGTTGTTATTTATCAAGTTGGCACTGACTGACTCATAGCTGACCTTTCGGTGGGTTTTCAGAGGCAGTTTATCAAATGAGAGGAGATTACCCTCTTTCTCCCACAGAGAGGCTGGTGGACAAGAACCATGTCCCTTTGAGATTATAGCAAAGCTTCTTGCCAAATACATTATAGCTTGTCAAAGCAAACAGTCTTTAGAAATAGTAGCAGGAGAAGTCACAAAAGCAAGAAAATTCTCACTTTATAAAATTTTTTACATTGTCATTGAGCTACCACTTCACCTAACTTTAAATAATTTCTTTGACTAGATAAATCATTTCTCATATTTTGACCCTTTTCAATCTATGTTGCAATACCATTTGTAAGACACACATTTCTTGAAATATCAGCTAACACAGTTTGAATTATTACTCCAAGATTTTCACAGCATTGATAGGAAGATTTAATTCAATGTTAAACCTATTAATATTTTTCTACACTTAACCATGATTAAGAAACTTTGTTTGCATAAACAGATTGGAGAAATAGAGTCGGGGGCAAGGGGAGAATGTCTTTAATTTTAATGCCTTTCCATCTCTTTTGGAGATTGGTATCCTCCAATAAAAGTTATTATTTCAGCTCCCTTTGTTATTACATGGACATAGACTATGAGTTTGAAGCATTTTCTCTCAATGGAGTAATTTTTTCCAAAGTTTTGTGGCACATACATGTGATTAAAGAGAAAAGGATTTAAATTCTTTATGCAAATTTGTTCTACAGCTTATGCAAATTATTGGTAGTCAGCCATATCTCAGTCTAGCAGGACTTTAAGTGATTCAAATCCGTTGACAATTAGATGTAATGAGTACTATCGTGTAGTAAATCTTACCTGGACTGGATTTCACAGTCTAAGCATTTAAGGAATTCAGATGGAATGTTTATAGTTGTGGCTGTCAATATTCAAAGGTAAAAAGGTCCTATGATACAAAGAAAATTACAGTTCAATAATTTATTAAACTCAGAACTTGTTCCTACAAAACCTCATAGCAAGAGTTGTGATTTCTTCAGCTGTAGTTTAAGGATAATATTCCTGAAAGTTGTTCTTCCAATCCTGAATTTCCTCTATTTAGTTCAGTGGTTCTTAGTCAAGAGCTAGATTTCATCAGGTATGAAGATTTTAAAAACAAATCTCAAAAATTAGACCAATCTTTTGGAGAGCAATCTTACATTACCAAAATAACAAATTACATGTCCCTTGGAATCATGCAATTTTGCTTAAACGAATTTACACTATAGATAAACATACACAATTGCAAATCGATTCTGTGATTGGGGTGGTGGGAATGAGTGTGTTTGAAATGGCAAGGTTGGCACAGAATAGAACAGCCTTTGGGCTCTTACACATAGGGTTGTTATGAGTTGCAAGCGACTCGATGGCACGTAACAACAACTTGCAGAAACACAGATAGTCATCAATAAGAGATTATTAGTGTATAATGTTATCAAAAAATGACTGGAATAGCGCATCAACAGAGAACTGCCTTAAGTGCAGGCTGGGTTTAGACGAGGCCGTGGTACTAGGTTTATTATAGCTAATGTCAGATCTTGGCTGAAAGAAGATAGTACTAGAGGAATGTCTATATGTGTTTCATTGACTATGCAAAGGCATTTGCAAAGGCATTTGACTGTGTAGAACACATCAAACTGTGGCTGATTCTGAGAAGAATGGCAGTCTCAGAACACTTGATTGTGCTTATGTGAAACGTATACTTGGACCGGGAGGCAGTTATCAGAACAGAGCAAGGAAACACTGCATGTTCAAAGTTGGGAAGGGTGTACCCTAAGGATGTGTCTTATCTCCATATCTTTTAAATCTATATGCAGAGCAGATTATCTGGAAGGTTGGGCTATAATGAGGAGAAATGTGGCATCAGAATTGGAGGTAGACTAATCAACAATCTGTGTTATGTAGATGGCACAACCATGGCTTGCTGAAACCGAGGAGGACCTGAAACACTTGCTGCAGAAGGTCAAGGACTACATCCTCCAATATGGATTAAAGCTCAACATCAAGAAAACAAAACTTCTCACCCCTGGGATGATTGGCAGCATCATGATAGATGGGGAAGAGATTGAAATTGTTGACAGCTTCAGTTTGCTTGGCTCTACAATCAACACTCTTGGTACCAGAAGTTATGAAATAAAGAAAAATTGCATTGGGAAAGTCTGCTTTCAGAGGCCTCTTCAAAGTACTGAAGAGCAATGATGTCAGTCTGGAGACTAAGGTGTGCCTGATTTAGGCCATGGTCTTTGCAATTACTTGCTATGCATAAGAAAGCTGGACAATGACTAGAGATGATCGAAGGAGAATTGATGCCTCTGAGCTGTGGTACTGGAAAAGAGTACTGAATATACCATGGACTACTGGAGAAAAAACAAGTTCATCCTGGATAAGGTAAAGCCAGGAAGCTTCTCCTTGGAAGCAAGGATTCTGAAACTTAGTCTGACATACTTTGGACATACAAAGGAGGAATCAGTCATTGGAGAGGGGCATCATGCTTGGGAGGGTGGAAGGACAGTTCAGGAGAGGAAGATCCTCGATGAGGTGGATTGATTCAGCGGCTGGGGTAATGGAGATAGGTGTGTCAGAGACAATAAGATTGACACAGGATAGAACAGGGTTTGGGGCTGTTGTACATAGGGTCGCTGTGAGTTGGAGGCGACTCAACGGCACAGAACAACAACAACAATAAAAACAATGTTAAAAAGCACAAAGAGATAAGTCGTGGTGACACAGTGGATTAAGCATTGGGTTGCTAGAAGGATCCATGGTTCAAATTCACCAGTCTCTCCAAGGAAGACAAATGTGGCAGTCTGCTTCCATAAAAGTTATAGCACTAAATACCCTATTGGGCAATTGTACTCTGTCCCATTGGGTCACTATGAGTCTTAATTGACTCTGCAATGGTGGGTAACAATTAAACACTGTTTGGAGATTTGAACTCTGTTCCATCTTATTCCATCCTCATCATCTCTGACATAAATGAGCCCATGTCTGTAGTCACAGAGTCAATCTACCTTATTTATTTTATCTTTCTCTCTTTTGCTGAACCTCCACCCTTCCTAGACGTCCCTTTCCTAGGAATACCTCCTTCCAGCACACATCCAAAGTATGTAAGACAAACGTCACTATCCTTGCCTCTAAGGAGAACTCTGGCTGCATGTTCTCCAGCACAGAGTGTTATCTTAGCAGTTATTTTTGGGATATTCACCATTCTTCTCCAAGATCACAACTCAAAGGCGTCAATTTTTTTCTGTCATCTTTATTCATTCTCCAGTTCTCAGCTGATTGAAAAGACAATGGTGGAGCTTCATTTTTAATTTTAAATTATCACTCCTCAGTAGTTTGGAGAGGCCTCTGACAGCAAAGGATTCCAACACAACACATTTTCTTTTGATTTCTTGACTACTGGTACTAACATTGTTGATTATGGGTCCAAATAAGGTGAAGTAGCTGAAAATTTCAACCTTTTCTACGTCTGTCATGATACTGTCTAATGGCCAATAGTGACTACTTTTGTTTTCTTGATGTTGAAGTATATATAATTCATATTGAAGGCTATATGTGGTCTTTGATTTTTGGCAGCAAATGTATTAAGTCCTTCTCACTTTAACATTCTCAAACTATATGTATATAGATATATAGGTATATATACACACATCTATAGTTGTTATTGTTATGTGCCATCAAGTCACCTGTGACTCATAGCAACTATGTACAATAGCCTGCCCAAAATTGAACCTGTCTCACTGACTCCAATATACCTACTCCCATTACCTTAGTTACTGTGACAATCCATCTCATCTGGGGTCTTCCTCCTTTGCACTTTCCCTTTATCCTCCAAGCATGATGTCCCTCTCCAAGAACAAATTCCTCCTGGCTACATGCCCAAATTATGTGAGAAAAAATTTTGAAATCCTTGCCTCCAAGGAGAAACTTGGTTTCACCCTCTCTAAGACAGACTTGTTTGTTCTCTTGGCAGTCTATGGTATATGTTCAGTACCCTTCTCCAGAACCACAACTCAAAGGCATCAATCTTTCTTCTGTAATCCTTAGTCATTGAATCAAAGTAAGTAATTGTGAAGATCATGACCTTAATCAGGCACACCTTAGTCTCTAGACTGGCATTGTTGCTTCCCAATATTATGGAGAGCTCCCTGACTACAGATTTTCCCTACAATTCATGTTTTGATTTCCTGACTGCTGTTGCTAAGAGCGTTGATTTTTCTTGGTCATATGTTATTTCTTGAAATTCTTTTGTGTCACCCAATTCTTTTTGGTACAGTGATTCTGTGTACCCCTTTCATCTTTTAATTCTTCCTGGATCATTTGATATTCTGTCCATTTTTGTTGTTGTGTACCGTAGAAGTCAAAACCAACCCATAGCTGACCTTCTGGTGGATTTTGAGAGGCAGTTAATCGCACTGGAGGAAATTGCCCATCCTTCTCCCATGGAGCAGCTGGTGGCCTCAAACTGTGTGCCTTCAGGATTGCACAGCTTTTTGCCAGTAGCCCACCAGAACTCCCTATTGCATCCTCTATCAACTCACGGCTTAAATTTGTTCTCTCATTCCTTCAGCTTAAGAAATGCCAAGCAAGTCTAGGACATTTGATTTTACGACTCCAGCTCTTTGCACATTTCATTATAATACTTTGCTTTAGCTTCCTGAGTTTTCCTTAGATATCTTCAGCTCCTTAATTTGTTGCTTCCTTCACCTTGCTTTGTCTTCTTGGTGCGCTAACGCAATATTCAGAGTCTCTTCCGACATCCATTTTGGTCTTTCCTTCCTCCTCCATCTCTGTAATGACCTTTTACATTCTCTATGGATAGTATTCTCAATATCCTCCCACAGCTCATCTTGTTTTTCCATTGATATTTAAGGCCTCAAATCTATTCCTGAGTTGGTTTTTAGATTCGGGTGAGATAGACTCAGGGTCAAATTTTGATTCCCATGGATTTGATTTGAACTTCTTTAGCTTCAGTTTGAACTTGCATATGAGTAGGTGATGGTCTGT
Source organism: Elephantulus edwardii (assembly GCF_000299155.1). Classification (NCBI taxonomy): domain Eukaryota; kingdom Metazoa; phylum Chordata; class Mammalia; order Macroscelidea; family Macroscelididae; genus Elephantulus; species Elephantulus edwardii. The sequence continues at coordinate 3,285,180 of NW_006399893.1, read as the reverse complement.
TCCAAAATTATCACCTGGCATGGTTTTCACTGCTGGTACTGAGCTTCTCCCACAATTTTTTCCACAGGTGTAATTGACCTGATTCCATTACAGACTGCCATGGTAAGGTCTGTGTATATATAGTCACCATTATGTTTCTTACAAAATGTATTTGCAATGAATAAAACATTAATTGTACAAAATGTTATCATTCTATCTATAGTCTCATTCCTGTCACTAAGTCCTTGTTTTCCGATTACCAATCCTTCTTCCTGATTTCCAACTTTTGCATTCCAGTCACCCATCTTGATTGCATGTTCAATCAGTTTCTGACTGCAAAAGTTGGTAGAAACCATTTCTTTTCTCTTCTTTGGCGTTGGTTGTTGGTGCATAAACCTGAATGATAGTGGTATTAACTGGATTACCTTGTATGCTTATGGATATTATCATGTCACTTAAAATAGTTCAAGGTCCACCGGAGTAGGATGGGTCTTCTCCTCCCATGTGATTGCTGCCTGATGAAGGGTCAGCTATGGGTTTGTTCCCACTCAATGGCTTGTAACTGCAGCAACAAACAACATAGTCATGTGTGTGTGTGTGTGTGTGTGTAAAGTTTGTTTTTATTGTTATATGCAATGGAGTCAACTATAACTCATAGTGACCCTATGCACAATAGCTCTGAAATCTGTTCTATCCTGAGCCACCTTTGCTGTCTCTGGCACATCTACCCTCATTACTCCAGTTATTGTGTCAATCCATTTCATCCAGGGTTGAACAATCGTGTGTGTGTGTGTGTGTGAGTGTGTGTGTGTGATTGTTGTTAATTGTCATACACAAATATATCAAAGTATGAATATCAAACTGTTAGTCATAGAATAGGAAGAATAAATCCTGGAATCTTAGTTAGTTTTCTTGGATCTGAAAATTGCTTCAGAAGATCAAAAACTTCATCCTTCATTATGGATTACATCTCAACATGAAGGAAACAAAAATTCTCAACATCATGATAGTTGGAGAAAAGATTAAAACTGACAAAGACTTCCTCTTCCTTGGATTCACAATCAACACCTTTGTACCAGCAGTCAGCAGATCAGGAAGTTTATTGCAATGGGAAAGTCTACAGTCATGGATCTTTCCACATTATGGAGGAGCAATGAAGTCAGTTTGAGGACTAAGGTATGCCTAATTAATGTACATCTGAGAGCTGGACAATGAATAAGTATGATAGAAGAAGAATTGATACCTTTGAGTTGTGGTGATGGAGAAGAATACTGACTATCCCATGGACTGCCAAAAGAACAAACAGATATATCTTGGAAAAGATGCAGCCAGAGTGCTTCCTGGAAGTAAAAATGATGAAGTCTCATCTCAAATAGTTCAGGCAAATTGTCACGAGAGGTTATTCTTTGAATAGGTAGAGGAACAGTACAGGAAAGGTAGAGGGACAGTACAGGAGAAGAATATCCTCAACCAGGTGGATTGACAAAGTGACTTCAACAATGGTCTCAAGTACATAAGAAATGGTGTAGATGGCACAGAATAGCACAGGATTCAGATCTGTTGTTCATGGGATTATTATGAGTCTTACTTGACTTGAAGACAACTAACAACAATAGCTAGTTTTAATTTTTTTAACTAAGAAATTACATTTTGTCTAAATAATAGTATTTGCCACTGCTGTAGCTACTCATGTTGTTGAGTCATGGTGATCTAATCATATCACTGTTATTGTTACATAGTGACAAATCATAATCAAATCATAGCGACACCATGTACAATAGCTCTGAACCCTGTTCTATGCTGAGCCTGTCTCACCGCCTCTGACACACTTACCTTCATTACTGTGTCAATCCTAGATAAGGCAATTGCAATGATCCCACTATCAGAAATTCTTATTCAGTGGGTCTGAAGTACAGCCTAACTTTACACTTTTTGAGTCTCCACTGTAGGTTTTGATGCACATCACTGCCGTTCCTATTCCAAGCACTAGTACTTGACGAGAACTGTGCCAGCACCAGAGAGCCAAATGGTGAGTAAAAGCAGATGTAAGAGGCGTGCATGACTCTCACAATCAGGGTGCAAATAGAAATACCATTTGACCCAGCAATTCCACTACTGGGAATTTACCCTAAAGAAACTATAACCACCACCTTAGCAGATATATGCACACCCATGTTTATTGCAGCTTTGTTCGCAATAGCAAAGAGCTGAAAACAACCCAAGTGCCCAACAACAAAAGAGTGGATAGAGAAGTTCTGGATATTCACACAATGGAATACTATGTAGCATTGAAAAAACAAGGAACTCATGAAATATTATGCAAAATGGATGATTCTAGAGGACATTATGCTAAGTGAAATATCTCAGTCACAAAAGGACAAACATTGCATAGGGCCACTGTTGTAAAATGGGACTGACATTGGGGTTGAGGGAAGGCAGAGAAAGAGGGGAGGAATGATGTATATGGCATGATATAAATGAGGGAGAGAACTGTTAAAAAGGGATATATGATTGAGTATTATTGTCATGACAGGAGTCCAGAATGGAGGCTGCACAGTGAAGTGGACTTTGGAGGAGGAATTGCATAACAATGAAAGAGTTTTACTTTTCAAAGAGAAGAGTGAACTGGAGTGGGGGGAGTGGGCAGGGAGGAAAGTGCAACAAAGAATGAATGGAAATCCAAAGTCTCTGTAAATTTTCATTAAAATTAACAATAATTAAAAAAGAAAAAACAAACAGAAAGAAAGAAACAGCTAAAGTCTCTGAAAATCTTACTTTTTTATTGAGAATAAATAAGCAAGACTCTTGCTTCAGCCTATAAGACCCAGGCGATTAGTTCACGTGTTGTTATTCTTATTACCTATTCTCCCTGACATATTTACACTGTCTTTTGTTATTTTAAGACAACATGTTCTTGAACCCATAACTCTGAAGTGGCTCTTCCTTCTGCTCAGGACGTTCATTCATCTCTTGAAAACACAATCCCAGCTGGCAGAAGAATTTCTAAATGTCTCAACATTAATTTTTATATAATTATTTAAAGTCACTTGGGATATTTTGAGTGAGTTTATCTGTGATGAATCAATAAAAGCAGTCTTTTTCAAAATTGAATTTTCCTCAGATGCAAATGAGAATGCATCCGCATAAGTATCTTTTTGAATGATATTTAGAATTCCTGAATAGTGGCAACTTGCCTATTTGTCCTACTGCCATAATTTGAATTTCAAAGTCTGGAAATGGTTTGGTTAAAAAAAAAAACACCACAAAAAATAGAGAGACACTTGGAAAATGTAACTATGCCTTACATGTTATCTTCCCTATCAATGGGAATAATGGGACAGCTGAAAATTGTCTCAGCTTCACGACAAAGATGGGAGAATCATTTTATGTTTCTAACTGTCCTGGCATTTGCAGACATGTGAGTCTCTCTGAAATAGTCTAGTCTTCACAGAACCCTTCTATCTTTGAAACATATTTCCATTATGTCTGAATAGTTAAGTGCACCATGCTTTGTATTTTATTTTTTAGAATATTTGCATAACGATAGCAAAGTAAGATATAAGCATCAAATCATAGCAGCTTCCCAAATATCTATTGATTTTAAAAGTATAAAAAAGCATTTTCTTGCACAGGGATTTAATCTTTAGAAGGTCCCATTCATAGATTTTACCTTCTTTAGATTGTGCTTTTCTGGCTGTATTTGGCATTCTCCTTATACTTAACTCTTGTGCATTAGTCCTTCTAAGCTTGATCCTGGCTTTCCTTTTATGAACTTTATGTGGTCTAGAGCTTTACTCCTAGGTCTCTGATGCACCTTGAGTTGATTTTTGTGTATGGTGTGAGATGTGGGTCCTGTTTCAACTTTCTGTAGATGACAGTACAGTTTTACCAGCACCATTTGTTGAGGAGGTCATTTCCTATTTGATTTCCTTGTCGAATATCAGTTGACCATAGATAACTGGGTCTATTTCTGGGTACTCAATTTTGTTCCATTGATCTAGTATCTGTCATTGCACCAGTACCATGCTGTTTTGAGTACTAACGCTGTGTAGTAGGTTTTGAGGTCAGGTAGTGATATGCTTCTCATTTCATTTTTGTTTCTCAGAAGTGTTTTGCCTAATTTGGGGTCTCTTGCCTCTTCCAATAAACTTGACTATTTCCCTTTCAATTTCCTTGGAAAATGAACTTAGTATCTGGGTTGGGATTGCGTTGAACATGTGATTTGCTTTTGGTAAAACTGTCATTTTCACAATATTGAGGCTTTCTTGTCCATGAACAGGGCACATTTTCCCATTTTTTAGGTCTTATATTGTGTTACATAAAAATATTCTGTAATAGGTCTTTGTGTGTCTCTAGTTAGCTTCACTCCCAAATATCTCTATTTGTGATTGGCTATTGTAAATGGTATTGCTTACTTGGTTTCCTTCTCTGAGTTCTCTTTGTTAGTATATCGGAATCCCAATGATTTTTGGATATTGATCTTATATTCTGCCACTCTACTAAACTGGCCTAATAACTCTAACAGGGTTTTGTTATTGTTGTTGCTGAGTTTTGGAGTTTTCTATGTACACTATAATGTCATTTGTATAGAGTGTCCGTTTAACCATCCCTTTGCCAATCAAGATGCCTTTTATTTCCTTTACTTGTCATATTGTAATAGCAAGCTCTTATAATACAATATTGAATAGAAGTGGTGACAGTGGGCATCCTGTGTTTACTCAACTTTCTTCCTAATTTTAATAGCATTTAAATTCATTTTTCAGATTGCTTAGACAATGCTATAACTATAGGTAAAAAATTACATATTTACCTTACAATAATTATTCTCTATTTAATGAGAAGAACTTGAAGCTCTTGTTGCAAAAGATCAATGACTACAGTCTTAACTATGGATTGAAGCTCAACATCAACAAAACAAAGACTCTCACTACTGGGTCAATTGACAGCATCATGATAGACAGTTAAGAGATTGAGATTGTTAACAGTTTCCATTCACTTGGATCCACAATCAATACTCTTGGTACTAGCAGCCAGGAAATACATATTGCATTGGTAAAGACTGCTGTCAGGGACCTCTCCAGAGTACTGAAAAGCAATAATGTCAGTCTGGAGACTAAGCTGTGCCTGACCCAGGCCATGGTCTTCACAATTACTTGTTAAGCATCACAAAGCTGGACAATGACTAGGGATGATAGAAGTAGAATTGATGTCTTTGAGCTATGGTGCTAGAGAATAGTACTGAGTATACCATGGACTGCTAGGAGAACAAACAAGTTTATCCTAGAGATGGTGAAACCAAGCTGCTCCTTGGAGGCAAGGATTCTAAAGCTTTGTCTGACATACTTTGGGTATGTTGCCAGGAAGGACTAGTCCTTGGAGAGTAATATGCTTGGGAGGGTAGAGGGACTGTACAAGAGAGGAAGATCCTCGATGAGCTGTATTGACTCAGTGACTGGGACAATGGGGGTTGAGACAATAAGGTTGGCTTAGGATAGAGCAGGGTTCAGAGCTGCTCTATGTAGGATCTCTATGCGTTGCAAGCCACTCAATGGCACATAACAACTATTTAATGACTGAAGGGAGCCCTCGTGCCATAATCCACAGGTATTTGCTGTTCAGAGTTGCCAAAGGCTGAAGTTTCTGATGGTTTCAATTCACCAGTGGCTCAGCAGGAGAAAGATAGGCAATATCCTCTGGTGTGATTTGCACCCTCAGAAACACAATGGAGGGAACAGTTATGACATGGTTCCAAACCTGTAGCATTGAGTTAGATTTGTTTTAATTTCTTTTTTTATTGAGTTATTGTTTTGAAGTAGTGTTGAGTCAACTATGACTCATGGTAACCCTACAAAGAATGGATCTAAACCCTACTGTATCCTGTGCCATCTTCATCATCTCTGATACACTCAACCCCACCAATACAGTGTATCAATACATTTCGTTGAAGGTCTTCCATTGCTTTGCTGACCTTCCACCTTTCCAAGCATGATATCCTTCTCCAAGAACTGGCTCCTTCTAGTAATATGTCCAAGTGTATGAGACAAAGTTTCACTATCCTTGCCTGCAAGGAGCACCCTGGCTTCAGCTTTCTCAAGACAAACTTGTTTGTCCTTTTGGCAATCCGTATCATATTCAGCACTATTCTCCAATACCTGTTCTAGCTCAAAGGCATCAGTTCTGCTTCTATCATCCTTATTCATTGTCCAACTCTCCGAACCATATAAAATAATTTAAAAGACCATGGTTTGTATCAGGTGCACTGTATCAGGTCTTCAAATTGACATCTTTGCTCTTCAACACTTTGACGAGGTCCTTGACCACAAACTTTCCCAATGCAATGCATCTTTTTTTATTTTCATGCTGCTGGTGTCAAGGATGTTCATTGTGGATTCAAGAAAGATGAAGTAATTGATAATTTCAATCTCTTCCTCATCTATCCTGATATTAACTTTTGGCCATTAGTAAGGATTTTGGGGGTATTTTTCATGTCAAGATATAATCCACATTGAAAGCGCTAGTCTTTGACCTTCTACAGCAAATGTTTCAAGTCCTCATTTTCAGTAAGCAAGGTTGTGTCATCTGCAAAGCGCAGGCTGTTGGTCAGTCTTCCTCCAATCCTGATTTCACATTCAGCCTCGTAAAGTCCAGCCTCTCAGATGATCTGTTCCACATTTAAATTGTGAAGGTGTCAAAATAGGATGCAGCCTTTCCTGATTTTGAACTGTGTGGTGTATCCTTGCTGTGTTCTGATTACTGCCTCCTGACCCAAGTACAGGTTTCACATAAATACAGTGAAGTGTTCTGGGAGTCCCAATCTTCTCAAGGTTAGTCACAGTTTGTTGTGATCCACAGTCAAATGCCTTTGTGTTGTCAATGAAACACAGATAGACATTCCTCTATTTCTCTCTGCTTCCAGCTAAGATCCATCTAACATTGTCAGTAATTAGCCTAGTGGCACAGTTTCTTCTAAACCCAGCCTGCACGTTTAGTAGTTCTCTGTCAATGCACTGTTCCAGTCGTTTTTGGATAATCATCAGAATTTTGCTTGCATGTCTTATTAATGATATTGTTTGATAATTTCCACACTCTGTCAGATCACCTTTTTTGGAATGGGTATAAATATGGATCTCTTGCAGTCCATGGACCTGTGAGCTGTCCTGAAGATTTCTTGGCACAACCTACTAAGTGTGTCCTTTGTGCCATAGGTTCTTCTAAATCCAGCCTACATTTGTAACAGCTCTCTGTCAATGTACTGTTCTAGCTGTCTTTGAGTGGTCTTCAGCAAGATTTTAGTAGCATGTGATATTACTGATATTGTTTGATAATTTCCATATTCTATTGGACAATATTTTTGAGGAATGGGAACAAATATACAGCACTTTCAGCCTCTTGGCCAGGTAGCTGTATTTCAAATTTCCTAGCATAGCTTGTTGAGCAAATCTAGGTCCTCCTCAGTTTTAGCAAGCAGTGTTATGTCATCGGCACAACCGCAGATTGTTGATGAATCTTCCTCCAGTCCTGATGCCACACTTCTTCTCATACAGCCCAGCCTTCCTCATAATCTGTTCAGCATATAGATTGAACAGGTATGGAGATAGGACACATCCCTGGCAAAAACCTTTCCCAATTTTGAACCCTGCAGTGTTTCCTTGCTCCATTCTGACTACTGTATCCTGGTCCAAGTGTAGGTTTCGCATCAGCACGATCAAGTGTTTTGAGATTCCCATTTGTCTCAGAGTCAGCCACAGTTTGTTGTGATCCACACAGTCAAAAGCCTTTGCATAATCAATGAAACACAGATTTCACTGGTATAAAAAATAATTTAATTTAAGTTGAAAGAATATTTTGCCTTTGATTTTCTTTGTAAATTTAGTATAAATTTGCCTTTCTAGATAATGATATAGAATATGTCCTTTTTAATAATTTTATTTTAGTGAAGATTCAAAAAGATGTTGATTTTCATTCATTCATGCACATTTTCCTCCCTCCCTCTCCTCCCAATTCTCTTTGTCATGCTTACTTGTCCTGTTCCTGGCTATCTAATCATCCATTCCTTTCACCCATTCCTTGGCAGTATTCCTTATCGATCTATTCCTTTCCCACTTTGCTGACACCTCATATCAACCCTATTATTATAACATAACACTGGGTTTATGCAGTATTTGTCCTTGTTACTGAAATATGTCACTCAGCATGTCTTCCACACTCATCCACGTTGTCTAGTGATTTACTACTTCATTGTGATTCAGTGAAGTGTACATTGTGCAAATGTACCATAGTATCTCTGTCCATTCAAGTATTGATGAGTACTTGGGCTGTTGCTTCTGTTTCTTTGCTGTTGTGAATAATGCTGTGATAAACATGGATGTTCATATAACTGTTTGTATCAGAGCTCTGACTCCTTTAGTGTATATTCCCAGTAGTGGACTGCTGGATCCAATAATATTTCTATTTTCAACTTTTTGAAGACTGCTTTCTTTAGTACCATTCTACATTCCCGAAGCATTGTGTGAGAGTTCTGATCTCTCACCATCCTCACCTCCTTTCATGCTTTTCTTGCTGATATTGTTATTGTTGTTTGCAATGAGTCTGAACCAAGCCACAGCTGACTCTTCAGAGGATTTTTAGAAACAGTAAATTCCATGGGAGAAGATTGTCCAGCCTTCTCCAGGGGAGTAGCTTGTAGATTCCAACTGTTTGCCTTTGAGATTGCAGCACGCATAGCACCTTAGCACTAAGCCACCAAAACTCTCTTGCTAGAGTTAGTGTTATTTACTTTCTTCTTTCTTGCATTCCATGTCTATCTATTGCTTGGATCTCTGAGATTTTAATACTTTTATGAGAATATTAAAAGTGTTATTTTCTTAAGAGAGTATTCCTGCAATTCCTAAAACAGCTTACAAGCAACTTGATCTAATAATGTTCTTTACTTTTCTTTTGTTGGACTTATCATTTGATCTAAACTCTACAAAGCTAGGGACCAAACCTGCTTGTTAACCCAGCTCTTCTTAGTACCTAACTAAGCTTATTAAGCTGTTGTTAAGTGTCATTGATTCAAGTATGACTCATAGTGATCTTATGAACAACAGACCCGAATCTTGTTCTATCTTGTGCCATCCTCATCATATTGCTGCAATCATCATGTAAAGTCACCTCATTGGGGGGGGGAGTCTTCCTTTCTTTTATTGATCTTCCTTTATTTTATTGATCCTCTTACCAACAAACAGCCAACGTATGAAAGATGAAACTTCACAATCCTTGCTTCCAAGGAACACTCTAGTTGAACTTTTTCCAAGACATAGCTGTTTGTTCTTTTGGTAGTACATGGAATATTGGCTATTCTTCTCCAACACCACTACTCAAAGGTATCAATTCTTCTCCCGTCATTCTTAGCAAATGTCCAGCTTTTAGGTGCATAGCAAGTAGTTGAAAAGGCCACGGTTGAAAGGGTGCATCTTAGTCTTCAAATTGACATCATTGCTCCTCAGTATTTTGGAGAATTTCCTGAAAGCAAATTTGTCCAAAGAAATATGTCTCCTGATCTTCTGACTGCTGGACCAAGGGTGCTGACTGTGGATCCAAGTAAGATGAAATAATTGACAGTGTCTTAGTTGATATGCAATAAACAATTGTTGAATAAATTTAAAAAATCCTTAAGGAAACTGAAAAATTTTTGTTTTGGATGAATGTGGACATGAGTAAAATTTCAATTCAAGTTACATTCATCAGTTATGACTATATGAATAATTTTAAATAATTAGTTAAAATAATGGCATTGGTGTTTGCATTTAGCAAGAACTTTTTCAACACCTTGTGGTTTAACTCACATACCATAAAATACAGCCACTAAAACATATTTAATTCAATGACTTTTAATATATTCACAAAGTTCTACAACCATTAGCACATTCTAATTTTTTAAAATATTATCAACTTTGCAAACCAATATAAAATGAAAATATTTTTTTAAAATTACAACTTATATAAAAACCCCTAAAAATATCATCAATATTCCCTCCTAGGTTTCTCAACATCTCCTATCTCTAAAATGTGTGTGTTCAAGACATCTTATATGAATGAAATCACATGACATGTTTTCTCTCAGAAATGATTTCTGTAAGCTTTTTAGTTGCTGCCACTGTGTAGTTGCTTTTGAGATCAGGGAGTGCTATGCCTCCCACTTCATTTTTGTTTCTGCATATTTTTAAGATGAATCTATGTTGCAGCACTTACTGGTATTTACTTTCTATTTGCTAGCAAATAGTATTCCATTGTATGAATATATGTCACATTTTATTCACTCATTCATGAGCTGATGGGCATGTGGATCATTTGTGCTTTGGGGCTATTAGGAATAACGTTATGTGAACATAAGTATTTGTGTAGATTTTACCTCTCGATCATATGGTTAAATCTCTTCAATATATTGAGGAACTTTAGCAAGAACGTTCAACAATACAATTTGGTTGTAATTGCCATAGCATCACTCTTAAGATAGAGAATATTTTGTGAAGATAACAAATATTCTATTTAATTAAAGGAGTCAATATAATTTTTCTCACATTATAGATTCATTGATCTGAAAAATATTCACAGAAACTATAAAGGAATGATAGGGAAAATATATTCCATGTTTTTATCCAATTCAATTTAGGTCATGATTCACATTGAATGATTATTTGATATATTTAGAGGTTGAGTTTCAAGTATTATAGGTCTTAAAAATCATCACTTCAGCTTTTTTTCTTTTGCATTGAGGAAATAAAATAATGGTTGCTCAAATAGGAGAGAATTGTAAACCTTATTTTTAAATGGTGGGGAAGTGAATTGTTCTAGGTATGTAATTTGTGATTTAAAAAAATGTTTAAAATAAAAATTATCCTCTCCATTTTTTACAGTTATATGCATTCAATAATATTTTTGAAAGGGTGCCAATAATGAGTATCACAATTTTAGTGTCAAAGCTCTCAGGCTGCTAGAATTCACTCAAATACTTTCCTTTCTATCACCATTATCTACAAAACACATTGGAAATGATGATTTCTAAGGACTATAACATTGGTTTTAGAAATTCAACATCTTCTGGACACAGAGGTAGAATCAATATTCTTTTTTTATTGTATGGCATTTTCTATTCTTAAAATTACTTGTTTTCTCTACTGGTTCTTTAGTCCTTATTTCCTTAATGTTTATTTCTTTTCCTTATTGCATTCCTACTGTCACCTTGTCTTGCATTCTATAAATCTTTATTTTACTGTTGATTTTTAGGAAGAGAGAAATGGAAAAGGTGATGGGGATTTTGTTAACATGAATAAACATTTTAAGAACTCCTTGATGTTGAGTCAATTCTTACTCAGAGCAGAGTCTCCGAGGTTGTAATTGTTATGGAAGAAGACTGCTCTCTATCTGTCCCCTCAGAGCAGCTAGGGGGTTTGAACCATCTATGCTTTAGCTAGCAGCTCAACTCTTTAATTACTGTGACATCAGGACTTCTTGTCAATGTGAGAGAAGATTGCTAATTGGCAGGCAACCACAGGTGGACATAGAGGAGACACTGTCTCATTAACTGGAAAAATTCTGAATGATTTAATGCTTGGCATCTTGACTATAGGGCACAACTATCCACAGTGATTAAATTAATTCACCTAATAGTGTATACATGAATATAAATGGTCATAAAAAGATTAAGTTGTAAAGGTTGGGAAATAGTCTAAACGACTAACTAGAGTAAGGTGGTGAAAAAAATCACAACGCATTCATTTGATAAAGAAATGGCTACTTATTTAGAAGGTGGTTGTAACATGTTTGGGCACCACATGGGAAAGTCTTCTTGTGAACTTTAACAGCTACTGAGCACTTGTTCTGTTGTTGAAGTTTGTTCAAAGTCTGGTGTCTCACTGCAAAATGAGATAATGTTTCTGTTTTCATGTCCTTCATCTGTTTACCCCACCACAGTCTCTACATTTGGAAGCTTGCTGAGAAGGCTAGTTGACAATGTTGATAATAATGACATGGTCCGGCCATGGAGAGAAATATAGAGAAATGAGCCACAAGATCACTTTTTGAAATCTTTCCTGGGAACTTGTTTTCATAGGTTTGGAATGTTGTTGTTGCTGTTATGTGCCGTCGAGTCACCTGCGACTCATAGCGACCCTATGTTCAACCTTCTCTATCCTGTGCCAATTTTACTGTCTCCGACACCTCCACCCCCATTACCTCAGTCACTTAATCAATCCATTTCATCAAGGGTCTTCCTCTCTGGTGCTGTCCCTCCACCCTCCCAAGCATGATGTCCCTCTCTAAGAACTGATCCCTCCTTGCAACATGTCCAAATTATGTCAGACGAAGCCTCAGAATCTTTGCCTCCAAAGAGCAGCACAGTTTAACCTTCTCTAGGATTAACCTGTTCATTCTCTTAGCAGTCCATGGTATATTCAGTACTCTTCAACACCACAGCTCAAAGGCATCAATTCTCCTTCTATAATCCCTAGTCATTGTCCAGCGCTCTGATGCATAGCAAGTGATTGCAATGACCACGGCCTGTATCAGGCGTACCTTAGTCTCCAGACTGACATTATGTCTCTTCAGTATTTTGGAGGGGTGTCTAACAGCAGACTTTCCCATCGCCATACATCTTTTAATTTCCTGGCTGTTGGTGCCAATAGTGTTGATTGCAGAACCAAGTAAACTAAAGATGTGAACAATCTCAATCTCTTCACCATCTATCATGATGCTGCCAATTGGCTCAAGGGTGAGAATATTAGTTCTCTTGATATTGAGCCTCAATCCATATTGAAGCCTGCAGTCCTTGATCTTCTGCAGCAAGCACTTCAGGTCCTCCTTCATCAAGCAGGGTTGTGACATCTGCATAATGCAGATTGTTGATGAATCTTCCTCCAATCCTGATGCCGTATTTCTCCTCATACAGCCTAGCCTCCTGGATAATATTTTTGCATATAGTTTTAAAAGGTGTGGAGATAAGATACATTCGTGGAGCATACCTTTCTCAATTTTGAACCGTGCAGTGTTTCCTTGCTTTGTTCTGACAACTGCCTACTGATCCAAGAATAGCTTTTGCATTAACAGGATCAAGGGTTCTGGGATTCCCATTCTTCTCAGAGTTAGCCACAGTTTGTTGTGATCCACATAGTCAAACACCTTCCCATAGTCAATAAAACACAGATAGACATTCTTCTGGTATTCCCTGCTTTCAGCCAAGATCCATATTTTAAAATACATGTATGCTTAAGCTTCCATGTCATCACTCACAATAGTGGCCAGGAGTCAGCAACTTGTTGTTGTTGTTGTTGTTGTTGTTGTTATGTGCCATCGAGTCACTTGCAACTCATAGCGACCATATGTACAAGAGCCCCAAATGCCTCTCTATCCTGTGCCAACCATGCCATCTCCGACACACTCATTCCCACCGCCCCAATCACAGAATCAATCCATTTCATCAAGGGTCTTCCTCTCCTGTGCCGTCCCTCCACTCTCTCAAACATGATGTCCCTCTCCAAGGACCAGTCCCTCCTTGCAACATGCTCAAAGTATGTCAGACAAAGCTTCAGACTCCTTGACTCCAAGGAGCAGTCCCACTTCACCCTCTCCAGGACAAACCTGTTTGTTCTCCTAGCAGTCCATGGTATATTCAACACTCTTCTCCAGCACCACAGCTCAAAGGCATCAATTCTCTTTCTATCATCCCTAGTCACTGTCCAACTCTCTGATGCATAACACGTATTTACAAAGACTATAGCTTGGATTAGATGCACCTTAGTCTCCAGCCTAATGTCATTGCTCTTCAGTACTCTTGAGAGGTCCCTCATAGCCAGCTTTCCCAGTGCAATTCATGTCTTGGTTTTCTGGCTGCTGTTAGTAAGAGTGTTGACTGTGGAGCCAAGTAGACGAAAACTGTTAACTATTTCAGTCTCTTTACCATCCCTACTGATGCTGCCAATTGGCCCACTGGTGAGAATCTTTGTTTTCTTGATGTTAAGCTTCAACCCATAATTAAGGCTGCAGTCCTTGATCTTCTGCAGAAAACACTTCAGGTCCCCCTCAGCTTCAGCAAGCAGGGTTGTGTCATCTGCATAACGCAAGTTGTTGATGACTCTTCCACCAATCCTGATGCCACATTCCTCCTAGTACAGTCCAGCATCTCAGATGATCTGTTCTGCATATAGATTGAAAAGGTATGGAGACAAAATACATCCCTGACGGACCCCTTTCTTGATTTTGAACCATGTATGTCTCCTTACTCTGTTCTGCCTTTTGGTCCAAGTATAGGTTTCGCATAAGCACAATCAAATGTTCTGGGATTCCCATTCTTCTCAGATTCAGCCTTAGCTTGTTGTGATCCACACAGTCAAAAGCCTTTGCATATTCAATGAAGCACAGATAGACATTCTTCTGGTATTCTTTGCTTTCTGCCAAGATCCATCTAACATTAGCTATATTATCCTTAGCACCAATTTTCCTAAATGTCACCCATTTACTATAACAGTTAATATTAAAAATGTTTAGAAACCAATAATGCACATTTGTTGTTGTTGTGTATATTGAGTCAGAACCGACTCAGCTGACTCTCCAGCAAGTTTTCTAAAGTGATAATTTGCACAGGATGAGATTGCTCCTCTTCCTCCCATAGAGTAAGCTGGTGGATTTGAACTGCATGCCTTTTGAGTTGACAGCACAACTCCTTACCATCAGGACACAAGAGCTTCCCCATAATGCACAGGTGCTGACCAATTAGAACAGATGCAAAAGTAAAAAATGAAGGAAGATTATTGTTGTTGTATGGTGTATATCTCATGGTCCAGGCTGTGTTTTGTTCTGTTATGCATAGGGTCACTATGAATTGAGGCTGACTTAAAGGTATCAGATAACAATGTGGATATAAGGCCTCACTTTCTTTTTTTAAAATTTATTTTATTTTGTCCTTTTTTAAAAAATGCTGTTTTATCTACAAAGTTCTTATACATGGATTTTTATATTGGTTCTTCCCCATTTCCTTCAACCCCCTCCACCCTCAATTTGTGCAACCCTCTGATTAACCACCCTCAACCCATGTTCCACGTTGGCTCCTCTGCTTCTCTCCTCTTCCCCCTTGGATCCTCATACTCATTCTACAATAATGGTTTTTTTACAGTATTTGTCCTTATGGGACTGATTTGGTTCACTCAGCATAATGCTCTCCAGTCCCTCTCAAGTTAGATAGTGATTTATAAAATCACCGCTCCTGCGTGCTACATCCATTGTGTGAATGTGCTGTAGTTTCTCAACGCATTCTATTGTGGTTTGATTCTACTATGAACATTGGTGTACACGTTTTTGTTTGTGCATTAGTTCTGATTCTCTTGGGATATATTCTAAGCAGTGGTATAGCTGGGTCATTTGGAATTTCTATATTCAGCTTTCTAAGGAAACACTAAACTTTTCCCAGAGTGGTTGTACCATTTTACAATCCCATTGTAAAGAAAATCCCATTGTCCATTTTACAATGTACAAGAGTTCCTATCTCACCACAACATCTCCAACATTTATTACGTGTTGTCCTGTTAAACTTTGCCACTGATATTGGAGTGAGATGTTATTTCATCGAGAGGCCTCATTTTCTATTGCCATGGAGTTGGTGGAGAATCATAGCAAACCTATATAACTGTCACAGTACAATTTTCTTTACAGAAGCAGAATATTAAACCTTTTTTCATTTTTCTTTTATATTGATTTGCTTACAAAGTTCATATGCAATCGTGTTTCACACTGTTTTTCATTTACATCGTGTTTCATACAATCATTCCCATTCATTACGTTTTATAAAATTACCATTGGAGTGTGTCCATCATTACCCTGTCTTTTCAAGTGTCCACTGGATCCTTTTCATTTATCCCCTCCCTCCACTCATCAAATTGTACAGCCCTGTGATTTTGCCCCTACCGATCCTCACCCCTCTGATTCCACTCTCTCCCCTGCTTGGATCCCTATACATATTTTATTAGGTATCCTTCTATTTTTATCATAATCGTCTATGCAGGATTTGTCCTTATGAGACCGAGTTCATCACCATGATGCTTTTCAGTCTCTCTCATGTTAGGTAATATTTTTAAAACTGTTGCTGAGTGCTGCACAGTATTCCGCTGTGTAACTGTACCATAACTTCTTAATACATTCAGTTGTGGATGGACATTTTGGCTGTTTCCATGTTCTTGCGATGGTGAATAATGCTTTTATGAAGATTGATGTACAAGTCTCCATTTGTATCTCAGTTCTAATTTCCTCGGGATATCTTTCTAGGAGTGAATCATATGGAATTTCTATCTTCATCTTGAGGAAACACCAAACTGACTTCCAGAGTGGTTGTACCATTTTATAATCCCACCGACAATGTATGAGAGTTCCCACCTCTTCACACCCTCTCCAACATTTATTACTTGCTGCCCTGCTAAACTTTGCCACTGTTACTGGAGTCAGGTGATATCTCATTGTGGTTTTGATTTTAATCTCTTATTTCCAGTGATCTTGAGTATTTTTTTTACATGTCTCTTGACCATCCAAATGTCTTCCTCTGTGAAAAGTCTTTCCATGTCTTTTGCCCATTTTGTAATTGGGTTGTCAGTCTTTTTCTTCTGGAGGCCTAGGGGTATTCCGTAAATGGTTTTTTTATGAGACTGTTGTCTGACATGATATTGACAAATGTTTTTTCCCAGTCTATAGGTGTTCCTATTGGGAAAACTTTTTGATGCACACAAGGATTTAATCTTTAGAAGGTCCCATTCATCAACTTGAATCTCTCCAGTTTGTGCATTTCTGGCTGTAAAATACCATAGCTTTCTTGAAAGGGACAGCAAGTAGATTTCAAGCCAGACCTTTTTGCTCAGTAGTTGAGTACATTAACAGCTGCACCATTAGGGTTTCGTATGATTCCTAGTGACTGGGAATGATCCAGAGTTACAAATTACTTGTGTTATCCTGTGCCCGTCAGTCGCACCTCACTAGCAAACCCAGAACTATTAAACTCTCAAGAATCAACTTGTGTTTCCATGGATGGCCAAGCAAAGTTTTAATGAGACAGCTCTTTAACACACTGAAAACTCTTTCTTTGTGAAACTCCAATAACCATGATAAGTATGATTTCCAACAAGTTATATTGGGAAATCTGAGTAGAGTTCTTAATGAAGTGGCAAAGATAATTACAGACTTTTAATTAATTACTCAATTGCTGTGAATTATTAAATCTTCCAGCTTGGATAGCTTTTATTCAGTTTTGTTGTTGGGGGGAAAAACTTTTTTCTTCAACTTCCTTCTTATTGTTCCTTCAGTGTAATTAACCATTTCCCTGTGCCACTGACCTTTTCTAAAAGACATTTAATTATTGTTTCCGCTTACTACTTGTTTTCAATCATCCAAAAAGAAATAATATTGTATTTAGCAGAAGCAAACACTTTAGAATAAAACTGAGTCCATGTAATTTATAGAAAATTGGATCATATGATCTTAATACTACTGTAATCTATTTCTTTTTTCCCCTTTTTATTATTATTAATTTCAATGAACATTTACAGAGATTGTGGATTTCCATTCATTCATTGTTGCACTTTTCTCCCCTCCCACCCCAGCCCCACCCCCAGTTCGCTCTTCTTTAAAAGCACAAGAAAAACTCCATGAAAAAGATACACCAAACAATTATTACAAGAAAGAGTAAAGCATCAGATAATAGTTTTGAGATGCACTATAGTCATTGATTGTTAGGCGTTCATATATTTTTTCCTCCTTGTGACTTGTAGGAAAGAGAAGTATTTTCTGGTATAGTGGGACAATTTAGTTTTATGTCTAATCCAGACCAATGAAAGAAAAGACATTATTAATTCACTTATAAACAATTATTTTCACTTGTTGTTATGTGTTTATTGAGTCCACTACAACTCATAGCTAATCCTATGAACAATGGCTCTGAACCATGTCCTATCTTGAACCAATCTCACTGTCTGACACACCTGACCTCATGCCACAGTGGCTGTGGCATTCCATCTCATATAATGTCTTCCTCTCCTGTGCTTACCCTTTATCCTTCCAAGCATGATGTCCTTCTTCTGGGACTGGTCTCTCTTGGCAACATGTCCAAAGTATATGAAATGGAGCTCCAAAATCCTTGCCTCCAAGAAGCAACCTGGTTTTACTTCCAGGATGTTGTTGTTGTTGTTATGTGCCAACCTGGTTTTACCTCCAGGATGTTGTTGTTGTTGTTGTTATGTGCTGTCAAGTCAATGTCAACTCATAGTGATCCTGTGTATATGATAGGTCTGAATCCTGTCCTTCCTGAACCATCTCACTGTCTCTGATACACCTACCCCTGTTGCCCCTATTATTATGTCAATCCATTTCATCTGGGGGTTTCCTATCCTGTGCTTTCCCTCCACCATTCCACACATGATGCCCTTCTCCAAGGACTTGTCCCTCCTGGCTACATGTGCAAAATATGTAAGATGGAGCTCCAAAATCATTGCCTTTAAGGAGTAGCAGGGTTTCACCCTTTCCAGGACAGATCTGTTTGGCTGTTCATTATATGTTCAATAATTTCTTCAGCACCATAACTCAAAAGTATTGGTTTTACTTCTATCATTCTTATTCATTGTCCATACCTCTGATATATAGCATATGATTGAGAAGATCATGGCTTGGATCAGGTGCACCTTAGTCTACAGACTGACGGAGTTGCTCCTCAGTACTCTGGAGAAGTCCCTGAGAATAGGCTTTCCCAATATAATTTTTCTTTTAATTTCCTGGGTTCTGGTACCAAGAGTGTTAATTGTGAAGCCAAGCAAACTGAAGCTGTTAACAATCTCAATCTCCATCTTCTCCATCTGTCATGATGCTGCCAGTTGGTCCAGTGGTGAGAATCTTTTTTTTTTCTTGATGTTGAGTTTCTATCCATATTGAAGGTCCTTGACCTTCTGCAGTTCTCCTCAGCTTCAGCAAACAAGGTTATGTTATCTGTATAATGCAGGTTGTTGATGAGTCTTCCTCCAGTCCTAAAGCCACTTGACCAATTGTTAACATTGTGATAGATGGTAAAAAGATTGAGACTAATAGGTTCAACTTGCTTGGTTCCATAAGCAATGCTTTTAATACTACTAGTAGCCAGGAAATCAAAAGACAAATTGCATTTGGAAAATCTGCTTTCATGGACCTCTCCAGAATACTGAGCAGCAATGATATCAGTCTAGAAACCAGGGTGTGCCTGATCCAGGCCATGATCTTCTCAATTACTTGTTATACATTTGAGAGTTGGACAAAGAATAAAGATGACAGAAAAATTACTGCCTTTGCATTGTGGTGATAAAGAAGAGTACTAATCTCCCATGGATGGCCAAAAGAACAAATAAGCCTGTCTTGGAGAAAGTGAACCAGAGTGTTCCTTAGAAGCAAAGATGGAAAAAAAACCCTCATATATATTTTAGGCACAGTGTCAGGAGGGGCTGTTGTTGTCAAGTGCTGTCGAGTTGTAGGCAACTCATTGCAAGCCTATAAACAGAAGATCTGAACACTTGTATAATTTTCATCATTTCTCTAAGTTCATACAGTTTCCGGAGACACTCCTGCTTCCAAGTTTGTTTTAATCGGGAAGCTCCACCAAACACTGTCCACCATAGATAATCATTATCGCATTTGACACATCAGCGTCACAGTGTTCAGCATCACAACAACCACTAGTTAACCTCTGTACAGCAAATTGGCAGACCAGTGCTATACCAATTAGAAAAAAGTTTGACCAAAAACAGTTAAAACCAGGCCTGAGGGCCACCGATTAAAATAACTCACCTTGGGCTTAGTAGCATAACTTTCGATCCACCAGGCCAGCAGAGCTCTCCCTATGACTCAACAGCACAACAGATCTAGCCCTTGTCCTATCCTATGCCATCCTCACAATCCAAGACATGCCTGGGCCGATTTTTACAGTCACAGTATCAATCCATTATGTTGAGAATCTTCTTTTCTTCTCTGACCCTCCACTTCTCTCAGCATGATGTCATTTCCCAAGGACTGCAACCTTAAGTGTTGTTTGTTTTTGTTAAGTGCCATTGAGTTGTAGATGACTCATAGGGATCCTATGAATGAAAGACTTGAACACTTACATAACTTCTATTGTTTTTCTAAGTTCATAGAATTTCTGGAGGCAAGCTATTTTGAAAGTAGAGGCCACTCCTGCTTCCAAGCCTGTTTTAATCTGGGAGCTCCATCAAACTGATTCCAGCCCTAAACTGGTGACCAAATTCCTTCTTACATAAGGGGCCAAATCAATCAGGTCATATCCAACTGAGAGCCAACATGCCACACTCAAGCCTCAAACAAACAAACAAAAACAACAAACTCCACACCTTTGTAGAATCCAATTGCTCCATTAATCTTCCCAAAATGGATTCCAGCTCCAAACTGGTGACTAAATACCTTTTAAAATAAGAGGCCAAATCCAATCAGCTCACACCCAATTGTGAGGCAACATTCCATACCCAAGCTTCAACCAAAACCAGAAAACACATTTTTGTAGAATCCAGCTGCTTCACTCATCTTCCCAAACTGGATTCCAGCCCAGGAGGGGCTAGTCCTTGTAAAAGCACTTCATGCTGTGAAAGGTGGAGAGTCAGACACAGAGAGGAAGGCACTCAACAAGATGGATTGACACTGTGACAGTTAAGTGGGATTGAGCATGCCAGCCAATTGAGATTGGCTCAGGACAGAACACGTTCAGATCTGTTGTTGATAGAATTATTCAGTTGTACTTGACAATACCGAACAACAACAAATAAATATTACCGACTAGTTCAAGTAATCAACTTCTGAATTGAAAATGATCAATACTTTGCAAAATCAAACTCCACATAATCTGTTTTTAAAAGTTTCCTGATGAGGCAGGGAAAGCATGTTATCATCATTGCATGCATCCTTTCCTAATATTCCTTTGGCAAGATAGACTTTTGGAATATGGAATGATCACTGTCTTATCAGACTGGCATGATCATCTTGTCACAACGAATTAATAGACTTGCCTTGGTTGAAGGCTCCTCAGACACGGAGCTCCATGCCTTTCTCTGAGAGGGTGTATAGTGGCACCACAGAGTGGATTTTTAAGAACAATGAACCACACTCTCCCACTGCTCCACAGCCCCACTATCCCAGAGTCAAGCCTTGACTATCTCTCTTCCTCTCATGCCAAGTCAGTGTAAGCAGCTTGTAATCAATCTTAAGAGAAGTCTGATGTGTCAATCTGTTTTTAGTAGTTCCATTCTGAAACCCCTAGTATTAACAAATATTAAGTTGACACATTGTAAGAGCAGCAATCTAGTTTCAAGTTCTAGGTTTCCCAATGTTACCTCACTTCTATCTCCTGGAGATTACAGAAATACCATCATTTCTGTAACAACGCTGACAGCTCTCCCAGACATACTGAGTTCACAGCCTTAATACAGACTCTTCAATGCTGCCACCTAGTGTAAAGCTTTATGGAAGCCCTGGAAGGCTTGTGAAGAAGCCCTGGTCGCTTAGAGGTAAGGAGTTGTTCCACCAAGTCAAAAGAACTTCATTTGAATCCACCAGTTGTTCCATGACAGAATGAGGGGCAATCTCGTGCCCTGTGATTTACTGCCTTGGAAAACCCACAGTGGGTCAGCTCTGAGTCAATTCTGACTCCACGGTACATAACAACAACAAGAATCAGTATTATTGGCATAGAGGGAAGGAGTAAAGGGGAGGATCAAAAAGATTACAGGAGTAAAAGAAGAACTTTGCATTTTGGCATTTAAATGTTATCTTTAATATGCAAAAAAGCTTTAAAAAATTCTTGCACACAAACATGGTGTTCTATACATTCTGTGTTTTATGCAATCATTCATATTCATGAATGATTATATATTACATGTTATATAACATATAATTAGAAATTCATTCTTTATATAATTCATTGCCATCGATCTGTCTATGATCAAGGCCCTTTGGTGGCCTAGTTGTAAGGAGCTTCACTACGAAACCAAAGGTACGCAGTTCAAATACACCAACTACTGCATGGGAGAAAGATGGGTATTCTCCTTCCATGCTATTTACTGCCTCTGAAAACCCACTGGAGTGTCAGTTATGGGTTGATTCCAACTCAAGAATTTATAATAATAAAAACATGCCTATTATCACCTCTTCTTTTCAAGACCCCATTGAACCTTTCCTATTTTTCACCCACTTCCACTTTCCAACCACCACTTTCCCCGTAATTTTCCCCCCTTTGCCTTTTTCTGTCCCCCTTTCCACTTTTGAACACCTATACACATCTCGTTCATATGAAATAAAAAAAGTATTGCAATGGGAAAGTCTGCTGTTAGGGACCTCTCTAAAGTACTCAAGAGCAACGGTATTCCTCTGAAGACTAAGGTGCGCCTGATACAGGCCATGGTATTGGCGATCACTTGTTAAGCAACAGAGAGTTGGACAATGACGAGGGAGGACAGAAGGAGAATTGATGCCTTTGAGCTGTGGTGCAGGAGAAGAGTATTGAATGTACCATGTACTGCCAAGAAAACAAACAGATTCATCCTGGAGAGGGTTAAACCAAGCAACTCCTTGGAGGCAAGGATTCTGGGGCTTCGTCTGACATACTTTGGGCATGTTGCAAGGAGGGATGGGTCCTTGGAGAGGGACATCATACTTGGTAGGGTGGAGGGACGGCGCAAGAGGGGAAGACCCTCTATGAGATGGATTGATTCAATGACTGGGGTAATGGGGATGGGTGTGTCAGAGGCAGCGTGATTGGCACAGGATAGAGCAGGGTTTAGGGTTGTTGTACATAAGGTCGCTATGAGTAGCAAATAACTTGATGGCACATAACAAAAACAACAGCAATCTTATGTAGGATTTGTCCTTATGTGGCTTAGTTATTTCATTCAGCATAATGCTCTCTAGACTTCTCTATATTATTTAGTCATGGTGTTAGCTTGGAAGTTGGAATTTTTTAACTGTTAAAATTAGCCTTCTTAAGTCCCTAGCTACCCGAACTGTAGCCACATGATCTTGAAAATCATCAACAGCTGTAGGACTAAGATAAGAGAAGAGTATTTCTTACACTGAGCAACAAGACTTGAGGTGACCAAGACTTGTGACAGCAAGACTTGAGGGAGACTAAAGCAAGACCCTGGTGATGGTGACGGAGAGACTGTAGCATTGCTATGGAGAAACTATGGTAAGGTGTGACCTGGAAGTTTCTTTCATACTTACTGGCCACAGTTAAAGATTTTGCTGTTCTTGACAGATGCTTGAAGGAGAAGCTGACTTATAATTGCTTTGAGGCAAACATTACTGGATAATTTGGATTTGTCTACTGAACTGAAGCTATAGCTTGGACTAATTCAGGAAGTGTGCTTTGTAACTGTTGGGCTAAAACCAGTACTTATTTTGAGTGATATTCTCTGTCTCCTCCACTCACAAACTTACTTCCTTAATATATCACAACTGTGATTCTTTGAGTCAACAACGAACAAATGAACCTCTTACTGATGGCCTTAAAGGCACCATGAGGCTGGGCTACGAGCTCTTTATCTGCTTTCTGCTCTGAAGTGGTGAGGGACTGTGCTAATCTTATTCCCTCTGGCCTTTCCAGAAAGACGTTCATGGCCCTGTGCCCTCATTTCCCATTCTTTTCATTAAACAATAGTATTTTACAAAATAGTTGTTGCTTAGTATTACATAACATTCCAATGTGTAGGCATTTGAACTTTTCTCATTTTCTCGTTATTATGTATGTAACACTGCTATGAACATAGGTGTACATATGTCCATTTGCATCTCATTTCATTTCCTTGGGATATATTCCTAGCAGTGGACTAGGTGGATCATATGAGATTTCTTTTCCTTTTTAAAATTGTATTTTCTCATTCTCTCCCCCAAACCCCTATATCTATTTTATTATATAACAATGGTTTTATGCAGTATTGGTCCTTTAGTGACTGAGATAGTTCAACCAGCATAATGTCCTCCAGGCTTCCCCATGTTGTGTAATGTTTTACAAGTTCATTGTTTTTCACTGCTGAGTAATATTCCATTGTGTGAATGTGTCATAGTTTTTCTATCCATTCATTTGTTGATGGTCACTTGATTGCTTTCATCTCTTTGCTATTGTGAATAATGCAGCAACAAACATATGTGTACATATATCTGTTTGAATCATGGCTCTGGTTTATTTAGGGTATATTCCCCGTAGTAGAATTGCTGGGCCGAATGGTATTTCAATTTCTAACTTTTTAAGAAAGCACCACATTGGTTTCTATACTATTTTACTTGCCAATCAGCAATGAATAAGAATTCCAATCTCTCTAAAACCTTGCCAATATTTATTGTTCACT
>NW_006399893.1:3249668-3260724 GCF_000299155.1 Elephantulus edwardii | reverse complement strand
CTGTTTTGATTTGTATCTCTCTGATAGCTAGGGATTTTGAACATTTCTTAAAATGATTATTTGACATCAAAATTTCTTCTTCAATGAGGTGTTTATTCATATGCTTTGCCCAGTTTGTGGTTGAGTCCTTGACATTTTTCTTGTTGAGGTGCTGAGATATTCTATAAATTGTAGCTGTAAGTGCCGTGTTGGATATGTCATTGCCAAACATTTTCCCCCAGTCTATAGGTTTCCTTCTAACATCGTTGGAGAAGTTTTTGATGTGCATAGGGATTTGATTCTTAGAAGGTCCCATGCATCTATTTTATTCTCTCCTGGTTGTAGGTTTTTCATTATCTTTGGAAGACTGTTTATACTGTACATTCGGGCTTCTAAAGTATGATGTAGATTAAGGATGATAAAGTTGTTCTTAGCTTTTCTCTGATGAATTTTATAGTCTTTGGTTTTACTTCTAAGTCCCCATCCACCTTAAGTTGTTTTATGTGGTGTGAGGTGTGAGACTTGTTTGTTTTCTACAGATGGTTTTCAAATTTTGCCAACATGGTTTGTTAAAGAGACTTGTCGTTTCTCCACTTAACAGATTTCGTCTCCTTGTCTAGATTAGTTGGTCATAGGTAGATGAGCTGGTTTATGGGTTCTGAATTCTATTCCATTGATCTATGTGTCTGTCATTGTACTAGTATTATGTTGTCTTGGCCACCACAGCTGTGTAGTAGGATTTGAGATCAGAGACGGTAATATCTCCTTCCTGGTTTCTCTTTTTTCCAGTGATGTTTGGATCTTTCCATCCCAGATAAAATTGGAAATTGCTTTTTCCATCTCATTGAGGAATGGAATTGGTATCAGCATTAGGAATGTATTGAACTTGTAGATTGTCTTTGGTAGATTTGCCATTTTCTTGATACTGAGTCTGTCTATTCATGAGCATGGTATATTCTTCCATTTCTCAGGTCTCTTTTTGTTTCTTGTAGTAATATTTTCTAATTTTCTTTGCTTAAGTCTTCTGTGTCTCTAGTTAGGTTTATTAATATGGGAATAAGCCTTTTGAGAAGATGTCCAACTGTTTTCTATAGTGGTTGTACTATTTCACAATCCCACCAGCAGTACATAAGAGTTACAATCCTTTTACTTATTCTCCAACATTTATTGAGTACTCTATTGTTAAACCTTGCTACTACTGCAATGGGATCCCATTGGTTTGATTTGCATCTCTCTGATTGCTACCAATTATAAACATTTCCTCATGTGTTTGTTGGTAATCTGAATGTCTTCCTTTATGAAAGGTCATTTCATGTCTTTTGCCCATTTAGTGACTGAATGAGCAGTCTTTTTCTTGGGGAGGCCCTATATTATTCTATACTTTAATTATGAGATCCTGTCTGCAATGTCATTGATAAATTTTTTTTCTCTCCAATCTTCAGGCTTTTCCCCCCAGGCATAAGAGAAAGGTTTGATTCACATGGCAATTTGATTTTAAGAAAGTCTCATTCGTTGATTTTACCTGCTTCACCTGATTTTACCTGTGCATTTTTGGTTATGTTTGCAAGCATATTTTTATGGTAGGTTAGGGCTTCTAAATTTATTTCTATTTTGTCTCATATGATCTTTTTGTATTTGAGTTTTACCCTGATCCACCTTGAGCTTATTTTTGTGTATGGTGTCAGATGTGGATTCTTTTTCAGTTCTCTGCATGCAGATGTCCAGTTTTGCCAGCATCATTTTGTTAGAGTTTTTTGTTTCCTTATTTAATGGGTTTTGTTGTCTTGACTTCTGGGTTCTCAATTCTATTCCATTGATCTAGATGTCTGTCGTTGCACTAAGACCATGCTGCTTTGACCGCTACAGCTCTGTAGTATGTTTTGAGATCAGGGAGTCACATGTCTCTTCTTTTTTTGTTTTTCAGAGGAGCTTTGCTTATCCTGAGTCTCTTTCCTTTCCATACGAAACTGGAAATTGTCTTTTCTATCTTCTTGAAGAATGAAGTTGCTTTCTGTATTGGGATTGCATTGAACATGTAGATTGCTTTTAATAGGATTGTCTTTTTCACAGTGTTGAGTCTTTGAATCCATGAAGAGGGAATATATTTCTATTTAGTTAGGTCTCTTATTGTACTTTTTAGTATTGGTTTGTACTTTTCCTTATAAAGATCTTTTGTGTCTCTAGTTAGAGTTATTCCTACATAAATCATCTTGTGGTTGACTGCTGTAAATGGCATTGCTTTCCCAGTTTCTTCTTCCATGCTTTCTTTGTTATTGTATATAAATTCCACTGATTTTTGTATGTTGATCTTATGTCCTGCCATGCCACTAAATCGGTTGACTAGGAACCTCTGGTGGCCTAGTGGTAAGAAGCTGCACTGCAATCTGAAGGCACGCAGTATGAAACCACCAGCTGCTTGGTGGGAGAAGGATGGACACTCTCCTCCTTTGTGGCCTCTGAAAACAGGCCAGAGGATCAGCTTTGGGTCGTTTCTAACTCCATGGTACACAATAACAACATGTCTAACAGTTTTGTTGTTGTTGTTGTTGAGTCTTTGGGATTTTCTGCATACACAGTTATGCCCTCTGCATATAGCAACAATTTCATCACCTCTTTGATGAAATTTGTAGTTATTATGCCAAAGTGTAAAACAAATATATATGAGAAGTGTATAGAGAGATACAAGAGCAAATGTAAAGACCGCAATAAGATGTGAATAGGTGGGGTTTTTTGTTGGTTTGTGTTGGTTTTTGGTTTTTTGCTTGTTTTGTTTTGTTTTTATTGTCAAGTTAAAGAAATAGACATTTCGGCGAGCTCTGGTGGCCTAGTGGCAAGAAGCTGCACTGCAACCCAGAGGTGCGCAGTTCAAATCCACCAGATGCTCTGCTGAAGAAGGAGGAACAATTGCCTCCTGTACCAATCAGATCGGATTTGACGGTACACACATAAAAATAATAGTACCAATCAGATCTGGTTTGACGGTACACACATAAAAAATAGTAATACTAATTTAAAAAACTTAAAAAAAATAGAAATAGGCATTTCCTGCCATTAATTATAAACTCACTAGATGGCAGTATAGGGTAAGCAAAAAGAATTTGCATCCCTGTTCACTCACGATTCTGTGGGGAAGGTAAAAGAACTGTTTTCTGAACCCTTGACTACTATAAAGATCAAATGTTTCAAAATGAGGAGGAAAGAGATCGGTCACCAGGCAGATAGTGTAGAGTAGAATCAGTTTTAGATTGATTCCATGACAGTGGACTCTAAACTCCAGCTTAGCCTGTAATTGTGCTGTGGGAACCTGGAAACCTCTTGAGTACTCGGTTTCCACGTTTGTATAATAGATGTAAATATCAGTATCTTCCTTATAGGGTTACTGTAGGGATAAAATAAAGTTGTTGTGTACCATCGAGGTGGAGCCAACCTAGAACTGAGCCTCCAGCGGGTTTTCAGAGGCAGTTAATTCACACTGGTGTGGATTATCCGTCTTTTTTGCAAAGTACTGATGGTGAATTTGAATAACCTACCTTTGTGTTGGCAGTGCAATTCCCTACCTTCTATGCCACAAAGGGACATAGTATTTAAGTATTCGTTCTGCCTAAGGAGAAAAATAAGAAGCTCTGATCACATAGTCTGTAAGGGTTGAACTACTAACTAAAAGTTTGTGGTTCAAATCCACCAGGGGCTTCAGGGGAGAAAGAGGAGGCAGATTCCTATATTTACAGCCTCAGATATCCAATGGACAATCACAAGGAATCAGAATCAACTTGGTAGTAATTGGTGTGTGTGTGTGATTCTATTTTTAAGGAGGAGGAAATAATTAAAATTGTGGTTGGATAGGCTAGGAATAATAGCAATGAAAGGAATCTTTTAAAGAGAGAAAACTTACTCTTTTCTCTTTTTGTTTTGGCTTAAATTTTACAAAAGAGCAAGGCCATAACCTTCGCTTTGCGCCCTCAACCCTGTTTCCTTTCTAAACCATTCTGCCTAATTGTTGACGTTCATCTCCAGTGAGAATCATTGGTATCTGCTAGCATTAACGCATTTGTAGGCAAGACATTCCAGTTGGGGTCACTGATTAATTTCCCCCTGCACCTTCTATTTTGGTGGTGTATTGCGTAAGGAGTTGTGCTGCCGACCCAAAGTCAAACAGTTCCAATTCACCAGTTGCTCCATGGGAGAAAGGTAGGCAATTTTTCTCATGTGATTTACAGCCCCTGAAAACGTCACTTGAGTGTGAACTATGAATTGGTTCCAACTTGCTGGCAATGAATTGTTGTTTGTAGTCGATACTTACGTCCTGTTGTCCCTTGGTTGATGACTGGGAAGCTGGCAATTTAAAGACATCGACCCTGCTTTAGAAAGAGATGCTTATTGGCTCCCATAAAGGTGGCAGCTTACAAATCCCCTGGGACGGCTTTACTCTGTCACACGGGGTCACTAGGAGTAGAATCAACTGGATGGCACCCACCCCGATTCTCGCAACAGGATGATCTTCTATTGAGGGTTCACCAAAGGATCTCCTAACTAGCAGAATTTAAGAAGTCATGGGAAAGATTTCCATCCACAGATCTATTTTCACTGTCACCAGAAATTCCATCTTTAGTAAATTTATTCTTTTCATTTGAATTGCAGCCTCTTTAAGTAAAGCACATAAAGTACCTTGGGAAAGGTGTCACATTTAATGAATACATTTCTCATAGCACGTCGTCTCTAAATGGACATTTTCAATCTACAGTTTCCTGCACAGTACTGGATCCTTGAAAGGATAGTTACTCTTAGAAGAACAGTAATTTGTCCAACATTTGGACCCCATCAGCCTTCACTTTTTCAATGGTGCTCTATATGGGAAGCCAAGGTTGAAGAAGCTGGAAACAATGTGGTTCTCAGATCCAGCTAAGAGCATCTTACCAGTTGCTGCTGCTTTGATTCCAACTCACAGTGATTTCACATGAACTGAACTGTGAAACAGAACTGTCCTCCATCATCTTCCATTGTGATAAGCAGTCCACAACAAGAATGGAAACGATCCACAGACACTTCAAGAATCTCAGAACTCCTTGTTCAAATGGTCTCAAAGGCCTATTGTAGGCCCATGTGGTTTTCTTCTCTAGATCAGCTTCCCCAGAATAGAATACACTACCAACATGCACACCTCCAGCCCGAGAGGTCTTGCTCAGCGCAGATGGAGGAGAAGCAGAGAGAAGGAGCTTGTTGGGGACCCAGCTCTAGTTTCTTCCGGTACCATCAGCTTCTAGCCTAGGAGTTTAATAATTCTGAAATCAGGCTTAACCTTACTGGTCTTGATAAAGGTATATTTGTAAAGGTAAGACAACTGAATATGTTTAAGTTAGTCATTTGTTAGTTGATGTCTCAATTAAACACTCAGATATACAAATAGGCCTTTATCCTCTCCACCAAAACTGCAGTGGCATGACTCTAAGGGCAAGTGGTGCCTTTATATGCTTCACTCTGTGAAGGTGGAGTTAATGAGGAAACAACAGTCCCCACCAGGCAGGGCATAAAACTCACTCACAGTGCTGGAGGTGCCTAGAAGGAAAAATGCTTGGGAAGAAATTTGTCATAAAACCTAAGGATTGTGTTAAGTGTGGATAACAACCTATCGTAGAAGGCAGAGAAAGACTCCAGCGTTTCTTACCTTTTTTAAAATTATTTTAGAAAAAATAACATACAATCCTTGAACTTGCATTTTGTTACACATACAATTGAGATAATTGCATCTGCTTCATAGAGCTTTTATGAGAAGTCCGAAAAGCATAAGCAAAAGTCGTCATTTTGAGTCGTAAGTACCATGGAAGTTGTTCCTGTGCTCCCAGGGACAGTTAACAGTTTATGAAGTGGATTGAAGGTGTGGCTGGGATGTGGGAGTGGGGCTTGAGGCTGGATGCAGTGCAGAAATGGATAATCTGCCCATCTGCATTTGATATTTCTGGACACGAGGAAGATGCCTTTGTACAAAATGAAGTTCCATGTAACCATGAAGGAACGGGTGGGAGAGGAAGGTAGGGAAAAATCTAACTGGGGATAACTATCTGAAGACAACTTTCTAAAAGAGATATTATCTGTTCTGCCCTCTTGAAGCTTGAGAGTTGCAAATGAGAGTCTTCACTGTGCTTTCCAGTTTCGGTTAACTCAGACTGGGTATCTTAGTGATAAGGTTCAGGAGGAGTTATTATGATACCTTTAATAATAGAGTATTTTATGAGAAAATAGAAAATGGTTTATTTTAAAAGGAAACCTACATGTAATCTAGTAAAGCAGAAATTTGCAAATGTTAGGATGTCTCAGAGTGAAGCAAACCATGAACCTACTCGAGGAAAATCGAGTAATTTACTTCGGGGGATCAGCCATTGAAAACTCAAAGGAGTGTAGTGAACACTTACATATGTCATGAATCAAAATTGACCTCAGAGATAACTGATTTATAGATGCTAAACATTACAAATACAACACCGTATTGAATTCCATTCTCTCTTTACTAGTATCTGGTGAAAGCTTTAGTCACTTATAGGGAAATAGCAGCCTTTGCTTTGGTT
Source organism: Elephantulus edwardii (assembly GCF_000299155.1). Lineage (NCBI taxonomy): Eukaryota > Metazoa > Chordata > Mammalia > Macroscelidea > Macroscelididae > Elephantulus > Elephantulus edwardii. The sequence goes on along the minus strand of NW_006399893.1, from coordinate 3,254,185 downwards.
TTAGTGCTGAATCCCTTACTTTGTCCTCAGAAGCAACCTTGTTCATTTCCTTTGTGCATTGTGTCCCACTGGGTCCTTCGCAGGCTGCTGGGATAATTGCTTCTTTGTGTTAAGTTCTTTATTGTCTTGCAGGGAAGATTCCCTCTCCACAACTATAATCACTAAAGGTGCAGATTTTAACTAGCAGTCTTTAATAAATATTTCTAAAGAATATTTTCCTTCCATTGTCCTCTACAAAAAGCCTGCCTGCCGGGCTTAATCAATGACCAAGAAAGACAGCTCTCTGTTTGGGTCCATAATCCTACTTTTGTTTTAGTCACATGGACTTCCCTGTATTGTGCCCCAATGACCCTGCCTTTTACTCAAAGCTATGGACGTGGGTAAGCTTTGGAATCCCAAACCTTTTTCTCCTTCACATTCAAAAAGAATCCACACTTCTCTCACTCACTCTTTGTCAAGTCAGAACTGACCGAGAGCTGACCCTCCTTTGCATTTCTGAGTCTGTAAATCATGTGGACAATCTTGTCCATTTTTCTTCCAAGTTGTAGCTGGTGGATTCAAATGACCAGAGAGGTACAACCTGTGTGCCAACGGCACAGTTCTCTACAGACTACACCCCTACAGCTCCCTTTTGACTGAGTAACATTGAGAAGACTGGAACTTTTCCAACACTTCATTGTGGAATGCATCTACATGATAGCAAAGCAGCCATTAGAACAGAATGAGATTATACTGCCTCATTTTAAACAAGACACGTCCTTTTACCACACCTATTCAAGCTCTGTACTGAGAAAAGAACATGAGAATTTGGAATATATGGAGAAGACTGTGACATCAAGATTGGAGAAAGAATCATTAAAAAATTGTGTTGTTGTTTGATGCCATCAAGTTAACTATAACTCCCAGCAATTCAATGAACCACAGACCTTAACCTTTCCCTATTCTGTGCCATCCTAACAATCTCTGATGTATTCAAACCCTTTGTTACCATCACTGTGTCAATCCCTCGTGCTGATGGCCTTCCCTTTCTTTCTCTGACCCTCCACCTTTTCCAGCATGATGTCTCCCTCCAAAGACTGGTCCTCCTGACACATGCCCATGCAATGAGTCAAAGTTTCACTATCCTGGCTGCTAAGTTGATATAGATGATAGAACTTACTAGCTAAAACTAAAGAGGCTTTTAAGCACTTATTGAGGAAAATTAAAGACAATAGACAGCTTTGTGTATTGTATAGATTACATCTCAAAAGAAAGAGAAGAGAAATCCTCATGGCTAGACCAATAGAGAGAGTAATAGAGAAAAGATAATAATTATCAATTAATTCATCTTACTTGAAATTATAATCAACAGTAAAGAAATTGAAAGACATGTTGCATTATGTAAATCAACTGTCAAAGTCATCTCCAAAGTGTTAACAAGCAAGGATGTAAGTTTAAAAACAGGATGGGACTGACCCAACAATTATCATCCATTGCTTCACATGTGAAAGCTGGACAATGACTAAGAAAGAATTAAGAAATGATACTTTTGAACTGTGGTGTTTTTGAGGAATATCAAATGGACCGCCAAAAGAACAAACTAACCTGTCATGGAAAAGATGCAGACAGAAAGACCCTCAGATGCTCTGTGCTTTCTGGTTTAATAGCCACAGGAAGAAGGTTCTCCTGACCTTAACACCCAGACAAGAACTCAGTTCAGCACTGCTCTGTACTCCTGACAACCTCCTATCCCAGAATTGCACGGGATCCAGAGGTTAGAACTTGTTGTGGCAGGACACGGATCCACCATCCATGCAGGACTTGGAGCCCAACACTCAGGAGGAGCCCAGGAACATCTCTGAGGGATCATACACCTCTAAGCAACTCCTGACGTACCGGGAAGTGGTGGACACTGACGGTAAGTCCATGACATCCCGGGGAGAGGAGGACAATGATAGTTGGTCCCAGTTCTGGGAAAAGTTGGATTCTGATAGTGGGTATGAGATATCCTGTGAAGACATAGATAACGATGACGGGTCTGAGATGTTCCAGGAAGAAGTGGATGCTGATGGTGGTTCTGAAATATCCCTGGAAGAGATGGACACTGATGGTGGGTCTCAGATGTCCCAGGAAGAAGTAGATGCACAGCATTCCATGGCGGATCAGGACAGTATACATGTGTCTAAGGCACTGAGCATCCACCTTTCCTTCATTACCCCAATGGAGAACTTGTCAATAGTATTGTTTACCTGACTCTGTTTTCTGTACTTCATCCTGAGGACTCATGTTTTGTCTAGAGAACCCTTTGCATAATTGGCTTCCATCTCTCAATAAAATATTTGCAAATTGTTCAAAAAAAAGAAAAAGAAAGAAAGACCCTCAATAAAATAAACGTACACAGTTTCTGTAACTCTGAGCCTAAAGAAAACAGAGATTGTGATGATGGCGCAGGATCAGGGAGGCTTCTGTTCTGTGCGGAGAGGAGCTGTGCATGGCACCTCACAACAACCATGGTCCTTTAAGGAGAATTGTTGGGTGGTGCAAACCATTGACAGACACGCTTTGCTTCTATTTGAATGGCTACAGGTTTGTATCAACCCAGAGGTGTCAGAAAAGACGAGCTCTTGGGGCACAGACCCTAGCATGTTACCCACCTAACCAAAGGTATCACAATAAGCAAAAAAACTTCTGAAAAAGCAGCCAAGGGGAAGCCTGTGGTTCACAGTCCCAAAGGGACACACACAGATGGACTCGCCATGAGTTGTTATTGACTCACTGACAACTGCAAACTCGTTTGGCTGCCGAAGCAAGCAAGACTGTGCAAAAGGACAACAAAGAGATGAAAAAGGTGGGTGTGCTGCATCACCAGGCAACTGAAAATGTCAAGTCAACTTTGGGGGCAACAATGCCAATAGCTGGGATAAAGATCTCAACAGAGGTAAGGAGTTGAAAGAGGTAGGTAATACTCTGAAAGACAGAATCAAGAGACAAAAATATCTTTACAGGTTTGGATTGATACACAGAAACCACTGTTGAATGAAATAAAGATGAATGTAAACTCCTTCAGCCTGAGTTCTCAGTCCCTAATGGAGAGATAGGCCTTAAAAGTTGGGTGTCAGGAGGTTTTGAGTGCGCACAGCGCCACCAGAGGCTGGCCTGGTCTTTGAAGGGCTGAATGTTCTTTTTACCCTCTGGCCCCTGGTCTGGTGGAATTTTCTCCCAGTCTACTCCCTACACACAGGCAAGGGGAAGCCGACTTTAGCTCAATATAAGGACGATTTTTTTAACCACAGAGCTGTCCAAAAATAAAATGAACTTTCTCCAGAAGCAACCAGTCCTCCCAGTAATACAGAAGTTCCAGCCAAGACTTAATAACCTTTTGTCAGGTAATTGGAAAGGGGATTGAACCAGTGCAACTAAGAAAATAGGCTGCGGAATAATAAAGACTTAAGTTCAAAGACTTTCTCTTAATAGATGCATTATTTTCAGCAGAGTGTGGTTTCTGGAGCTAGACATCCTGGTTTTCAATCCTGGTCGGTTACTTAACAGCTGTGTGGCCTTGGGGATATCATTAAATGTCCCCTGGCCTCAGGGATCTCATCTATAGAATGTGGACAATAATAGCTCCTCTAACACAAGGACTATACTTAGCATTTCATGAAGATTAAAGTTAATATGCTTCAAACTCTTGGAACTTTATCTGGAATCTCTTAAGAACTTGACAAATGCTAACCATTTTCTTCTTTAACTACCTAAACTATAATTCCCCCTCAGTAAAAATTAAGATACTTGCCTCTTGAATTCCCTTTGAGAATGAAATATGTGCCTTAGTTAGCATGGTATTAGACATACCAAGCAGTTATTATGTCTGTGTTTTTTTTTCTTTCAAGTAGTTTTTAAATTTTTTTTATTACTTAATTTTAATGAAAGTTTACAGAGACTTTGGATTTCCATTAATTCATTGTTGCACTTTTTCCCCTGCCTCACCTACCCCCCCAGTTCTCTCTTCTCTTTGAAAAGTTAAGGAAAAATTCTTTCATTGTTATACAATCCCTCTTCCCAAGTCTATGCAGCCTTCATTTTGAAAAGTAAAAGAAAAATTTTTCCTTGTTATACAATCCCTCCTCCCCCAAATCCACTCCACTATGCAGCCTTCGTTCTGGACTCCTGTCATGACAATAATACCTAATCATATATCCTTTTTAAACAGTTTTGTCCCTCATATGTTTCAATGCAGTATACATAGTGTATCCCATCTTTCTCGGTCTCCCCCCAGCCCTGATTTCAGTCCCATTTTACAACAGTGGCACTATGCAGTATTTGTCCTTTTGTGACTAAGATATTTCACTCAGCATAATGTCCTCCAGGATCACCAATTTTGAACATTTTATGAATTCCTTGTTTTTTAATGCAGTGTAGTATTCCACTGTGTGACTATACCATGGCTTCTCTATCCATTCGTTTGTTGATGGGCACTTAGGTTGTTTCCAACTCCTTGCTATTGTGAACAAAGCCGCGATAAACATGGGTGTGTATAT
>NW_006399893.1:3238557-3246403 GCF_000299155.1 Elephantulus edwardii | reverse complement strand
ATTAGGTGACTGGGGTAATCGGGATGGGTGTGTCAGAGGCGGTGCGGTTGGCGCAGGATAGAGCAGGGTTTAGGGCTGTTGTGCATAGGGTCCCTATGAGTCAGAAACGACTCGATGGCACATAACAACAATTTCAAAGACACAGAGAAATGGAGAAAGAGTGAGAGAGAAAAGAAGTTAAAGCATATAAGTCTTGCTTTCACTATTACATGAAACAATAGTTAAATAATTAGATCCCAAAAGAGAGATAAAAAGAACACTACCCTGGCACAAGCTTTCAGACATACGATATACTTGCTCACCCCCATCATTGCATTATTATTGGGTTTGAAAAACAGGCATTTTTTTAAATTGATGGGCAGACCGTTATTTAAACTTCTCTATATTCAGACATATTTTAAAAACACTGAATTCTTTCTCTGTCTAATACTCACTTACACTGAATTTTCAGGGTCAAAACACACGTGAATTGCTTTTCTATGTGAATAATCTTCTTAAACTGTAAATCTTAAACTGCCAATTTAGAAGGATTTCTAATAGGTATCTTTTCATCTCTTGATTCTATTCCAGCATTCATATGTCAGGACGGAGATGCCTCCACTCGTAATTTCTCATGTCCTAATAATTACAATTGAGTTCTACCTCCAACTGCTAGTCTTTTAATTTTATCATTTATACTCTACTTAGTAAACACAAACACTAAACTCATTTACAAATGCTGGGCCCTGCAAAAGATACAAAGGGAGCCGAACATCATCCCAATCTCTCAGGTTAAAATATTCTAGTTGAGAGTTGTCCAGTCTATAGGAAATTGCACTGTCAACCCAAAGGCTGAGACTTTATAGGGCCAACGTCCTCCAATGCAATTTACAGCCTCTGAAAACCCACAGGAGGATCAGCTATGAGTCAGTTGTTACTCAAAGACAATGAGTTATGAGAAAGTTGAGGTGGAGGAAGATGAAGGAAATAAGAGATGCATCTATAGGACAGTTGAATAGTAACACATGCATTCAGCTGTGTAACAAGGTGGTGGAGGGCACTATCAGCATTTGGCATTCATGGGTGTCCTGGACTGGTAGGAGGGAAAGTTCTGAATTATATGTCACTGAAGACAAAGAAACAATGCAATTAAATATGTGTCCATTCTGTGCCAATGAGAAGATCCTGTTTGCTGATTTCCCAGTGAAAACCCACGTGCAGTTGGGTTTATTCTGTCTCAGGGTGAGGCTGTGCGTGTCAGAGCAGAACTGCACTCTATAGGTTGCAATTTATTTTCTAGGTTTTAGGTCACCAGGATTTTATTCTGAGGTGCCTCAGTGGACTAGACACTCAATCCTTTCAGTCAGTAGCCCCAAATTTATCATTTGCACTATCCTTGCACCAGCAACGACTTCTTCTGTAATAAAGACCGTCTGTTTCATATTGATCACAAACTTCGGGGGGCAGGTACTTGGGAAGACACAAAGGAAGGGAAAAGATTTCTTTCCAATCTGACCATCCACATCAATCAGAAATAAAAGGAATAGTTTTCCCAGGACTTACGGATATAAATTATGAGAATCTTGGGGTCCTCTTAACACCAGAGCTCAGGAACACCGAAATTAAAAAAGATCATATCTTAAGGGCTCCAAGAGAAAAATATACAGATGGCAAAGAGCAGACAGATTATTTTTGGTTATTGTAGGAGTTCTCTGCAAGTTCCTAAAGGGAACTGTGATAGTCTGAGATGCACCATGGAAATTATTCCCTAAAAATCTAACCCTGCATCCCAATTCCAACCACGTTGGGAGAATGGAAACAGAGAGGGAGAACCTGCTACCTGTACCGGAGCCTGGGTACCAGCCCAAGTGGTCTTCAGATAAGAGTATAGAGTGAATATCCAAACAGAGAAGGTGAGATGGCCAATCCCAAGGCAGATAAACTCTGGGTTCTTTGCAAGAGCAAAGAAAGGGTCACGCTGATATGTCTCTGTATTTGCAGCAGGCAACAGGACACAGAACCTCATCTTCCTTGCTCCAACCAACATAAGAAACGATCCCAACACATTGGCAGCAAGTTTTCTTTCTCATATACCCATCCGGGTTGACACTTTAGCAAGCACTGTTAAGCCACATCTTGGAGGAATCAATAGGCCCCAAGCTTACCTGCTTCATCCAACAAGATGTAGCTAGAATTCCCCACAACCTTGCCAGCACTTGTTGCTTGTTGTTCTGTTAAATTTTGCTATTCTGACTGGTGTGAGATGATATCTCATAGTTGTTTTCACTTACATCTCTCTAAGAGCTAGGGATTTTGAACATTTCTTCATGTGCTTGTTGGCCATCTGAAAGTCTTCTTTGGTGAAGTGTTTGTTCATATCCTGTGCCCATTTCTCCGCTGGATTATTTACCTTTATCTTGTTGTGGAGCTCAAGTATTTTATGAATTCTGGATATAAGTCCCTTATCTGACATGTCATTACCAAATACTTTTTCCCAGTCTGTGGCTTCCCTTTTTACCCTGTTGGAGAAGTTTTTGAATGTGCATAAGAATTTGATTATTAGAAGGTCCCATTCATCTTATTTTATTCTCTCCTGGTTGTAGATTTTTCAGGATAACTTGAAGACTGTTTATGTTTTGGATTAGGACTTCTAGAGTTCTCCCAAGCTTTTCTTTAATGAAGTTTACAGTCCTTGGTTTTAGTCCTGGGTCCATGATCCACCTTGAGTTGGTTTTTTATATATGGAGTGAAGTGTGGATCTTGCTTGAGTTTTCTGCAGAGGTTGAGTCTTTTGCAGATACTTTTCCAATTTTGCCAACACCATTTGTTAAAAAGACTGTCATTTCCCCACTTAACTGCTTTCATCTCCTTGTCTAAAATCAGTTGACCATAGGTAGATGGGCTAATTTCTGGGTTCTCAATTCTATTCCATTGATCTATGTGTCTGCATTGTACCAGTATCATGCTGTTTTAACCACTAAGGCAGTGTAGTAGGATTTGAAATCAGGGAGTGAGATGCGTCCTACCTTTTTTTCTCTTTTTATAGAATGCTTTGCTCATTCGGAGCGTCTTTCCATTCCAAATGAAACTGGAGATTGCCTTTTCCATCTTGTTGAAGAATGGGATTGGTATTTGTTTTGGGATTGCTTTAAACATGTAAATTGCCTTTGATATTATTGCCATTTTCAGAATATTGGGTCTTCCTATCCATGAGCAAGGGATATTCTTCCACTTCTCCAGGTCTCTGTTGGTGGAAGTGTAAAATGGTACAACCACTTTGGAAGGCAGTATGGTGCTTTCTCAAAAAGTTGCAAATAATAGTACCATTTGATGCAGCAATTCCACTACTGGGAATATACTGACCATAACTGACACCCAAGCAGATGTATGCACACCCTTGTTTATCGTGCCTTTGTTCACAATAGCAAGGAGTTGGATACAACCTAAGTGCCCATCAATAAACGAATGGATGGAGAAGCTGTGGTGTATTCACACAATGGAATACTACACCTCATTGAAAAACAAAGAACTCATGCAATATTATTCAAAATGGGTGACCCTGGAGGACATTATACTGAGTAAAGTATCTCAGTCACAAAAGGACAAATACTTCATGGTGACACTGTGATAAAATAGGACTGGCCTCGGGGTTGGGGGGAGACTGAGAAAGATGGTTTCAATAATGTATACTGTATTGAAACAGATGAGAGAGAAAACTGTTTAAAAGGGATATGTGATTAGGTATTTTTGTCATGACGGGTGTCCAGAGCAAAGGCTACATAGTGGAATGGACCTAGGGGGAAGGATTGTAAAACAATGAAAGAATTTTTCTTTTATTTTTCAAAGAGGGGAGTGTACTAGGGAGGAGGTTTGGGAGGGGAGAAAAGTGCAACGATGAATGAATGGAAATCCAAAATCTCTATAAATTTTCATTGAAATGAATAATATTAAAAAAAATAATAATAAAGATGTAGCTAGAAAGGTACTACCAGCATACTAGTAGTAACAGGTAACATATTCTAAGAGTTTGAGTGGCATAAGAAGTTTGCTATGGGTTACTAACTTAAGGTACCTGGTCAGTAGACCCCTCGGCAGCTCTGCAGAAGAGAGGCCTGGTAATCTGTCTCCATCATGATTACAACCAAGAAAACTTGGTGAAACAATTCTGCTCTGTTACATTTGGGATCACAGTGAGTTGGAATCGACTCAAGGGTCATGGGTTTGGTTTTTTAAATTTTTTAAAAATTTTGATATGCAGTGTATGTCCTTCAGCATGCTGGAAGTCAGGTTGTTTAATTATTATTAAAACCCTGTGAGGTGCACCTGGTCCAAGCCATAGTCTTTTCAATTACTTCCTTTGTATCTGAAAGTTGGACAATGAATAAGGATTACAGAAGAATTGATGCCTTTGAATTGTGATGTTAACTAAGGAGTGTTGAATATCCCCTGGACTGCCAAAAGAACAAATAAATCTGTCTTAAAGAAAGTAAAACCAGGGTGCTTCTTAGAAACATGTCTGGTAAAAGTTTGGGCATATTATCAAGATGAGCCAGCCCTTAGAGAGAGAGAGAGACATGTGCCTGGGAAGTGGTCAAGGGTCAGTGAAAAAGGGGAAGACTCTCAAAGAGCTGGATCAACACAGTGACATCCACAGTGACTTTGAGCAGAATGGGACTGTGAGGAAGGTGATGGGTAGGGCTGCGCTCAGATCCGCTGCTTAGAGGGTCCCCAGGGGTTGGAATTGACTTGATGACACCTGACAACAGCATGATGTAAGGGTTCTTATTAATATCCGCATTTTAGAGATGAGGCAACTGCGGTGTAGTGACCTCACATCAGTTTGTAACTCAAGCTAAGGCAATGAAATTCCAGAACACAAGCTATTCACCGTATACTGTTCTGTCCTCTAGGATGTCAAGCAAAGACATTGTGATTCCACAGCCACCCTCCTTCATCTTGTTCCATTACCATATACCCAGTCAGGCCCAAGGGCAGACTTCAGTCACCGAAGGACACTAAAGACCACTGTAGAAATAGGAAACCCACTTGGAGGAAGCAAATGAATCCCGATTTGCAATGCACTTGGAGATTTGCGTACACACTGGGGCCAGGAAACCTTCAGGGATTTGTCCCAGAAATGAAGATTTAAGAGTCAGCAGCAGGAGGTAATAGTTGGAGCCATGAGACAAGATCTGCTCATGCATAATTATGTAATTAAAATAATGATACCTCAGAGTCATTTAGTACTTTACAATATTCCAAACAGTTTTACATATGTTATTATAGTTAATCGCCTACAATATTTTTAAATTTAGGTGATCGTGAACCTGTCGCATATTACCAAAGTGTCTGAGTGCAGTTCCAAGAGCTAAAAAAACCCAATGACAAAGGAAGGCAAGAACACTGACATTTGTTGAACTCTCGCAAAAATGCCAGGAGCTGTGCAAAAAACATCATTATCTCACGCCTGCAGCAAACTTATGAGAGGAAATGCTCCTCACTTTACAGATGAAGGAACTGAGAGCCCTCAGGTTTCAAAGTTGCACACTTAGCAAGTGCCAGCCAGGTTTTTCTGACCTGTGGAGCTCATGACATACACAACACTACAAACAAGCCTCCTCTGTACAGTCTTACTGGTCCTGAGGCGTTATCCCATAGGCAGCACCACACAAGCCCTTATTGCCAGTCTGGGTGCTTAACCGTATTCACTTAATCAACACTGATACACATCACACACACACACACACACACACACACACACTGGCACAAAATAAATACGATGGAGGTCAAAAACCCAAATTCAAACATCCCCTGACTCCCAGACTCCTCCTACTTGAAGCTCATTTCTTCTGGCCTCAATTGTCTTCCACAGAAACAACTTGAGCTCTATGTCCAGCTGTGTCCTTATCATTTTTGCCCTTTCTCGTCTACCACCACTGCCTTCAAGTTGATTCCAGCCCATAGTGACCCTCCTCTCAGTATCAGAGGCTATATGACTTTATAGAAGAGGTGATCCATAAATTTCCAAAGAGTAGTTGACAGATTCAGACAGCTCACCTTTTGATTAGCAACTTGCCATGTGATAACCTATGCCACCGGGGCTCTGGCATCTGTCAGGACTTGTTGAATTAACAGACTTTACCTGCATTGGCCCTGGGTCCTGACCCCCCTTCAACTTGCTCTGTTCTTTTACCTGCCTTCCAAGATTACCAATAACTTTCAGGCCTCACTGATTTGTCCCTTGACACCTGCTCTGTCTCTTCTAAGTTGACGAAGCCTGACTTTTGGCCGTGTTTGAGGAGAGAAAACAGAAAGGCTTTTTAAACAATCTAGTATGAAATCACAGATTCCCAACAGAGAAAGCATACCACACTGAGTGGAATAAATGTTGGCTGGTTCCAGTTTTCATTGAACCCTATCTTTCTAGGCAGCCTCCTATGTATTGACAAAATGTGACTCTTCAAGGATGTAGAATGAAAAATTCCAGGTAAGGGCATTAGCACCGTGGATAAAATGGTCTGGATGAGGATAAGTCTTGTGTTCATATTCTGCACCCCTACTTGTTGATCATTATATTATCTACAGTGTGTGTTTTAATATATTTGGATGGTGAATTTTAAGATATTTGAGCCTTAGATTGTCTAGTTATAAAGCTGAAGAAAGAATATCTACCTAAGAGTTTCATGAATTAATTAGCATGAAGCCTTTTTTACCTATGAAACCTCAGTTGGGCTGCTGATACTGTTATTGTTTGTTTCACCACTCGGTATGACTGGGCATGAGGTGTGTAAAGGTGCATCAGTCTGTTCAAAATCAGTGTGTTCCTATAGCTGCCTGGAAGCTAAGGATGAGGACCACCAAGCTCTGCTGTATTTTCCCAAGCTCTGTTGTATTTTAGAGTCACCTGGGCAGAGGTTCAAAATTCCTATCCCACTTTAGGAACAACTCTGGTAGTGTCATCTATAGGCAGTTGTGCTGCTACCTCAAACTCTCTGGAGTTCAAATCCACCAGCCAATCACTGGGAGAAAGACCTTCTGAACAACAGCCTTGAACCCTGTCCTGTGCCATCCTCAGCATCTCTGACACACTGGAGCCCATTGCTGCAGTCACCATGGCAATACATCTTTTTGGGTGTCTTCTTCTCTTTCACTGACTCTCCACCTTTCCAAGAATGATGTCTTTTTCCGAGGAATAGCCTTTCCTAGCCATATCTTCAAAGAAGGAGAGGTGAAGCTTCCCCATCCTTGCCTCCTGCTGCACCCTTTCCAAGACTTATGTGTGGCCGGAGATTAAAAACGAAACAAAAACGAAAACAACCCAGGAAATTGTGAGTTTGGAGTACCAGCTTGATCAGAGCATAAACTTAAATACTTTTCAAGTCCCTCCCTGGAGTTGGATCCCTTTCAATGCCCCCAAGAACATCTCATCCTCAGCTTGTCATCCTTGTTAGAGTTCATCGAGTTGGTGTCCAAACATACCATAAAGAAACCCTGGCTGATCCTGTACCCCTTCATGACTCTGCTGTGTGGAAGCCCATTGAATAGCTCTATGTATAAGAGCAGACAATGGCCTGATCCTCACTTTCACTACTGTTAAATGGCTAATACAAAATTTCTTCTAGGAAAAAAAAAGATGGTGAGTTTTCCGGCCAAAGCTTACAAACAATGTAGCTTTCCAAAGAATTTCATGAATAGGAGACAGAAAATGTGCCAGGTGATGTAGCCTCATGGTAGCCTTCTAACAGAAGGTTAGTAAGTTATCTCTCTGCCTTTTGGAGAGGTAAAATTAACATTCTGTATACACTGGAACAGAATATACATTGTATACATGTGACAGTTGCAAAGTGGATAAGGAAGAAGAAGAAGA
>NW_006399893.1:3237675-3238457 GCF_000299155.1 Elephantulus edwardii | reverse complement strand
GATAAACATGGGTGTGTATATATCCACATGGGTGGCCGTTATGGTTTCTTTGGGGTATATTTCCCCATAGTGGAATTGCTGAGTCAAATGGTATTTGTATTTGCAATTTTTTGAGAAAGCACAATACAGCCATTCCATAGTTGTTGCACCATTTTACACTCTCACCAACAGTGAATAAGGGTTCCAGTTTCTCCACAACTTCTCCAGAATTTGTTGTTTCCTGTTCTGTCAAATTTTGCTATTCTTACTGGGGTGAGATGCTATCTCATGGTTATTTTGATTTGTATCTCTCTTAGAGCTAGCGATTTTGAACATTTCTTCATGTGTTTGTTTGCCATCTGCTTGTCTTCCTTGGTGAAGTGTCTGTTCATATCCTGTGCCCATTTTTCAATTGGGTTGTTTACCTTTATCTTGTTGTGATGCTCCAGTATTTTATAAATTCTTTATATAAGTCCCTTATCTGACATGGCATTACCAAATATTATTTTCCCCAGTCTATGGCTTCCCTTTTTACCCTATTGGAGAAATTTTTGGATGTTGCCTGATTTTGATGAAATGTTTCAAGCTACCTAACAGATAAAATTTCTTAGAAACCTGAAATGTTGTGGTTGAGGAATGGTTCAATGGTCCAGTAGGAGGCTCTTTCCAGCATGCCCACTGGAAACATGTGCTTGTGACCTGTGCCAGAAAACACACTTATTAATTGATTTAATATTGACATATTAGGCATTGGAGAGATGAGATGGACTGGCATGGGGCATTTTGAGTCAGATGACCATATG
>NW_006399893.1:3214146-3234922 GCF_000299155.1 Elephantulus edwardii | reverse complement strand
ATTTGTTTTCCTAGCAGTCCATGGTATTCTCAGTACTCTTCTCCAGCACCACAGCTCAAAGGCATCAGTTCTCCTTCTATCCTCCTTGGTCATTGTCCAAGACTGTCAAAAGAAGAAATAACTCTGCTCGGAACATGCAACCAGGGTACTCCTTGGATGAAAGGGCATGCCGTCAAGAGATGCCAGTCCATAGGAAACGTATCATGCTGGGAAAAGGAGAGGGTCAGTGAAAAAAGAGGAAAACCCTCCGCCAGGTGGATAGACACAGTGTCAATGGGCCTTGAGTATGGTAGTTCGTGAGGTTGGCAAAAGACAGGGCAAGGTGCAGGTCTGTTGTTCACCTAGTCGTTATGAGTCTTAGTTGACTCCGTGACATCTAGCTTTAACAACAACAACCTGGAATAAGGAAGGTACCAAAATCCTAACTCATAATGAGAGAGATCTGTGTACTTGAAATGGTGCAAACTTGCTTATTGTTGACTCATACTCTTGTTCCTCTCCAGGGCCCCCTCTTGTCACCAAATATGTGCATGCACTCAAACTCCTTGCCATTTTCTAGACAGAAAAGTATCAGGGAGAAACCCTCAGAGTAGCAACAGTCCTGCTTCCTACACCTCAGTCCATTTGCCAAGAATCTGTCAACCTCTGGACACAGTGCTGCCGTTGTAGCAGGACCACTCTCTCCATCCCTGGCCTCTAATGACCACTTGACTGAAATTCATTCTTGAGGTTCTATGTGAAAGAACATCTCCTAAGTGAAGTTATCCCAGAAGTCAATGTTACATAGTTCAATGGGAAACATTATAGTGTATTATTTCTTACTTGTTCACAGCTTTAGTTTGCTTGGCTCCGCAGTCAACACTCTCAGCACCAGTAGCCAGGAAATTAAAAGATCTATTGCCATGGGAAAGTCGGCTGTTAGGGACCTCTCCAAAGTACTGAAGAGCAATGGTGTCTCTCTGGATACTAAGGTGCATCTGATACAGGCCATGGTCTTTGCTATCACTTGTTATGCATCAGAGAGCTGGACAATGACTAGGGAAGATAGAAGGAGAATTGATACCTTTGAGCTGTGGTGCTGGAGAAGAGTATTGAAGGTACCATGGACTGCTAAGAAAACAAACAGATTCATCCTGGAAAAGGTTAAACCAGGCTGCTCTTTGGAGGTAAGAATTCTGAGGCTCCATCTAACATACTTTAGAAATGTTGTAAGTAGGGACCGGTCCTTGGAGAAGGACATGGTGCTTGGTAGCGTGGAAGGACAGCACAGGAAGGGAAGGCCTTCTATGAGGTGGATTGATTCAGTGACTCAGGTAATCAGGATGGGTATGTTGGAGACAGTGCAATTGGCACAGGACAGAGCAGAGTTTAGGGCTGTTGTACATAGGGTCGCTATGAGACGGCACGTAACAACAACAACAACAACATGCTGCCTTCTGGTCAAGGCTATGGTCCTAAAACTGAAGCTTAGTGGTGAAGGGCACACACACTTGAAACAGATTCACTGGGGACATCACAGCTCTGCTACACCCTAACTAGTGAGTTGCTCCATACATCAGCTTCCAGTGTAGAAAATGCATAATAAATTTGTGAAGAGTATATGATTATTATGTATGAAACATCTAAAACAGTCTATGATACATCAAAAACAACTTTAAATTATTTTTTATCATTATTATCCCAACATTTCTGATAACCTCTCAGTTGTGACCTCCTTTGGGAAGTTTATCCTGTGGATTACAGGTTTTCTTGAAATGTCTTTTCTTGTTTATGGTGATTTGATCAGACCAATCTTCTCTGCTATCTTTCTTTCTCTGTTTTTACTCCTTTCTGTTCCTCATTATCTGCCTAAATTAGAGTATCCTGGTGGTTTCTTTCATTATCTGTAGATGCCCTTCAGACAAATATCAGTGACTAGAAGATGCAGCTCCTTCACAGCATCCCTCACATGGGGCTCAAGACTTGCCATTTTGGTTGGAACTTATTCATTGATTCAGTGACTCATCAACTTTGACATTTGAAAGACTTTTGCTTTTAGTGTGTTTTTTCTTTAGGTTTGGACTTTGCCATTTATTAGTTTGGACTTTTGCCATTAATGGTATAGCTAGCAAATTGTCTTGTTTCTTCAAGTCTTTGCTTTCCTTCAAAAAAAATATAATGGTAATATAATAATATCCACTTCACAGAGTAATGATAACATTTAAGTGGAGATTTTTAAAAAAAATATTTAGCCAACTGTCTGGCATTTTGACAGTGTTCTAGTTATTTTGCAAATTCAGTATGTTTAAAGGCAGATTTCTTGCCCACTTCCCACAGAGATCAGCTCCTCTTAAAAGGTGTTATTATGAATAGAAATGTTGGTGAGTTCTCCATCACCTGTTTTAATGATATTTCTCCTCCCCAGGCTTTTCCTCTCTTTTACTTTGATTCAGACCAAGATAATCAGACTCCTTCTGATGGGATGGTAAATACTGTCAGCTTTTCATTAATCAGGTTCTTACTTATAATCCTTTCCCCTCATTTTCATTTTCTCTGCTTAATATCATATCTGGATGAGTACAGTAGTCGCTTAAATAATCTGTTTTTATTTGGGGACCTTTATGGTCTGTACAGGGAGCTCTGGTGGCCTACTGGCAAGAAGGCACACAGTTCAAGGCCACCCCTGCTCTGCAGGAGAAGAATGAACCATCTTCCTCCATACGATTAACTGCATCTGAAAACCCACTAGAGGTTCAGCTATGGGTCAGTTCCAACTCAACAGGATACAGCAAAACAACAAGGGAACTCTGGTGGCCTTGGGGTAAAAAGTTGTGCTGCAATTCCAAAGGCACGTGGTTCGAGTTCACCAGCTTCTTGGTGGGAGAAGGATGAGCAATCTTGTGTGATTTACTGCCTCTAAAAACCTGCTGGAGGGTCAGGTATAGGTCAGTTCTAACTCAACGCCACACAACAATAGACCAAAATATGGTCTATACAAGGAGCTCTTGTTGCCTAATAGCTAAGGAATTGCATTGCCAATTCAAAGACAGGCAGTTCAAATCCACCATCTGCTCCAGGGAATAAATATAGGAAATATCTTTCTGTGTAATTAACGACATTTGAAAAACCTATTGAAGGGTCAGCTATGAGTTAGTTTTTTATTCCAAGGTAATGAGTTTGAAGGTGCGAACTTGCCCTGCAATCCTAAAAGCATGCAGTTCGAGGCCACCAGCTGCTCTGTGGGAGAAGGATGGACAATCTCCTATGCAATTAATTGTCTCAGAAAACCTGCTGGAGGGTCAGCTACGGGTTGGTTCCTACTCTATAGTCAAAACACAACATATTATAATTAGTAGTTGTTAGTGGAAAAATGAGGACATAGATGCCTTTTTACAGACCTGTGTATATGATTTTTTAAAAAATTACTATTGAATATTCCAAATATTTTATTAAGGCAAGGGGTTCAAATCTATCAGGTGATCTGTGGAAAAAGATGAGCAAACTTCCCTCTGCTGTAGGTTCAGCTATGAGCTGATTTTGATTGGATAGAACTCAACAAGAAGACTACTTTCTTGGCCTTTGCTCTTTTATTGTATTTGCTACTTGAAGATGTATTGAATTTGAAATTTATGCTAACCTTATTAATTCCTATCTTTTAATGATGTGATGAGCAGAATTGTCCTAAAGTTACTCTGGGGACTGGTTGGTTATTGGAACTTCAATTGCCTGTGGGGACAGCTGCCTCAACGCTCAGCTTCCTTCTCCCTTAGAAGATGCAATTGTATCTCATGGGCTAAAGGATTTCCCAATTAGAGCTATCAGGCTGCTCAATACTTCCTATAAACTGCTGGATTCCGATTCTGTAGGAGGAAGTGCTGCTACTTTGCATGCTTGTCTGAAAGAAAGTGAGAGCAACAAGGAAGTCGATCCAAACACCACAAATCAGATGTACTTCTGGCCTGGTGCCATCTTGACTCCAGGGGGATGCAGAAGAGATGAAAAGAGTGTCAGAATCCCCATAACCTTGTCCTATTTAAGTTTTATCTATTCCTTAATCCATATCACATGACATTGTGAGATTTGCAACAAACCCTGGTAAATTAAAAGAACAAATTTAACTGATATCCACCTCACAAAATAACCTTTTTTATAAAACCCATTATCATCTTGTGATCAAATGTCTTTCCTTTTCGTCTGGCACTTGCCTTTCAATGAACCTTCTGGATACTTCCCCTTTGAAATCACTGCTTTGTCACTGGCTGCCACTTGTTAGCTGATGCCCAGCCAGTCTCTGACTCCTGGCTACAATGCAATGAACTGACCAGTTCTGGACCAGCTTATGATCAGCTGCAGGACTATTGTGATCCAGTGTTTTCATTGGCTGATATTCTGAAGTAGGTTTCTAAGCCTTTCCCCTTAGTCCTTCTTAATGTGGGAGCTCTGCTGAAATTTGTTCTTTATCATAAGAAAATTCAAGCCTTCATTGAAAGATGAGCAGTAGACACACATCAAGTATATTGGCTGGGAATCAAACCTGGGTCTCCCACAGAAAAGATGGTCATGATTGGCTGCAGCTAACAGGAAAATAAATCTCTTTCCACTCCCGCCTTCTGCTCTGCTTCCTGCTTTGAAAAATACATCCTACAGAAAAGCTTCCCTGAGAGACCAATCCAAATAAAGCTTCTTCCTCCACACCATCTTTTCAGAAACTAATGCATAGTGCCCTAGGCTGAATTTGCATAAGCTATTTCTCCCTACCACTGAAGAATGAGACTGTCATTGCTCATTTCTGCATGTCACCGTAGTCAGTACGCACTGCTTTGTGCAAAGTCAATATTCAATAAATATGTACTTAGGGTAGGACTTATGCATCAACAGCAAACATGAAGAAAAAGATGGCTCATGAAAATGTTTGGGGCTTTCAAAACTAAGACAAAGGTTCCTCTGGATTTTAAAGGATGCAAAAACATTTACTGAATGATTTACTGAATACTGTCTGCAACGACAACCTATCTAGGCTTTCTGATTCACTGAAAACATGCCTTTCAACTCAAAATGACTGGCAGGGGCCCTGAAGTGAGTTTTTATTTGTTGTCTTTCTTAGCTATACATAATGAATAGCCCCGATCTTTTTATTTGGTGAGTTCAGCCCTTAAATTACTCTCTTGCAATTCCAGCTGGGCAGTGGGATCTCATTTCCTAGCCAGTCTGCTTATCAACATCCACCTGACTTCTGGCTGTGGGCTACAGTGCCTATTTTACTGTCCTTTATGTTCAAATATTCACAAATATGAGTGAATAGTTGAATAGAATTCTGCATGATAAAATGTCTTTCATCTTATGTAAAATAAGACTGTGTCAACAGGGTATAAAACTTCTGGATGTAATGTCAAAACAATCTAGGTGTTTGACAGAAGCCATACATCTTCTAAGAATTTGCTTTTATCCCTCAAGATGTTTGGTATCCACTATAAGAGATTTTATTTTTTTTAAATTCACAAACTTTTGTGTTGATTTACTGCGGCCCAGACTAGGGTTGAGCAGGAAATAAAGCTCTATGTATTCATAGACTGATTAACAGCAGGTTTTAATAACAAACTGCAAGTGAATGTAAAGTAACTACCGATGAATATAAAACACTACTGATGAAGAATTACCACTTTTGATCAAGAGTAACAGAGAACAAAACAGGACCCTTTTTGGACAATAGATTCTTAGCCATGATGTTAAAAGCTTATTTTCAAAATAGACAAATTGGATTTCTTCAAAATTAAAAAGAACATGCTTCAAGGGAATGAAAAGACAGCTTACAAATTTAAAAAAAAATAGCCAACCACATATTAGAGGAGAGTTTAACCTCTGAAATATGTAAAGAATACTTACAGCTCAACAATAAGAAGAAACCCCAACTGAAGAATGAGTAAAGGAATTGAATTGACATTTCTCCAAAGAAGAGATACAGCCAATGACCACATAAAGATATGCCCTGTGACTTGCGAACACTTGTGAACTGTCGTGCGAATGTGCAGCCCATGTGAAAATTAGCTTGGCAGTACCTCAAAAGCTTGAGCAAACAAGTGCCATATAACCTATCAACATAAAAAAGGATGCTAGCATTTTCTTGAGAGAATGGGATGAGAAATAATCAGCTAAGAAATAAATAATAATTAAACTAATATCAAACTTCTCAGCAAACATGCTGGCTGCTAGCAGACAATTGAGTAGTGATTGAAATATCACAGAAGAGGAAAGCGTCAATCATATAGAGTGATACAGGATGATCATGGACAAAACATAAAGCAGAGTCAAATGAAGCCTGCATGATTAACTGAGAGAAACATTTTTAATATAATTTAGTCTGCATTGGTGTTACAATCATGGGAACGGCACAGAACTGTCAGTATTTTGTGTTTGGGCAAACTTGCCAGGCATCAGGAAGGACTCAGTGGTAGCCAACATCAACATACCTAGCCTACGTGTTGCATGTGAGGATGGGGAAAGAATTAAACTATAGATGCGAATAGCTAAATCATGGGAGAGTTTAGGTACTCAGCTAACATGTCTGAACTTTAGTGTGTGTGTGTGTGTGTGCGTGCTTATTAAAGGGGTATTTTATTCATTTTAATGAAAATTTACAGAGACTGTGGATTTCCACTCATTCACTGTTGCACTTTTCTTTCTGCCCACCCCTGACCCCCAGTACACCCTTCTCTTTGAAAAGTAAAAGAAAAATTCTTTCACTTCTAGAAATAAAAACTGGATCTCATAGCCCTGTGACAGTCTGTCTACGTCATATATTCAGAGTTTTGAGTGGTCTTCATGGGTTGTATCATAACTTTCTTTCTTCATTTCTTTATTATACATCAGTAGGCAGACACTGTGGTTCGTTTTTCTTTTAACTATCTTTTTAATTGGTATGCATATAATAATTCATATAAATTGTGTCTAATTCATGTACATAATGGTTGTGCGTGTGTGTTTCACACTTTCCTTCATTGACGTTTTGTTTCCTACAATCATTCCCATACATTGTGTTCCATAAAATTAACCACCATTAGACTATGCCCACTATCACCCCATCTTTTCAAATCCCCACTGGATCTTTCCCATTTCCTTTACCTTCTCCCACCAGTCACCAAATTGTGCAATGCTGTGCTTTCTCCTCACCCATCCTCATTCCTCTACCCTCATGCCTTCCCCTCTTTAGACTACCACATACATTTTACTAGTTATCCTTCTATTTTTACAGTAAAGGTCTTATGCAGTATTTGTCCTGACATGACTGACTTCGTTCACTCAATGTAATGCTCTGCAGTCTCTCCAAAGACATGTACTGGTTCTCAAAATCATTATTCTTGAGTCTTACATAATATTCCATCATGCGAATATACCAATTTTTCGATCCATTTAGTTATGGTTGGACATTTGAACTATTTCCATGTTCCTGTGATGGTGAATAAAGCTGCTATAAACATTGGAGTATAAATGTCCATTTGTGTCTCAGTTCTATTTTCTTCAGATAATATTCCTAGCAATGAAATAGCTGGGTCAATATGGAGTTTCTATGTTTAGAGAAACACCAATGTTGAGAATGTTGAGATGTTTCTATGTTGAAAAAACTCCAAACTCTCTTCCAGAGTGGTTGTGCCACTTTACAGTTCCACTAACAGCCAGAAGTACACAACCAGGACAGGATAAAATTGATAAATGAGATCTAAAGAGTAAATCCTTGTTCACATAAAATCTTTTTTCAATAGGGTGAAAATAAACTCTGTCTACTAGGAAAAAATACTTGTCATTGCTATCTCAGGAAATGTTCTCATAACAAAAGTTTATAGAATACTACAGGGCCTCCACAAGAAAAAGCTAATATCCCAATGTCAAAATGATAAAAAGATATGGAAAGAACTTTCACAGAGGAAGATATTTGAATTTCAATAGACACCCGAAGAAAAGCTCAAACAACTAGCAATAAGAGAGTTGCCAATGAAAACACAATGAGACACCATCTTATCCCAGTAGCAGTGGCAAAGTTTAACAGGACAGCAAGCAATAAATGTTGGAGAGGATCGCTTCATTTTTATCCTTTGTAAATATTAGCATAGTTCTTATTCTACAGTGACACTAAACTACAGCTTTTTTATTAAAATGTTTAGGAAGTTTACTAAAATATTACAGATCTGTGTTTGCTTTTTAAGTTGTCAGCAAAATAGATAAATACAATGTCATTGTGGATGTTTCTCCCACATGAATTCTAATTCTAGAATATTTCCCTTTTTGGGTTGCTGAAATTAAATGAGAAATAGAAATGAAATATACACTACTTTTTCAATTTACTTTTACATTCAAGATTCTAGTTAAGTTGAAAATGGAATGTTTTCATCAGAATATGCCTACACATTCAAGAACAACATCACCATAAAATGAATGTTAAAAATAGCTTTTTGTTCTCTTGACAGTCTAAAATGCCAATATATTGTGGCATTTTTAGTGAAGTCTAAATTCTCATTTTTCAAATGAGGACTTGATTTGTCTTCTGTATTCTGAGAAATGCATCAGACAGATACCTCATTAAAGCATGTGCCCAGAATTCCTTTCAATACAAAATTAAAATTTCTTTATTAAAAAAGAGAAATAACAAATTTTGCATGGCTTTATAATGTGCTCCATGTGTAAAAATATTCAAATAAAACTTGAATGGCTATAGAATATAGAAATAAATATTTAGTGAGATGCATTATAATTAACTAAGAAAAGTTAGAAAATCCTACCTAATATTTTTGTCATTGTTACATGCTGTCCAGTAAGAATCAATACATGACTAACCCTCTAGTGAGATTTCAGAGGCTGTAAATCACAAAAGAGGAAATTGTCTATCTTTCTCCTGAGAAGCAATTGGTGGATTCTAATTGTCTGCCTTTGGGTTGGAAGCACAACTCTCTATCACTAGGCCACCAGAGTTTATTTTGTATGTATACATATAACCACGAACGAATTCCAGAAAATACCATAATAGAGCCATATGAAGAAACAGAAGTTATTTCACTCTTTTATTGTTTATCTTTTTAATAACTTTTTAGCAACATATGAGCAAGAGCCTGTAGTGATGAAGGAAGTTCAAGCTGCTTTGAAAGAAATAGCAAAAGATAAGTCTCCAGGAATAGATGCTATACCAATTATCATATTTCAGCTAACAGATCCTGCCCTGGACGTGCTCACCAAGTTGTGTCAAGAAATCTGGAGAACAACCACTTGGCCACCTGACTGGAAAATATCTATATTTGTTCCCATTCCAAAGAAAGGTGACCCAACAGAGTGTGGAAACTATAGAACAATATCGTTGATTTGACATGCAAGCAAGATTCTGCTAAAGATTTTCCAAAAACGACTGGAACAGCACATCAGTAGAGAACTGCCAGAAGTCCAGGCTGGTTTTAGAAGGGGACGTGGTACTAGGGATAGTGTAGCTAATGTTAGATGGATATTGACTGAAAGCAGGGAGTGCCAAAGGAATGTCTATCTGTGCTTCATTGATCATGCAAAGGCATTTGACTGTGTGGACCATAATAATCAGTGGCTGACTCTGAGAAGAATGGGAATCCCAGAACACTTGATCGTTCTAATGCGAAACTTATACTTGAACCAAGAGGCATTCATCATAACAGAGCAAGGAAACACTGCATGGTTCAAAATTGGGAAGGGCATACGCCAGGGATGTGTCCGATGTGTCCTATCTCCATACCTTTTCAACCTTTATGCAGAACAGATCATCCGGGAGGCTAGGCAGTATGAGGAGAAATGTGGCATCAGGATTGGTGGAAGATCTATCAACAATCTGCGTTATGTAGATGACACAACCCTGCTTGCTGAAACTGAGGAGGACCTGAAGGTCTTGCTGCTGAGGGTCAGGGACTGCAGCCTTCAATATGGATTGAGGCTCAATGTCAAGAAGACAAAGATTCTCACCACTGGACCAACTGGCAGCATCAGGATGGATGGTCAAGAGATTGAGATTGTTTACAGCTTTAGTCTGCTTGGCTCCACAATCAACACTCTTGGCACCAGCAGCCAGGAAATTAAAAGATGTATTGCTATGGGGAAAGTCTGCTGTTAGGGACCTCTCTAAAGTACTCAAGAGCAACAGTGTGTCTCTGGAGACTAAGGTGCGCCTGATACAGGCCATGGTTTTTGCAATCACTTGTTATGCATCAGAGAGTTGGACAATGACTAGGGAGGATAGAAGGAGAATTGATGCCTTTGAGCTGTGGTGCTGGAGAAGAGTATTGAATGTACCATGGGCTGCCAAGAAAACAAACAGATTCATCGTAGAGAGGATTAAACCAGGCTGTTCCTTGGAGGCAAGGATTCTGAGGCTCCTTCTAACACATTTTGGACATGTTATAAGGAGGGACACGTCCTTGGAGAGGGTGGAGGGACAGGAGGGTAAGGAGCTCTGGAGGTGGATTGATTCAGTGACTGGGGCAATCGGTTTGAGTGTGTCAGAGACAATGAGATTGGCACAGGACAGAGCAGAGTTTAGAACTGTTGTAAATAGGGTTGCTATGAGTCACAAGCGATGTGACAGCACATAACAACAACAACAAGATGTGTATAAAAGTCCCAAGGGGAAAGGGGAGTGGGATAGGGAAGTAGAGCATAGGGAGGGGGAGAAATCACTAAGGTAACAGAGTTTGGGTGGAAGGGAGAGGAGTTGGAGGAATTAAGAAAGATTTAATGGGGACCTAAAAGAAAAGGGTTAATAATAAGCATAGATCAATGCTGATTAATTTTATAAAGTACAATATATATGATGATATGAAACACAATTTGAAGAAAATTTCAGTTAGTAAAACACAATTTACATAAATGGAACACAATGTATATAAATTTGCTATACAAATAAATATGAAATAAAGCACAATAATATCCAAATGGGTGTTATTTCATTTTTAAGCTATCAAAGCTCTATTATGGCTATTCAAATCAAATCTAGACTTCTTAATATTGCCTCTAAAGTGCTGAATGACCTGGTAAACCTTCAGCTTCATCTAAATCCACTCTCCCTCTTACACTTTACACTTCAGTCTCGTGACCATCAAAGAGCTGAAGATATTTCTTACTCTGTATGTTTGCATGCACTTTTCCTTCACTTAGAATCTTCTTTATCCTACTCTATAAATGACTATCTTCTTCTTATTCTTCGTTTGTCAACATAAATGATACTTCCTCAAGGAGACTTCTTACATCACAGAGTCCTGGCTGAGTTAGTTAACTATTGAGTTTTAGTATCATTTAAACAGGTTGTTTCCTTAATAATATTGAGAATATATTATATTGCATATTTATTTGTTTGGTTATTCATATATCAAGAAAATCATCCATGAAGAATGCAAAAGATCATTTCAAAGGCTGAAGAAGAAGAAAAGACCAAGATGGATGTCAGATGAGACTCTGAGTATTGCATTAGAGTGCCGAGAAGCCAAAGCTAAAGTAAGAAATCAAGAAATCAAAAAGTCAAATAGAAAATTTCAAAAGGCAGCTCAGGACTACAAAGCAAGGTAAAATGTGCAGAGAGCTCGAGTCAGAAAATCAAAAGGGCCGAACTCGCTCAGCGTTTCTTAAGCTGAAGGAGCTGAAAAACAAATTCAAGCCACAGATGGCAATAATTAAGGATACTTTGGGTAGAATGTTAAATGATCCAGGAAGTATCAAAAGAAGATGGGAAGAGTACACAGAGTCGCTGTATCAGAAGGGATTGGCTGACACACAGGAATTTCATGAAATAACATGTGAACAAGAGCCTATAGTGGTGAAGGAGGAAGTTCAAGTTGCTCTGAAGGAATTGGCTAAAAACAAGGCTCCAGGAGTTGATAGCATACCAATTGATTTATTTCACCAAACAGACACTGCCCTGGATGTGCTCACTAAGTTTTGTCAGGAAATGTGGAGGACAGCAAGCTGGCCAACTAACTGTAAAAGATTGATATTTGTTCCCATTCCAAAGAAAGGTGAACCAGCAGAGTGTGGAAATTATCAAACAATATCATTAATATCACATGCAAGCAAGATTCTGCTGAAAATTATCCAAAAACATTTAGAGAAATATGTCAACAGAGAACTGCCAGATGTGTAGGCTGAATTTAGAAGAGGTGTGGTACTAGGAATAGTATAGCTAATGTTAGATGACTCTTGGTAGAAAACAGAGAATACCAGAGGAATGTCTGTGCTTCATTGACTATGCAAAATGTCTTGACTGTGCATCACAACAAGCTATGCCTGACTCTGAGAAGAATGGGAATCACAGAACATCTGATTGTGCTAATGCGAAACCTATACTTGGACTAAGAGGCAGTCGTCAGAACAGAGCAGGGAGACACTGTATGGTTCAAAATCAAGAAGGGTTCCGTCAGGTATGTATTCTGTCTCCATACCTTTTCAATCTGTATGCAGAACACATCATCTGAGACACTGGGCTGTATGAGGAGGAATGTGGGATCAGGATTGGTGGAAGAATAATCAACAACCTGCGATATGCAGACGACACAACCCTGCTTGCTGAAACTGAGGAGGACCTGAAGTGCTTGCTGTGGAAGGTCAGACACTACAGTCTTCAGTATGGATTGAGGCTCAATATCAAGAAAACAAAGATTCTCATCACTGAGCCAATTGGCAGCATCATGATGGACAGTGAAGAGATTGAGATTGTTCACAGTTTTGGTTTGCTTGGCCCCACAGTCAACACTCTTGGTTACATCCAGGAAATCAAGAGACAAATTGCATTGGGAAAGTCAGCTGTGAGGGACCTCTCAAGAGTACTGAAGAGCAACGACGTCAGGCTAAGACTAAGACTAAGGTGTGCCTGATCCAGGCTATGGTCTTTGCAATTATGTGCTATTCATCAGAGAGTTGAACAGTGAATAGGGATGATAGAAAAAGAATTGATGCCTTAGAGCTGTGGTGCTGGAGAAGAGTGTTGAGTATACCATGGACTGCTAGGAGAACAAACAGGTTTGTCCTGGAGAGGGTGAAGTCGGAAGGCTCTTTGGAGTTAAGGATTCTGAAGCTTCATCTGACATACTTTGGGCATGTTGCAAGGAGGGACTGGTCCTTGAAGAGGGACATCATGTTTGGGAGAGTGGAGGGATGGTTCAGGAGAGGAAGACTCTCAATGATATGGATCGATTATGTGAGTGGAGTGGTGGGAATGGGTGTGTTTGAGAAGGCGATGTTGGCACAGGATAGAACGGTGTTTAGGTTTATTTTACATAGGGTCGCTATGAGTCACAAGCAACTCAATGGCACATAACAACAACAACCACATTGCACAAAGGCAGCAACTCTGTCTACTTTCTACTTTGCTCTCTAATACAAATCTACAGTTGTTGTTGCTGTTATTGTTTGGTGTCTTCAATTCAACTATGACTCGTAGTGACCCTATGAAAAGCAGATATGAATCTTATTCTGCCCTGCAACATCTTCACAATATTCTCCAGCCCATAGTTAGTCACTTTGTCAGTCCATCTTGTTGAAGGATTTTCTTCCTCAGATCCTCTACATTTCTCAGCAGAAAGTCTTCTTCCAGGGCTTGACTCCTGGTAGGTACTCCTACCACAGTGTATGCCACATAGCAAGTAGCAAGGAAGCAAATGCTATAGAGTTGGAACCAACTCATACTTGACCCTCCCGTGGGTTTTCAGAGGCTTTAAATGGGAGGAGATTGTCCATATTTCTCCTGTGGAGTAACAGAGTAGATCTGAACCATCTCCCTTTGGACCGGCAGCATAACTTCCCACACACCAGGCCACCAGTAGTTAGTAGAGCTTTGTGACATAAGCATGTGAAGGCCTGGATGAACGGTAAACTTCAAACACAAAAGTGTAAATTCCTTACAATATCTTATGTGACTTTCACAGTCCAGCTCCTGTTGACTAGTTATTGGGCAGGTATAGGGATTACTTTGAAATTGTAATTGACAGGGAGATCTTCAACAAGATGAATTAACTCAGTGACTGTAACAGTGGATTTAAGACTTCCTTAGGACTTCATTCTGCTGTACATAGAGCTGTTATGAGTTAAGCCATATTTAATGGAATCTAACAATAAAAATTCCAAGAACATATTTATGTTCCTAGAGGGTCCAGTTGTCAGGGGGTGACACTATGAATGCAAAGGTCATGCCTCTCTGTTAGTTAGAATCTACCAGTGACATTGAGGGAAAACAGATAATCTCCTCCCAGGTGATTCATAGCTTTGGAAATCTCCTGGGTCAGTTTTGAGTCAGTTCCAATTCGACAACAATGAGTGAGTGAATGAGTTTTCCATCCTGAGACATTAACTGATTCAATATTTGTTCAGAACTTGTTCACAATGCACTATTCTAGTTTCATATCTGATTCAATCTTCCTCATCCCACCAACATGTCCAAGCACAGTTGACACCTTTTATGAATCTTTGCCCTCTGTGGTATTCTTCACACATGTTCTTCACATTTGCTAAGACATATTCTACAATCTCTTTTACTGGGTAAATATTGTTCTCCTCTGTGGTCTTGACTTAAATAATGATTTAAAAGGAAGTTTTACTGTCCCAGACAACTCAGATTCTTCTAAGTTCTAATTCTCTGAACTTCACAAATATAACTCTCAAAGTATTAAAAATTGTTGCAATGTGTACCATCAAGTCAGAACCAACACACAGTTGACCCTCCAGTGGGTTTTCAGAGGCAGCTAATTGTATGGGAGGAGATTTCTCCCATTAGACCACTACCTTCTTGACATTGTGGCCTGCAACATTTTTAAGCAGTATGTTATCTCTAGTAGCTAGTACTGTGATTAGTAAAAAAACTGTTTAGAAATTGATCAGTATTCAGTAAGCCAGGAAGGTCAAAGTCTAACTCTAGAACTTAACACTTCACCATCCATCAGTGTGCAGGTCTTACTTTGACGAGTCTGCTTACCTCTAGTTGATATTAGTTTGAAGACTGAGAAATGCCTGAGCCAAGCCATGGTATTTTCAATTATTTGCCACACATTAAAGAACTGAAAAATCAATAAGGATGGCAGAAGAATTGGTGTCTGCAGAATTTGTGTTGCAGAAGAGTACTGAACATCCCATGGACTATCAAAAGAACAGACAAATATGTCTGGGGAAAATGTAGCCAGAGTGCTCCTTGGAGACAAGGACTGTGAAGCTTTATCTCTCATACTTTGGAAATGTTACTAGGAGAGGCTGTGTCTTGGGAAGGAATCATCATACTTGGAAAGGTGGAGGGTTAGCAAAAGGAAGAACCTCAACGAGATGGATTGACACAAGAATTGTAATAATGGGCTCTAGTGTGTCAGAGATGTGAGGATGGCACAGGATAGAACAGGGTTCAAACCTGTTGCTCATAGGGTTGTGGTGAGTAGTACTGAACGTGACTGCACCTAACAACAAACAGCCTACCTTAAGAACCCATCGGCTAAGTAAATATGTCTTTTCAAAACATGCCACTCTATTTTGTGACCAAGGACATGTTAATATCTAAGTATTCTAACTCCATAGTCTTTATTCTTCCTTCTCTAACCAGTAATTTTACTGCAGAGGCAATGATCGTTCCAGCAGTCAAGAGATTTCACGAATGATTAAATAAGTGAAGAAAGAGATGACTTCCATTCTGCCATGAGTTTTTAATTCTTTGTCTCTTTAAATGGGATTTCAGTAAGACTTTCTTCATAAAGTAGGCTTCAACATGTTATTTCTGTTCTCTAAATACATTTTTACAGTCTTAAATAAGAATCACTTTCTTCCTGTCCCAGTAAAAGCATCTTTCTTGGAAGCCAAGGATTGCATTGAGTCACTTAGACTAGCTGATGGAAAAGAATTTTTAGAAAGATAAGATTTTGGTCATAGGATGGATGACACATGGAGTGGATTGGCTGAGCTGACCATGTTTTGTGTTAGACCACATCCTTACCTGTAATGTATTCTCAAATCCTTGTTGCTGGCAGATTCCACAGGCTCCAGCCCAGGTTTATTACCCTCTTCTCCCATCTCTCCACTGGTTCCACGTGTCCTTCAGCCTTCCTTTTTCGACACAGTCTGTGGCTCCACTCCAGCAATGCCACCTCTTTAATTTTCTACTTCAATTCACTCACCTATCCTCCATTGAAACATTACATCCTCGTGTAAGATTGAGTCCTTTTTGTACTCTGACTGTTGTCAACTTGACTACAACTCATAGTGACCCTATGATGAGCAGATAGTACCTTGTCCTATCAGGCACCATCCTCCTAATCTCTCCCATGGTCAAGCCCATTGTTACAGTTACTCCATCTTTTGAAGGTTCTTCTTCCTTTGCACTGACATTTTACTTTTCCAAGCACAATGCCTCGCCCCCCCCCCAAGTTCTGGCACCTCCTAATAACGTGCTCGAAATATATGAGATGAAATTTCACCATCCTTACAGTAAGGAGCACCCTGGTCGCACGTCCTCCTGAAGAGATTTGTTTGCCGTTTTTGCAGTCTGTAGGGGAGCTCTGGTGGCATGGTCTGTAGGGAGTTGTGCTGATAAAACCAGAAGTGGAACCTCTGTGGTGGTTTGAATCCACCAGTGGCTCTGCAGGAGAAAGATGGGCAATCTCAGTGCAATTTCCTCCTTTGTGATTTAAAGCCTCAGAAAAGCCTCTGAAGAGTTAGCTATGAATCAGTTCTGACTTGCCAGCAATGAGAGTTGAGAAAGTTTGGCAATCCATGACATACTTACTACTCTTTACCGATACCAAAGGCATGAATTTTCCTTTATTATTCATTGTTCAGTTTCCACACGCATATGAAGCAGATGAATATACCATGGCTTGGATGAGGTATACTTTAAAAAATCCTTTAAAAGGATTACTTTAAAGTAATCCTTGATGGTAGATGTCCCTAATGTACACCATCTTCTGATTTGGGTTGTGTTGTGTGGTGTTTGTTTTTTTAATGTATGCAAACAAAATATATTTATTTAACATTTTTAACATGTAAATATATATATGTATATGCCATATACCCAGGGAGAAATAACAAGAAGGGCCATACAAGTATACAAGAATGGGAAAGCTGAATATGGATCAATTCCATGAACTCCAGGGATGAAAAAACTTTCCACATTCAGGAATGGATAGAATTGGCATCAGGACATTGGTGCCAGAATGGAGGTTCATGTTATGAGGCAGTTACAATCAGTCAAAAGGTGATGCTTAAATGTACACATTCATATTGTCAGTCTGACAATTCATTATCCCAAAATATTTTATGCATCCCACTTCCAGAGATGGTTTGTTATGTTTTCAGTATCCAGATCATTAGCAGAGTGATCTGAAAGAGTATCTGCTGCAGGGATAATTTTGTGTCTCTGCACTTTCTTTGACCTTTGCTTTTTTGGGGCTTCATGCTGGCTGGAAGCTTTAATGCCTTGACACTAGGGCTAGAGTGTTCTTTTTTATTCTCAAGCCAACCATTTATTATGACTTTTCTGAGGATTCTTTAACTGAGCCTTCCTCACAAGAACTGTCATGTCATAGCTGCTCCCGTGGTTCTTCTTTGGTATCTGTATCTGATGAACTCTTTTCCCCAGGATCCTTCTACAAGAGTAGGTAGAAGGATTATCTATGATTATCCCCATAATCCTTGCTTGCTTTCAGGATCTTGCCTAAAATTCGACTTAGCCAGCTAGCCAGTTCATTGTTAGCGATTTCTCTCTTCCACCAAATGTTTGAACATAACTCAGTCTTCTCTTTTTTTTTCCTTTGTTTACATACTTATACCCATGTTTATTGTCACTGCATGGAAAGCATCACCTTCACTCTACAGTCTAATTCTTAAAAGTTACTGCTTTTTTTAAGGTGCCATCAAGTCAAGTACCACCAATTTCCTTGTATCCTTTCACCGGAAGATATTAATTTTTCACTGATATTTCTAGCAACATTTTGTTGCTGGTACCATATATAATCTCTAGGGTGATATTCTCTAACTTCTTTCATTTCACTTGGAAAATCTTCACAAAATTTCCTATGGCACCCATAATTTTACCAATAGGCTAAAGAATATTGGACACCGTGAGGATGGCAAAAGATAGCCTTAACAAACAAATTTATCTTCTCACAAACAGAAAAAATAATTTTTTATAGGAGGGATTTTTGGGCAGAATATTAAATGATCCAGCAAGTATTAAAAGAAGATGGAAAGAGTATTCAACGTAATTATACCAAAAGGAATTGGCAGACACAGAAGAATTCAATAAAACAACATATGAGCCAAAGCCTGTGGTAATGAAGGAAAAAGTTCAAACTGCTCTGAAAGAATTGGCTAAAAACAAGGCACCAGGAATTGATGGTATACCAATTGACATATTTCAACTAACAGATGCTGCCCTCACCAAGTTGCTCCAAGAAATCTGGAGAACAACCACTTGGCCAACTGACTGGAAGAGATCTATATTTGTTCCCATTTCAAAGAAAGGTGACCCAACTGAGTGTGGAAACTACAGAACAATTTCATTGATTTCACATGCAAGCAAGATTCTACTGAAGATTATCCAAAAACGACTGGAACAGCACATCAGCAGAGAACTACCAGAAGTCCAGGCTGGGCTTAGAAGGGGTCGTGGTACTCGGGATATTATAGCTGATGTTAGATGGATCTTGGCTGAAAGCAGAGAATATCAGAGGAATGTCTATCTGTGTTTCATTGATTATGCAAAGGCATTTGACTGTGTGGGTCATAACAAACTGTGTCTGACTCTGAGAAGAATCCCAGAATACTTGATAGTGCTAATGCGAAACCTATACTTGGACCCGGAGACAGTCATCAGAACACAGCAGGGAAACACTTCATGGTTCAAAATTGGGAAGGGCTTATTCCAGGGATGTATCCTATCTCCATACCTTTTCAATCTATATGCAGAACAGATTATCCGGGAGGCTGGGCTCTATGAGGAGAAATGTGGCATCAAGATTGGAGGAAGACTCATCAACAATCTCCCTTATGCAGATGACACAACCCTGCTTGCGGAAACTGAGGAGGACCTGAAGCGCTTGCTGTGGAAGGTCAGGGACTACAGTCTTCAGTATGGATTGAGGCTCAATATCAAGAAAACAAAGATTCTCATCACTGGGCCAATTGGCAGCATCATGATTGATGGTGAAGAGATTGAGATTGTTCACAGTTTTGGTTTGCTTGGCTCCACAGTCAGCACACTTGGCACCAGCAGCCAGGAAATTAAAAGATGTATTATGATGGGAAAGTCTGCAGTTAGAGACCTCTCTAAAGTGCTGAAGAGCAACAATGTCAATCTGGAGACTAAAGTGCGCCTGATAGATGCCATGGTCTTTGCAATTACTTGCTATGCATCAGAGAGCTGGACAATGACTAGGGATGATAGAAGGAGAATTGATGCCTTTGAGCTGTGGTGCTGGAGAAGAGTATTGAGCCTTGGACTTCCTGGTGGATGCCGAGGTTTGTCCTGGAGAAGGTTAAGTCAGGCTGCTCCTCGCAGGCAAGGATTCTGAAGCTTCATCTGACATACTTTAGACATGTTGCATAGAGGGACCAGTTCTTGGAGAGGGATGTCATGCTTGGGAGGGCAGAGGGACAGCACAGTAGAGGAAGACCCTGGATGAGATGGACTTATTCAGTGACTGATGTAATCGGAATGGGTGTGTCAGAGACACGGAGATTGACACAGGATAGGGCAGGGTTTAGGACTGTTGTACATAGGGCCACTGTGAATCACAGGCGACTCCACAGCACCTAACAACAAGAACAATAGAGCAGAACTTTTTCCTATTCAACACTATCCTCATGATCTCTGACACGCTTGAGCCGTTCTTTTTTTTTCCTTTTTTAAATTTTTTTTTTCTTTTCGAGCCTGTTCTTAAAGTCATGCCATTTCCTCTGATTGAGGCTCTTCATCTCTTTCTAAGACTCTGTAACTTTCTCAGCATGATGAGTCTTTTCAAAATTGGCCTCTCCTGACGATGTGCCTAAAGTCTGTGAAATAAAGTTTCACCATCCTGTCCTCCAAGGAGTAAGCTGGTTACCCTTCCTCTAGGACAACATTGTTCCTTTGCAATTCTATGATATTTTCAGCATTCTTCACAAATCCCACAACACAAAAATGTTGATAGTAGCTACACGTATCAAACTATTATGATTGTTGGTGACTGAAGACAGCTGCTGAATTAATCCTTTGAATTGTGATGTTGGAAAAGAGTATATCTTGGATTACCAAAGGAACAAACAAATCTCTCTTGGAGGGAGTGTAAAATGATGCTCCATAGAGACAGACCATGATGGTGAAACTTGATGTCACATACTTTGGGCAACTTATCAGCAGGGATCAGTCTTGGAAAATGGCATCACACTCAGGAAGGTAGCGGATCAGTGAAAGAGAGAAAGATCCTCAATGACATGAATTGGCCCAGAGACAACATCAACAGCCTTGAGGATATTGGACATCATAAAGATGGCACAACATAGGACACAGTTCAGCTCTCATAGGATGTTCATAGTATCATTATGAGTCATAGTTGGCTGACATATAACATCAATAGCAATATCAAGTAAGTTACTACTATAGGTCACTAGTGCTAAATCTTACTGAGGACTTCTGAAAGTAAAGCTCAGTGTTATCCTCCCAGGAGAAAGTAAGCTCAACAGGATATGAACAGACACTTCACAAAGGAAGACATTCAGATGGCCAACAAGCACATGAAGAAATGTTCAAAATCCCTAGCCCCGAGAGAGATGCAAATCAAGACAACCATGAGATATCATC
>NW_006399893.1:3177763-3213571 GCF_000299155.1 Elephantulus edwardii | reverse complement strand
GGTAGGGGGTGGGGTTTGGGGAGGTGCGGGGGGATTGTGTACCAATGAGGGAGTTTTTCTTTTGCTTTTCAAGGAGAGGAGCAAACAGGGGGGAGGGGTTTGTGCGGGGAGAGGGGTGCAACAATGAATGAATGGAATTCCAAAATCTCTGTAGATGTTCATTGAAATGAAAAATATACAAACTAAATTTTAAAAAAAAGAAAGTAAGCTCAGCTGTTTATCCTTTGGTTTCTTTAGTTCAATTAGCTGACAACTAAAGCCAGAGGCATTAATAATTCAATACCTCTGACCTGCCTGTCATAGGCATGGATTTGAATGTGAACACTCAGGTGTTACAGAAGGAAATCAACAGCAACTGCTTTAAAGTGTTGACTAAGACTGTCCTATGCATACTTAGAATAAGACTTCCCTGCTATTGGTCACATGTTACTGTGTACCATCTAGTCAGAACTGACTCATAGCTATTCCTCCGGCAGGTTTATAGATGCAGTAAATCACATGGGAGCCGATTGCCCATCCTTTTTCCTGCAGAGCAGCTGGTAGATTTGAACTGTGTATCTTTAGGATTGCAATGCAGCATCTTACCTCTAGGCCACTGTAGTAGAAATATACATTTTTTTCTGAAGAGTTAAAAAAATAACTTTTAGGGAAAAAATACTCCCATTATCAAAATTATACCAAGATTCTCTCCTAATACCTTGCTCATACTATTCCATAACTATATGAAAGCTCACTGGATTCTTATATCCCTCCATTCAATTACATTTGCTCCATCTGTAGTGCTTGTTAAAACTCTCTAATTATAAAGCCCCACATTTAATTAAGCACCTTTTTAGTCATTTAGCATGAAGTTGTGAGAGTTGTAAGTGTGAGAGTCAGTCATATGAGACGAATAGCAAAAAGACCCACCTGTTTAAAATTGGTAAAGGAAAATGAATGTTTGGAGCGTTAAATACTCTAAAGAGCATCTTCCATTTTATTGTTTTGCAAAATGGCTTTTGAGTCATCATTAATGCTTTCAGTAATTAATGAAGGCCAGATGGAATATGAAAGAGAAAGCACCACATCCATCAGAAAGTGTTTTCTCGGAGTTCAATGAGCCAGAACTTGGAAAGTTCTCACCTCCTTTAGTCCTGGTTCAAAGAAAGTCACTTTTACATTTTTTTAGAGAGGACATAAAATGCCTATCACAGACTCTCTAATGAAGCATATTCTTGCTGCTCCTCTGTTTCCAATGTAAGATTGTATGCCTTCAAACATCTTTAAGCTCTTTCTTCACAAGACAGAAAGGAAAATTGTGAGAATCTGTTTAATGGGTAGAAAAAGAAACTAAGCAACTCATTTCATTCCATGTGGCTAAACCATGAATGCAATGAGTGGTTTATTCCATGGCTCTGCTCTTGAATGGGCTGATATGTGTGTTACAAACCAAACAACAGAACAACTAACTACCATCCACTTGGTTCCTACTAATAACAGCCCTCCGTCAGATTTCTTTTTCTCTTTTTTTTATTATTACATTTTCTTAGTTTTAATGAACATTTACAGAGATTTGGGGTTTTCATTCATTCATTGTTGCACTGTTTTCTCCACCCTCATCCCCAGTTCATTCTTCTTCCCCCCCATGTCTGTTTTAATTGTCCAATTGCCACAGTGCTTGTCAAAGCCAGTTCTGATTAATCTCCTTTGTCAGTGTGTCCCTTGCCATTCCCTATCACTCCTCCCTGAGAGAGACTTCACCCTGATTCATAAGGAAAAGGGGATGGCGTATTCTCTTAGCTACTTCCTGCTGAAAAGGGATGCTGTGGGTTTCAGGGTGAATGTCTTCTCTCACTACTCTAAAGTGCCCCCTTGGCAGTAGGAAACACATAGACTATTATGGAGATTGATTTTGGAATTTAGATGCACTGTTATCAATTGTGCTTAGCTGTACATGTTCATATCCTTGAAGATATATCGCCAGCATTTATTGCTTGCTGTTCTGTTAAATTTTGCTATTTTGACTGGGGCAAGATGATATCTCATAGTTGCTCCGTCAGTTTTCTAAATTTGTAAATTGTGATGGAAGGAGACTGTTCTCATGAAGAATTGGCTGTGAGCTTAAGCCAACGAAGTGGAGCCTTTTTGTGCAAACCCTCACCAGACTAGGCTACCTGTGTATCATAAGTGGTGGTGGTGTTTTTAGTTGCAATCAAATTTAATCCCACTCAAAGCAACCTGATAAACAACAGATCAAAACCTTTCCCTATCCTGTACCATTTTCGCTGTCTCTGATATGCATGGACCTTGTTTACAGTCATTGTGTCAATCTGTTTTGTGAAGGTTTTTCCTCATTCTTTGGTTCTCTACCTTTCCCAGCGTGATGTCTTTTTCCAAGTACTGGTCCCTCTTGACTACATGCTCTAAGTACGTGAGATGAAGTTTCACTGTTCTTGCCTCTAAGGAACACGCTAGAAGCACTTTCTTCAAGACTCGTTTGTTCTTTTGGCAATCTGTGGAGTATTCACTATTCTTTGGTAATAATCACAATTCAAAAACTTCTTCTGTAACCCTTATCTATCACCCAACTTTCACATGCATAGGAAGCAACTGAAAGTACAATTTGACTTGGATGTGGCACAGTTTAGTTTTAAACTGTTTTAGTCATCATTGTCGTTGTTGGATGTTATCAAGCTGAGTACAACTCACAGCAGCCCCTATGAGGAACCAATATGAATCCTGTTCTATCCTGTGATGTCCTCACAATCTTGGACAGACTCAAACCCAGTTATGCAGTCACTATCAATCTACCGGTTGAGTGAAGATCTTCCTCTCCTTCACTGTCCCTCCAACCTTTTAAAGCATGATATCCCTCTCCAAGAAGTAATTTATCCTAGCAACATGTCCAAAGTATGTGAGATGAAGCTTTATTATCTTTGCTGCCAAGGAACTCTGTGGCTGCACTTTCTCTAAGGCATATCTAGTTGTTCTTTGGCAGTCCATGGAATATTTAGTACTCTTCTCCAACACCACCATCCAAAGGTATGAATTCTCCTTTCGTCAGCCTTATTCATTAGCTATCAGATGCATAAAAATATTTAAAAGGCCACAGACTAAAATAAAGAACATTATTTTTTTTAAAAAAAAGCATGACCTGAATCAGGCACCCCTTAGTCCTCAACTTGATATCACTACTCCTCAATAATTTGGAAAGGTGCCTAACTGCAGACTTTCCTAGTGCAATATATTTCCTGATCTCCTAACTGCTGGTATCAAGCATAATGATTGCAGACCCAAACAAGATGACGACACTGACAGTTTTAATCTTTTCTCCACCTATCATGAAGTTGCCTCTCAGACCAGTGGTGAGGATTTTTTGAAGATTGCAATATTTTTAACCTTTTGCAATACATCTTCCTCATTTTCAGCAAGCAAAGTTGTGTCATCTGTATAACGAAAGTTATTGATGAGTCTTCCTCAGATCCTGATTCCACATTCTTCTTCATAGAGTCCAAATTCTTAAATTGTTTGCTTATCATACAGACTAAATAGGTATGGAGAAAGGATACAATTCTAATGCACACCCTTCTTAACTTTAAACCATTCAGTTTTGCCTGGTTCTGTTCTCACAGTAGCCTCTTGATCTAGCTATAGGTTTCACACAAACATTATTAAATGTTCTGAAATTTCCATTCTTCTCAATGTTGGCAATAATTTTCCATGATCCACACAATCAAATGCCCTGCATAGTTAATAAAGAACAAACAGACATTCTGGAGGCTAATGGGAGAAGTGGTTGGATTCTGAAAGTTGGGTTCTCTTATTTTGGTTAAGGGTTGGGTGTGGACTGTTTTGTTGGTTGCTTTCTATTTAAGCTTCTTATTTAAAGTCAACAGGACCTGGTGGAGGGCCTTTATATTTCATTTTGATTGGGCCTGTGCTATTATATTTTGAAGAAGCATTTTTTATACATTTTTTGATACAGCACTGGTCTGTCAATTTGCTACACTGAGGTAACTTGGGGTTGCTGTGATGCTGAACCTGTGCCACTGGTATATCAAATGCCATAATTGTTACCCATGATGGACAGTGTTTGGTGTCCCAGATTAATACAAGTTTGGAAACATGAGTGTCATTCACTTCCTAAATAACATGTCTCTGGAAACACTATGAACTTAGAGAAACGACGATAGTTATAGAAGAGTGTCAGGTCTATTGTTCATAGAATTGCTATGAGTTGTGCTCAACTCAAAGGCAATCAACAACAACAACATGAACTCTTCTAAATCAAGTTTGGACATATGACAAATCCCTGTATTGACTATTCTAGTAATTTTTCAATGATCTTCATCAGTATTTTGGTTGCATGTGATATTAATAACATTGTTCGAGAATTTCCACATTCTGTTGAATCGCCTTTCTTGCAAATGGAAATAAACATGGATATCTTTTAGTTAGTCTTCCAAGAAGCTGTCTTCCAAATTTCCTGCCATAGACTGGTGAGCACATGCACAACTACAGCTATCATTTGAGCATGTCAATTGGTATTCCCTTGATTTCCAGGGTCTTAATTTTTTTGCCTATTCTTTCAACGCAGCTTGAATGCCTTCCTTCATTTCCTCTGGCTCTTGATCATATGGTAGTTCCTGAAATATTTCAATGTTAGCCAAATCTTTTTGGTATAGTAATTTCAGCTTAGTCATTAAAAACTTCCTAATAAACATAAAATCAAAGTTTTTAAGTAGATTATGGTCCAAAATTACAGAAAACATATATACTAGACAACTTTAATGTACAAAAGGATTGTGGTTGACAATGAGGTAGTGTAGGAATAGGCAGCAAATCAGGCTGCAAAGACTGTTTTCTAAGGAGAGGAAATTGGAAATTAATTTTTCATTATACTTTTCTATCATTCTCCTTGAATCTGGCATTTTTATTGTTGTCCTTACATTCCATCGAATCAATTACTAATCTTAGAAACCCATAGAACAATGTGTCTGAACTTTGCCCTATCCTGAGTCAATTCACCACCCAAGACACACCTGACACCATTGCCTCAGTCACTGTGTCAATCCATCTCATCCAAGCTCTTACTCTCCTACTCTGACCCTCGACCCTTCCAAGTAGGATGCCCTTCTCAAAGTATTAACTCCTCCCAATAACATATCCAAAGTATGTGAGACTGAGAATCAAAATCATTTCCTCGAAAAAGCAAACTGCCTTCATCTTCTCCAGGACAGATCTGTTTGTTCTCTTGACAATCCATGGTATATTAAATATTATTCTCCAGGGCCACACTCAAAGGATTCCATTTTCCTTCTGTCATCTTTAGGCTGTCCAGCTCTCAGATACATAGCAAGCAATTGAGAAGACCATAGCTTGAATCAGGTGCATCTTTGTCCTTACATTAACATCATTACTCTTTAGCACTTTGGTGAGATCTTTGACAACAGATTTTCCCAATGCAACTCATCTCTTGGTTTTCTGATTACTCATGTCATGGGTGTTAATTCTGGATCCAAGCAAGATGAAATTGTTAACAACTTCAATCCTTTCTCCATTTATCATGTTACTTCTTACTGACCCAAAGGTGAGGATTTTTCTTTTCCTAATGCTGAAATTAGGAAAACAAAAATCCTCATGGAGCTCATAAATGTTGACATTCTAGGTATTGGCAAAATGAGATGGCTTGGCATGGGGCATTTTGAATCAGATGATCATATAATTTACTCTGCCAGGAATGAAAAGGTGAGAAAAAATAGGATTGGTTTCATAATTTAAAAAGTCATATCTAGATTCATCCTGAAATACAATGTGGTGAGCAACAGGATAATATCCATATACACACAAGGAAGTCTAGTGAATACCACTATAATTCAAACATATACACCAACAACTAGGGCCAAAGAGGAGAAAATGTAAGATTTCTACCAACTTTTGCAGTCAGAAATTGATCAAACATGCAATCAAGATTCATTGATCAAAATTGGAAAAGTATCTGCAAAAGACTCGAGCAAGATCCACAACTCACTCCATATACAAAAACCAACTCAAGGTGGATCATGGACCCAGGACTAAAACCAGAGACTATAAACATCATTAAAGAAAAGCTTGGGAGAACTCTAGAAGTCCTAATCCACAACATAAGCAGTCTTCGAAGTATCCTGAAAAACCTACAACCAGGAGAAAATAAAATAGCTGAATGGGACCTTCTAAGAATCAAATCCCTATGCACATCCAAAAACTTCTCCAACAGGGTATAAAGGGAAGCCACAGACTGGGAAAAAGTATCTGGTAATGACATATCAGATAAGGGACTTATATCCAGAATTTATAAAATACTTGAGCACCACAACAATATAAAGGTAAATAATCCATTTGAAAAATGGGCACAGGATATGAACAGACAATTCACCAAAGAACACATTCAGATGGCTAACAAGCACATGAAGAAATATTCAAAATCCCTAACTCTAAGAGAGATGAGAACCAAACAACTATGAGATATCATCTCACCCCAGTCAGAATAGCAAAGTGTAACAGAACAGCAAGCAACAAATGCTGGCGAGGTTGTGGAAAAACTGGAGCCCTTATTCACTGTTGGTGGAAATGTAAAATGGTACAACTACTGTGAAAGGCGATATGGTGCTTTCTCAAAAAGTTGCAAATAGAGCTACCATTTGACCCAGCAATTCCACTACTGGGAATATACTCCAAAGAGACCATAACTGACATCCAAGCAGATATATGCACACCCATGTTTATTGCGTCTTTGTTCACAATAACAAAGAGTTGGAAACAACCAAAGTGCCCATTAATAAACAAATGGATAGAGAAGCTGTGGTATATTCACACAATGGAATACTACACCACATTGAAAAACAAGGAACTCATCCAATATTATTCAAAATAGGTGACCCTAGAGGCCATTATTTTGAGTGAAGTAGTCACAAAAGGACAAATACTATATGATGCCACTGTTGTAAAATAGGATTGATCTCGGGGTTGGGGGTACACTGAGAAAGATGGGTTCAATAATGTATACTGCATTGAAACAGATGAGGGAGAAAACTGTTTTAAAGGGATATGTGATTCGGTATTTTTGTCATGACAGGAGTCTAGAGCGAATGCTGCATAGTGGAGTGGACCTGGGGGGAGAGATTATAAAACAATGAAAAAACTTTACTTTTCCAAGAGAGTAGTGTACTATGGGGAGGGGAGAAAAGTGCAACAATGGATGAATGGAAATCCAAAGTCTCTGTAAATTTTCATTGAAATTGATAATAAATAAAAGAAAAGGGAAAAAAGATTCATTGATAATAATGGGCAAGTGGAAAGCAGAAGTTGGGAAGAGGGAAAGAAGGATCAGAGGCTGGAAAACACGGATTCAGTGAGAGAATTGAGTCTGGGGACAAAATGATAGAATTCTGCACATTCATTGATTTATTCATTGCAAATAATTTTTATAAGAAACACAAACACAGGCAATACACATGGATTTCACCTGATGGTATGCATAGGAATCAAATTGGTTACATTTGTGGAAAGACTCAAGGGAGAAGCTCAATATTAGCAGCGAAAACCAGGCCAGGTGCTGATTGTGGGACAGACTACCCACTACTCATATGCAAGTTTAAGCTGAAGGTGAGGAAAACTAAATCAAGTCCACGGGAACCAAAATTTGACCTTAAGTCTGTCCCACTCGAATTTCAAAACTATCTCAGGAACAGGTTTGAGGCTGAGCACCAATGAGCATAGATCAAATGAGCTCTGGGAGGATATCAAGAAAATAATCCATGAAGAATGCAAAAGATCATTACAAAGGCAGAAGAAGAAGAAAAGACCAAGATGGATATCAGACGAGACTCTGAATATTGCATTAGAGTGCTGAGAAGCCAAAGCTAAAGGAAGAAACCAGGAAATCAAAGAGTTGAAAAAAAAATTCAAAAGGCAGCTTGGGATGACAAAGCAAGACATTATTATGAAATGTGCAGAGAGCAAAAGAAAATCGAAAGGGCAGAACTCACTCAGCATTTCTTAAGCTGAAGGAGTTGAAAAACAAATTCAAGCCATGAGTGACAATACTTCAGGATACCGTGGGTAGAATGTTAAATGATCCAGGAAGTATCAAAAGAAGATGGAAGGAGTATACAGAGTCACTGTATCAGGAGGAATTGATTGACACAGAAGAATTTCATGAAATAACATATGAGCAAGAACCTATGGTGATGAAGGAGGAAGTTCAAGTTGCTCTGAAGGAACTGGCAAAAACAAGGCTCCAGGAGTTGACAGCATACCAATTGATTTATTTCAACAAACAGATGCTACCCTTGATGTGCACACTAAATATGGAGGACAGTCAGCTGGCCAACGGACTGGAAAAGATCAATATTTGTTTCCATTCCAAAGAAAGGTGACCAACAGAGTGCAGAAATTATCGAACAATATCATTACTATCACTTGCAAGCAAGATTCTGCTGAAAATGATCCAAAAACGTCTGGAACTATATGTCAGCAGAGAACTGTCAGATGTGCAGGCTGGCTTAGGAGAGGTGTGGCACTAGGGATATTATAGCTAATGTTAGAAAATACCAGAAAAATGTCTATCTGTGCTTTATTGACTATGCAAAGGCTTTTGACTTTGTGGATCACAACAAGCAATACTAGGAGGAATGTGGCATCAGGATTGGTGGAAGAGTCATCAACAACCTGTGTTATGCAGATGACACAACCCTGCTTGCTGAAACTGAGTGCTGCATAGTATTCCATTATGTGAATGTACCATAATTTCTTGATCCATTCCATTGTGGCTGGACATTGGGTTGTTTCCATGCTCTTGCAATGGTGGATAATGCTGCTATGAACATTGGTGTTCTCAGTTCTCATTTTCTCTGATCTGTTCCAAGCAGTGGAATAGCTGGGCAATATGGAATTTCTATGTTCAGCTTTTTTGATTGCTCCCTTTACAATCCTACCAACAATGTATAAGAGTTCCTATCTCACCATGTCATCTCCAATATTTATTATTTGCTGTTCTGTTGAACTTTGTCACTGCTACTGGAGTGAGATGGTATCTCATTGTGGTTTTAATTGGTATCTCTCTTATTGCCAGTGATCTGGAGCATTTCTTCATGTGTCTGTTGGCCATTCAAATATCTTCCTCTATGGAAATTCTTGCCATGTCTTTTGCCCCTTTTGCAATGGTGTTATCAGTCTTTTTTTCTTGTGGAGGCTCAGAAGTATTCTGTAAACTTTCATTATGAGACTTTTGTCTGAGATAGTATTGCCAAATATTTGTTCCCAGTAAGTAAGTTTTCTTTTTACCATGTTGTAAGTAGTTTTTGATGTGCATAGGAATTTAATCTTTAGAAGGTCCCATTCATCAAGTTTATCTCCTTCAGATTGTGCATTTCTGGATGTATTTGGTAGCTTTTTTTACCATAGACTAGGCCTTCTAAGCCTGATCCCAGTTTGTCTCGGATGAACTTTATCGTTTGGGGATTTACTCCAAGGTCTCTAGTGTACCTTGAGTTGATCTGTGTATATGGCATGAGACATGGATTATGTTTCAGCTTTCCGCAGGTAGCAGTCCAGTTTTTCAAGCACCATTTGTTGAAGATGATGTCATTTCGCTCATTTGATAGGTTTTATTTCCTTGTCGAGTATCAGTTGACCATAGATATCTGGGTCAATTACCAGGTTCTCTATTCTGTTCCACTGGACTATGTGCCTGTTATTGTACCAGTACCATGCTGTTTTGGTTACTATTGCTGTGTAGTAGGTTTTTATATCAGAGAGTGATATACTTCCAACATCATTTTTTGTTTCTAGAACTGTTTTGGTTATTCAGGGTCTCTTGCTTCTCCAAATAAACTTAACAATTTCCCTTTCAATCTTCTTGAAAAATAAATTTGGTATCTGTATTGGGATTTCATTAAACATGTAGATTGCTTTTGGTAGGACTATGATTTTAAAATTTTTATTTTAACAGAAGTTTTCAGAAAAGTTGAATTTTCAGTCATTAATTGTTGCACATTTTTCCTCCCACTCACCCAGTTAGATTTTCTCTTTAATAAGATTATTTCATTGTTGCACAATTTCCTCCCCCCCCAGTCTACCTTGTTATGCATCTTTTATCCTAGACTGTTGTCATGCAAATAATACCTAATCGTATAATTATTTTAGATATTTATTTCCCTCATCTGATTC
This sequence comes from Elephantulus edwardii, assembly GCF_000299155.1. NCBI lineage: Eukaryota > Metazoa > Chordata > Mammalia > Macroscelidea > Macroscelididae > Elephantulus > Elephantulus edwardii. Next base: position 3,203,383 of record NW_006399893.1, on the reverse strand, counting down.
AGTGCAGTGCTTATTATTTATCTCCTCTTTCTTTAGTTTCTCCCAACCCCCATACCAGTCCTGTTTTATAATGGTGGTATTATGTAGTATTTGTCCTTTCATGATGGAGATATTTCACTCAGTATAATGTCCTTCAGGATCACCCATTTTGTAAAATATTTTATGAGTTCCTTGTTTTTTATTGCTGCATAGTATTCCATTGTGTGAATATACCATGGCTTCTCTATCTTTTCATTTTTTGATGGGCACTTGGGTTGCTTCCATGTCTTTGCTATTATGAACAGTGCAGCAATAAACGTGGATGTGCATATATCTGTTTGGGTGGCAGTTCTGGCTTCTTTAGGGTATATTCCTAGCAGTGGAATTGCTGGATCAAATGGTATTTCTATTTACAACATTTTGAGAAATCACCATATTGCCTTCTATAGTGGTTGCACCATTTTACACTCCCACCAACAGTGAAAAAGGGTTTCAATTTCTCCACAACCTCATCAGCATTTGTTGTTTGAGGATTGTAAGTTTTACCGTATTGAGTCTTCCTATCTATGAACAGGCACATTTTTCCATTTATTTAAGTCTTTTATTGTGTCTTGCAGAAATGTTCTATAGTTTTCTCTAGATAGGTCTTTTTTTCTCTTTAGTTAGTTTTACTCCCAAGTATCTCAATTTGTGATTGGCTATTATAAATTATATTGCTTTCTTGGTTTCCTTCTCTGAGTTCTCTTTATTATTGTAGAGGAATCCTACTGATTTTTGGATACTGATCTTATATCCTGCCACTCTACTAAACTGGCCTGCTAATTCTAACAGGGCTTTTGTTGAGTATTTGGGGTTTTCTGTGTACACTATCTTAACATCTGTATATAGCTATAGTTTCACTGTATCTTTGCTGATCTGGATGCCTGTTATTTCCTTCTCTTGTTGTATTGCCCTAACAAGCACTTCCAATACAATATCAAATAGAAGTGGTGACAGAGGGCCTCCTTGTTTCATCCCTGTTGACAAAGAAAATATTTTTAGTCTTTCTCCATTGAGAATGATATTGGCCCTTGGTTTTGCATATATGCATTTCACTCTGTTGAGAAAATTTTCTTCTATTCCAATTTTACTGAGTGTCTTTATCAGGAAACAGTGTTGGATTTTGTCAAATGCATTTTCTGCATCAATTGCTAAAATCATATAGTTCATATTATTTACTTTGTTTATATGTTGCATTATGGTCATTGTTTTTCTTATGTTGAACCATTTTTGCATTCTTGTTATGAAACTCACTTGGTAATGGTAAATTATTTTCTTGATGAATTATTATTTTTTTAGATTCTATTGACTAGAATTTTGTTGAGGATTTTTTGAATCATATTCATGAAAGATATTGGTCTGTAGTTTTCTTTCTTGGAAAAATCTTTGCCTGGTTTTGGTATAAGGGTATGCTTGCTTCATAGAATGACTCTGAGAGCATTCCTTCTTTTACAATTTTTTGAAATAATTTAAAAAGAACTGGTGAGAGTTTGGTAGAATTTAGCTGTGAAGCCATCTGGTCCAGAAATTTTCTTATGGGGAAATTTTTTATTATTTGATGGTGATGATGATGATGATGATGATGATGATGATGTGTACTGTCAAATCATATCTGACTGGTACACGAGGCGATTGTTCCTCCTTCTCCAGCAGAGCATCTGGTGGATTCCAACCACTTACCTCTGGGATTACAGTGCAGCTTCTTGCCATTAAGCCACCAGAGTTCGCCTTGGGGAAGTCTTTTTATGACCTTTTCATTTCTTCGTTTGTGATGTGTCTGATCAAATGTTCTGTATCTTTCTTTGCCAAGCTGGTTAGGGCATGAATTTCAAGAAATTTGTTCATTTCCTCTAAGTTTTGTAGTTTATCAGAGCATAGCTTTCCATAGTATTCTGATATTATTGATTTTATTTCCCCTGGTTCTGTTGTGATGTTACCTTTATGATTTCTTCATTGAGCTTTCTGGGTATTCTCTTTTTTTCTTTTGTTAAGTTTTCCAGTGGTTTGTAAATTTTATTGACCCTTTCAAAAAAACAAAAAGCCCCTGGTCTTATAGATGGTTTTCTAGCTCATTGATTTCAGCTCGTGTCCTTATAATGTCTTCTGCAGGCTGTAGGATTAGATTGTTGTTCTTTTCCCATTTGATGATAGTCTTGACTTAGATCATTGATTTGTCTCACTTCTACCTTTTTTATGTGTGTGTCTATTGCTATGAACTGCCCCCTGAGAACTGCCTTTGCTGTGTCCCAGAGATGTTGGTATATTGTATTTTCATTTGTTTTGGGGAACTTTTTCATTTCATTTTTTATTTCTTTTATAACCCAATCATGTTATAGTAGAGAGATATTCAGCTGTACATGGGTGGGTTTACAAGCTTTACCCTCCTGTGGTTAATTTCTAATTTTATGGCATTGTGAGCTTAAAAGATATTTTATATCATTTCAATGTTTCTTTAATTTGTTGAGTCTTGCTTTGTGTCCTAACATGTGATCAGTTCTGGAGAATGTATCATGTATACTTGAGGAGAAAGTGAGTTGAGTTTTAGTTGTGTACAGAACCCTGAATACATTCACTAGATTGAGTTGGTTGATTGTACAGTTTCGATCTTCTGGATCTTTGTTGAGTTTCTTTTGTGTTGATCTAGCCTTTGGTGCTAGTGGTGTGTTGAAATCTCCTACAGCTATTGTGGTTCTGTCTATTTCCTTCCTCAATTCTCTTAAACATTGTTTTATGTATTTTTCAGGTCTGTAATTTGGTGCATAAATGTTGACCAAGGTGATGTCTTCTTGATCTACTTTGCCTTTAATCAGTATGCAATGCCCTTCTTATCTTTCATGGTGATTTTCATCCTGAAATCTATTTTATCAGAAATTAGTATTGCTAATCATGCTTTTTTGAGGTTGTCATTTGCTTGGTATAATTTTTTTTCTGGCCTTTGATTTTGAGTCTATCTTTCTCTTCTTTTTTGAAATATGTCTCTTTTACGTAACATATTGAGGAGCTTTGGGTTTGTTTTTTTATTTCATTCTGCTACACTTTTTCTCCTCATCAGTGCATTTAGTCCATTCACATTAAGTGTGATTAGTATCAGGTTTTACTGTTGCCATTTATCTGTGTTTCTTTTCTGTTGTTTCTGGTTACTACGGTCCATGCACTTTCCTTTGGCTTCTGTATGTGAAGGACTTCACTTAAAATTTCTTATACTTTTGGTCTTGTTTTAATAAATTCATTAAGTTCCTTCGTTTCTCTAAAGGATCTATTATCTCCTTTTTATATGATGGAGAACTTTGTTGGGTATAAAATCCTTGGCTGGCAATTGTTTCTTGCATCTTTCTGTATATGCCATCCTATTGCCTTCTAGCTCACATGGTTTCTGCTGAGAAATCAGAAGTTAATCTAGTCCTGCTCCCTTCTACTTAAGCTTAAGGGGTTCAACCTGGTATAGCTAAATAGTAGTGCTTTCCCCAAAGTACATGAACGGGAAATCAGAAAGCCTGTTGTTCTCTTCCAGAACTAGCATCTCTGCCTCACTCAAGCTGCTTGAGCTGTCCTGCTCCCTTACACTGGAGCTTAAGGAGTTCAGCTTGTGTAGCTATACAGCAGTGTTTCCCCCAAAGTACTGTGGGCGCAGCATCTCTTCCTGCTGTGCTGCACCTCTTCCTGCCATACTGCCTCTTCCATCTTCTTTTGATAAGTCCTTGGTCATTCAAGATTTTGCCCACTTGAGGCTCAAATTTTTTCTTCAATTCCTTCAGTTTGATAAATGTCTCTTGAGTTCTTCCCTTTTGATTTTTCTGATTCCAACTCTGCACATTTCATTATAATAGTTTGATGTGTCTTCATAATCTGGGATTGGGGAGTCTCAAAGAGAATAGAGTATCCTAATTATAAAAAACATCTAAAGAATCTAGGTGGGAGAAATGCTATCTTAAATGAAGTTAAGGGGGAAAGGATATAAGGAAGCTCTCCTGAGAGGCAAATAATGGGAAAATAGGTACAAACAGGTAATGTATTGTATCCACATCCTGAGCAGAGTACAAACTAGCTGGAAATTTGGAAATAGGCATTGTGAAAGTTAGCAATAAACACATCTGTATGTAGGGAGTTATGCTGCAAACCCAGTGGTGGACCCTCTCTAACCATTCAAATCCACCAGCAGCTCCAGTGGAGAAAGATAGGCAATCTCAATGCATCAGATTTACAACCTCAGAAACCCCAACCCATTGTGGGTTAGCTATGAATCTGTTTCAACTCAACAGCAATGAAAACCTGAGGATAACATTGATCTCTTTGCTCAATCTTAGCACATTCTATCAATCTCTTTGTTTTTAAATATGTAGTGCCAATTAATTGAGTTATTATTACTCATCACCTTTGCCCTTTCAAACTTGTGCATATCTCCATTAAATGCCTAGCCCACGTTTAGCTTTCTATAGGAAGTTGTTCCTTAGCCTTTGAGTTCACCCAGATTTCTTCACCTCTAATTTCAATCACACCAAAGTACATTTAACTTATTATCTTTTCCACTCAAGTCATGCCTAAAATGTAGCGTATTACATGATTTCTGCTTTTATTTTACAGCCATAGGTTTACTCCAAGTAGTTTGTTTAAGGCATTGCCATACTCTAATACCTCTATTACCCCTCTAGCATTAAACATAAGATACAAGGTCATGGAATGTTTGGAATGGAACAGAATTTCCATCCCAAAGCATGTATTCCAGAGTGAAGATATCAAAAAGAAAATAATTTTTCAACATCTCTCAAACAGTTAAATAAAGTGTCAAAATTGTAAGGTAAAATTTCTGGTCCAAGTACAATTTTTTTTTCAAATTGTACCACATAACTTTCAAGATCTAATAATTAGTGTTACAAACTAATTACTTTGAAATCTTTTACATTCTTAGATACACTCCACTAAACATAAGACTCAGAACTTTGAACTATTATTTTTAATTTAAAAACTTTGGAAAATTAAAGGCCTCGTTCAAAAGAATTTCTGACCTCTTTGGGTTATGAGCAGAGGACTTTCTTTTACCTAATGTTTTTGGTTCTACCTAAAAATCTGCAAGAAAGAAGGTTAAAATAGCTTAAACAAAACCACTCTACATGACTGGAAAAACCTTCTTTTTGCTTTCTCTAGCACTTAGGAAGTCTATAAATTTGGTGCCAGCTGACAGTGGAAAAGGTCTCGCTACAACTTGAGACTTCATCAAAAACCTTCCTGTCCCTTCCAGCCACAGATCACTCAGCATTTCCCCAGCAGCACGTGAAATGTATTCCAAAGAAAAAGAAACAAACACACAGCAGAAGAAGAAAGGCAAAGGGCATGGAAAACACAAAGTGACAGAGAGCAGAAGAAAAATCTCTCTTTCACAAAGCACTCATACTCTGATCTCCACCCGCAGCCTGCACCCCTCAGGTGTATGGGTGACAGCTGCCAGTCTACAGACACAGGTAGAATTGCTGAAAATGTAAATCACCTAGCTTTATAAACCTGACAGCAAGATTAGCCTCAAGGATTTTTAAAGGGACAATGAACATTGGGCAAAGTTACAAAGCTTTCTGAGACTAACACCAGTGGGTGGTTCCGCACAGTCTGTGTGAAAGTAACAAACTGTGTCAATTGTTTGAACAAAGTGTCAGAGCCTTAATCTCAGGGGGAAAGGGCTGGCCAACAATTAGTCTCTGGACTTGGAAATTAGAAAGGCAGCTAAACAATTCTTTGATTCTTAAATTTGTTTTGCACTCATGTTTTTTATTTTCTTTTCATGCTGACTTAGAAAGTTATTAATGTTGCCTTAAACTATTTTACACATTTCCTTCTTTCCCACCCCCGGCCCCCCGCCTTCTAGTCTCATAGTTGGGTTTCTGAAATGTGTTAATTTATAAAATCAATTCATACAAGAAAGAAAGTGTTAGGTATCATTTATGTTTTGAATCTCAGGGAGGGAAATGAGGCAATAACTAAAGGGCAATTAAAAAAATTTCAAGCCTATGTCTGTTTGCAAACCATTAATTTAATACATCTGTCATTTTTCTTATTGTACTGAAACAAATTTTTCCTGGAACCAAAGTTAATAAGCACATATTCTACACAATGTTGATGATTATAAAGCAATTTGCTACTCAACTGTATATAGTGGCCTGATGATGCAAAGGTTAAAGGTAAACTAAATATAGGAGGTTCCATCCAAGGGGGTGGGGGAAGTCCTGGCTGTTTGTTCCTGTGAAGACTGAAAAACAAAATAAACTTACTACTGTCAAGTAGATTCCTACTCAAACATTCACAGTAGGACCAAGTAGAACTGCTCTGGAGAGTTTTCAAAGCTGCAAACTTAACAGAAGCAGAATGTTCTGAAGTGTTTATAGCTTCAAATTGTGGCTCTTTCAGTTAGCAGGCACTGCACCACTAAGGTTCCAATACTAGTAAAGATTATGTTCTAAGAAGCCATATTCTTCCTGTTCTATAGGGTAGATGACAAGGCTCCATGAACTACACTCAAAGACATACAATATATGAAAAACAAAAATAATTAAATTCATTGCTGTTGAGGTCAAGTAAAATCATATGTTAAAAACACTCACATATGTTAAAAGTTAGATCTTCAATATGGATTGAAGGTCAATATCAAGAAAAAAAATTCTAAACACTGAGTTAACTGGCAGAATCATGATAAATGAAGAAGAGATTGAGACTGTTAACAATTTTAGCTTGCTTGGTTCTACAATACTCTTAACTCCAGCAGGAAGGAGATCAAAAGATGACTTGTGTTGGGAAAATCTGCTGTCAGAGACCTGGCCAGAGTGCTAAAAGAGAAACAATGTCAGTTTGGAGATTAAGGTGTGCCTGATCCAGACCGTGGTCTTTGCAATTACTTGCTACACATCAGAGAACTGGACAATCAGTAAGGATGACAAAATATTAATCAATGCCTTTGAGCAATGCGGCCTAGGGAAGAGTATTGAACATACCATGGACTGCCAAGAGAACAAACAGGTCTGTCCTAGAGAGGTTGAAATCAAACTGCTCCTTTGAGGATAGGACTTTGAAGGAGGAGAAAGACATCATACTTAGAAGACTGAAGGGATGGCACAGGAGAGGAAGACCCTGGATGAGCTGGATTAACACAGTAACTAGGGTAAGGGGGGCTAGGTGTGTTGTAGACAGTGAGATCGGCTCAGGATAGGGCAGGCGCCAGAGCTCTTATGCATCAGGTCCCTGTGAATTGCAAGTGATTCAATGGTACATAACAACAACTCTAAGGATCTCTTGGCTCCATTAACTTATGGAGCTGACAAGCAGAAAGGTGGACATGTCAAATTCTCCAGCCACTCAACTTGGGAAAGGTGATAATTCTCTTCCCATGGAGCTCTGCAGCCTTGGAAGCCAGATGGAACAGGACTGTGAATCACAATTGACTAGACAGCAGCGAGTTTATTTAGCTTTTTGATTTGTGCTAATATTTACAGGCCTTTCTTCCACAGCAACTCTGTGTGGTTTCAAATCAAGAACCAGCAGATTCATAACCCAATTCATTATCATTGAGTCAATGCTGACTCACAGCAACGATTTAGGTAAAAAGTGAAGCTGTCTCAAGGGTTTCCAGTGCTATGATCTTTGTGGAAGCAAACTGCTCCACCTTCCTCCCATGGAGCAGCTAGTGGCTTCAAACCAGTCTTAAGGTTCACAGGCAAGTGCTTAATCACTGTGTCATCAGGGCTACATTAATATGGTGACTGTAGCAATGGGCTCAAGTGTGTCTCAGATTGTGGGGATGGCGTAGGATAGGGCAAGGGGTAGATCTGTTGTTCGTAGAATTGCTGTGAGTCATAGGGAGAGCTCTGTTGGACTAGTGGACAGAAAGTGATGTTACCAAGCCTAAGGTGTTTGATTTTAATCTGTGGCCCTCCAGCCTGATTTTAATTGTTTTTGGTCCAACATTCTTCCAAGTGGTATAGCACTGGTTTGTCCATTTGCTATACTGTGGTAACTCGCGGTTTTATTTTCTAGAAGGCAGGTCTTTACTCTGATGATCTAGCTTCTCATTGCTGAGGGTCCTGGTACAATTCCTTGGTTCAAAATAGGAAAAGAGTGCGTCAGGGATGCATCCTGTCTCCATGTCTTTTCAATCTATATGTAGAACAGATCATTCGGGAAGTTTGGCTTTATGTGGAGGAATGTGGCCTCAGGATTGGAGGAAGATTCATCAATTACCTATGGATTGGTTATTAACCTATGGTTTGAAGCTCAACATCAATATGAGTATGAATTTATTAATATCCATATTAATATCCATATGAAGCTCAACATTAATATGAAGCTCAATATCAAGAAGACAAAGATTCTCACCACTGGGCCAAATAGCAACACCATGATGGATAGAGAGAAAATTGAAGTTGTTAAGAGTTACAGCTTGTTCAGCTCCTCAATCAACATTCTGGGCACCAGCATCCAGGAAATCAAAAGATGAACTGCATTAGATAAATCTGCTGTCAATGACCTCTCCAGAGGTCTGAGAAGCAACAGGGTCAGTCTAGAGACTAAGGTGCACTTGATCCAGGCCATGGTCTTTGTAATTACTCACTATACATCAAGAGAGCTGGACAATGACGAAGGATGACAGAAGAATTGATGCCTTTGAGCTGCAGTGCTAGGGAAGAGTCTTGAACGTACCATGGACCACCAAGAAAACAAGTAACTCTGTCTTGGAGAGGTAGAAAACAAGTTTCTACTTAAAGGCTAAGATTTTGAAGCTCTACCTCACATACTTTGGGCTCATGGCCAGGAAAGACCTGTACTTGGAAAGTGACATCATGCTCAGAAGGATGGAGGGACAAGGCAGGAGAGGAAGACTTTGGATGGGTTGTATTGATACAGTGATTGAAGCAATGGGGATTGGAGTGTCACAATTAGTGAAGCTGGCTCAGGAAAGGACAGGGTTCAGAGCTGCTATGAGTTGCAGGCGACGCAACAGCACATACCAACACTAACATGTGACAAGAAGTCTCTAGTACATGGAACATCCACAAATCTTGTGCTAAAGCCATCTCTAACTTCTTGATCTCCACAGTCTACTACCAGGTCTTTCCATTGATGCCTGTGGAATCCCCTCACCTACATATCGACATCTTCCTGATTTTTCACCTGTGCTAAGTCCACCTGGTTTTCCATCGCCAACACCAAGTCAGCTACCAATGCCAGCATTTTTGGCTTTGCAAACTACTATGGATACACATCAGTTTCTGCCTTAGCGAATGGATTAAGATTCATGTCAAGCCTCACTTGGAATGCCTTTTCAGCATCCCCACCAAACCTCATTCAAAATACAAAGAAGATTCCAGTGAAGCATGCTCTCCAAGTCAACTATGGGACACAATCCAGCCATACACTGATTCTCTCTATCAAAACTCACCCCAAAGCTTCAGTGAGGGGTGCCTCAGAACTCAATCCCATTACACAGTGTGATTCACATAGGTGGCTCCTCCAGATCCAGATGATACTTCACCATGTGAACTCTTAACATTTTCACACAGAATTTCCTCACCAGAACACTACATTCACACACCCAGAATCTCCTCTGGATCTCATTGCATAATCACATCAAGTGTTGCCTATGGAATCAACTGCAATTAAACCATTAGATTCACCAAGGGATCTCCCTCCAGATCCACGTGATGATTTGGCATCACCTCTCTCTCCAGGTTCGCAAACAACTTTGCCTCTAACACTCTCCAATCACACACTCAGTATCTCCTCTTGAACTCACTCTAGAACCACATGCAGGGTCCAGTCTGCAACCTACTACAGCTACACATTGAGATTCACCTAGGATTTCTCCAAATACACAGGCTTCACACTCTGTTTTATGTCCAGATTTACAGAAGGCCCATTCTGGAACACACTTGAAGGTCACATTTCGGGGTGCCTCTCTCTGGAGCTCCTATAGTAGAGATTCACATGGGGATCGTCATGCAGATACTCAAGATTGTGGGGATAGTCTTTCAAGGTTATTTTTCAGTTCCCCCTGAACTCTTTCTAGGTGCACATATAATGTCTCATCTGGGACAAAGTGCACTCTGAGAGTGTCCAGGAAAACTTAACTCTGGAGCCCCATCGAGAGGCATTTCCAGACCTTGAGAAACCTTCATGCTGGGATTTACCCAGGGATCCTCTTCCTGATTCACACACAATGATGAACAGTCTTCATTCTTTCCAGGTTCACATCCCACCCCGTCACTCCAGTGTGCAGCAGGGTCTTATGAGAAATTAACTCTGCATCCAGATGGAGAGGCAATTAGGGAATGCAGAACAGTTCTAGACCAACCTTCATCATGTATTCTCTTGTGCAGTCACTTGAGGACTCAACATGGATAGTCTTTTCAGGTTTACATCCAGCGATGCCTTTCTTTCTCTCCCTATTTACACACTGACCTCCAGTTAGACCATGCACCTGTCCTGGGGTGCGCACTCCAGAGGTGTGGGGGAGCCACTCTACAACCCACAGTCAACATCTGCTCTGGCCCAGCCCCTTATTGTTGCTTCCCTGAGTGGAGATCTCTTAACAATTTTATTACTTTGTTTTTTTCCTCAACATTTAATCTTCCCTTTTGTTCATTTCTCATTTAAGCTTAGACCACTGTAAAGTATGTAACTACGGCACTTATATGTCTCCTCAGTGCTATGCAATCATCACCACTGTCTTCTTTCAGTGCAAATAGAAACCTTATAATCATGAGGTGGCCACTCTGTAAAATCAATACCTCTCTCCTCGTCTGTGGTGTTTACAAGTTGCCTTTCTATGTCTATGCATTCTTCTACTCTGGATTTTCACATCTTCTGAGGTATCCTAGGTAGTCATTCCCTTTCAGGACTTTTTACCATTTCATTTTCAGAACTTGTCACATTGAGCTTATGTAATTATTTGTTGTTGTTTTTTTTATTTTAATTGAGATTTTAATGAAAGTTTATAAAGAACTCGGATTTCCATTCATTCATAATACACATTTTCCTCCTACATACATTTTCTTTTTGAAAAGAAAATATTTCATTGCTGCACAATCTCCTCCCCCACCCCTACCCCAGGAGTCCACTTTGCTATGCACCTCTTATTCTGGACTGTTGTCGTTCAGATAACACAGTGTACATTATTTTGTTGATGAATATTTGGGGTTTTTTCCATATTTTGTGGCCTCCTGACCTCTGTGTTCAAGAGTCTGCTTGAGTGATTGATTCTAGGATGAATGGCAGATGATGCACGAAGAGGAGGGGAAAGTGTGGCGTGTGAGGATGGAGAGCTGGGAGAAACAAGAGGCAAGGAAATTATGAGTAACAAAGACATGAGAAGAGTCTGGAGAACTCCAAGATGGGGGACAAAGGAGACAGAAGTGGTCATGTGGCAGTTTTTTTGTGGTAAATGTATATGTAGGGTAAAGAGGAGACATCATGAACCAGGAAGGCACAGAGCTGTCAAGAGGAAGGAAGAAGGGGGTAGTGGCAAAAGCTCTAGGGGCAGGACTTGAAAGGTCAAAGGGACTTCTACTGCATCCAGATCATTGGCCACAAGAATAGCCAGGAGGTGACTCCATACCCAGTGCTGTTAGCCCAAGTATTCATTCCCATCCAAGACTCTCCATTTGTCTCTGCTCCCGTGCAGAAGGCTAAGTAGCCAAACCCTTCACCACCCCCACCCCACAACACCTAGAGGACAGTATGGACACAAATTTTGAATTCTTTATGATTGACCTCTAATAAGGACTCCTGTTATCTTTCACATATTGTCTTAGGCTGTCAGAATTTCAGATCCACCAGGCACTCATCAGGAAATTAATGGGGTGTGGTCTTCTCTCATAGATGTAAAAGATCTTGGAAACCTGATAGAGGGTCTCCAGGAATTGAAATTGACTCAGGAGCAATGGGCTCCAGTGACCCCACATGGCCATGAATTTCTCATGGACAGAGCACAGCAGGTTCTTACTCAAGACAACGTCTATGGAGCTAAAATCCCTGTTTATCCATACTTCCTGACTACTGTGAGATGAAGCGCTGAAGTTTCAGGATGGTAAGATGAAAGGTGATCATCTCCCTTTGAGGTCATTCTGTTCCCTGGATGAAGACAGAGGTGCCTTTCATTTTCATTTCATAGGGAAGAATGTTGATCCCACACAGTTAATGGGCCTACCCCTCGTCACTCAGCTCTTATGGGACCTTCAGACTCTACAGTCTACTCTCTGATTCATCCCACAGTCCACCAGTGACTCACTCAGAGCCTGTGATTATAGGGCAACTACAGGCTATACAGGAAGCCTTCCAAGAACATGCAGTTCATGCTTGTTATGTCTCCTCATGTTCATCTGAGCCTGACTGCATCCTTGCTTTAATTACACTACTTGTATTTTCTTTCTTTTTGCCCTCATTCATCACCAAAAATATATCTGAATGCAGATTTTTTTCCCCATTAAAAAATAACAGAGGATAATGAGTGGGCCTCTACTTAAGAGAAACATGGTGTCCTTGGAAGAGGTAATGATGACCTCTGGGTAATAAAGGCACTGCTGGTACATTAGTTTGTCTCCTCAGAAACTTAGGTGGGGAAGTAAACTTCAAGGTCTTGAGAAAATGTAAAAAAAGCTCTTTAAACATATTCTGATCTAGGAAAATGTGAGACTTAAGGAGAAGTGAAAGAGAAGGGAAAGAAAGGAGCTGAGATTTTATCTGTGAATGATGTAGGTCACTTCTCTGTAGGGAAAAAATTTTCTTTGTTCATCCTTTCTGTATCCCTAACACGACCAGGAACTCCATGACACAGCCACCATAGAAAACAATGTAAAGTCATTCGTGGGGTGTGTGTGTGTGTGTGTGTGTGTGTGTGTGTGTGTGTGCGCGCGACGCGAGCACATATACTTCCTTCTGAGGGATAGACACTACCTTTGTGTGCAGCATGATTCTGTGTGGACTATTTAGCAATGACTTTTTAATTTTGGGGTGGGTGTGTTTTTGTTTGTGCTTATTTTTGTTTTGGTGTTTTGTTTTGTTTTGTTTTTTTGTTTGTTTGTTTCTTTTGTTAAATGGCTAACGAGTGATCTCTGGTGCCCAAGTTCCTAGGTAGTTGCCCAGCTAACCCAAAGGCTGCCCTTCTGGTGGTTCTATTCTAGTACCAGCTCTGTAGGACAAAAGTGGGTCATGCAATTTACAGCCTCTTCAAAATCTGCTGAAGGTTCACTATATGTTGGTTCTGACTAAAAGGCAATGAGTTGAGTCATAGTGATCTGGTCACATTGGCTTTGAAAGCTCAGGACTCCTTTCCGCTGGATGTTGTCTCTCATTTCCTGCCACAAGTCTCTGAGGGCCTGAGTGTTCCCAGTATGAGCTCTTATCTCCCATCTTATGGGGACTATTTAACCCTCTTAGTTCTGTCTCTGACCATGTGCTTTTCTTTTTCCCACCTTCCCTGTGACCAGTAGTGTCCAACAAATGCATCACCTTCAAAAGCCATTCAAAGTTCATCTTAGACTCCATATCCAGAATCCACTTTGAATATATTTCCAGAAATGCCTCTGTAATCTTATACTACATATACATCAAGATATGCCTTAAGAACATGTTCAAAATACATCTCCATCTCCTGAAATCAGTCTGATTCTATGTTCAGCATCGCCTTGACAACCTACTACAGATCTACATCCACAGAGCGTTGTTGTCAGGATCTGTTCAAGATCAGCATCAAGGCTCACTTGTGAGGAACCTGTTCAAAGATCAAGGGGCAACTGAATGGTTTAAAATAAGGAAAGATGTCAGCTTTGTACCTTTTCATAATACTAACTCAATCTGTATAACGAGCACAAAATACCAAAAGCTGAACTCTCTAAGAGTTCAGGTGGCCTACAGAGAATTTTGCTGCTAATCCAAAAACACATGAAATATAACTTGAATTTGTATACAACAGGTACACCCAAATTTGGCAAATCAATGATGTTTTACCCATATTAACTAAAATAATAGAATAGTCTGATTATATATAATTTAGCATACATACATTTGCTCTCATGGCTTAATTGGTAAGGAGTTGTGCTGCCAACACAAAGGCATATAGTTTGAATCCACCAGTTCCCCTGTGAAAGAAACAGGGACTAGTTCATCCTGTATGATTTCCAACCTCTGAAGACCTGACTGAGAGTAAGCTATGAGTCATCTCTGACTTGATGGCATATAAAAACAGTAGCAACATCATACATGAGACTCCATCCATATAAAATAGTCTCATTCTTCAGGTAGAATTATGTTGTCCAAGCTATACTTTTTAATAACTGGTGATTGTTAGCAAATATTAACAAAGGTATTTTCTATGCTGTACGTTGTAAAAGAAAAAGAAAGTTATTTTAAGATGATCATTTAAATCTGATTCATTTTTTGTCTACTGTTTCCACACACTTATTTATGGTCAATTTTTATAGATTATCCACGCTTGTTGCTAGTAGTTATGTGCCACCATGGGTAACCATTAACACATTTGACACATCAGTGTCACAGTGTAGACACTGTAGAAACACAAAATGCTCTAAAATTAGATATAATTTGATTATACCGGTCTCAGCTGGAAGCTTCAATGATATGTGCTGGTTCTCTCACAGGATTCCTTGGATTAAATTATTTCCATACTGACATAGAAAAGTCCTTTTTTGCCTCCTCCCAACAGTGCCCATTGGTCTAGAGTTTTGTCAGGTAACAATTTTCTTCAGAAGCAGTTTTCTTCAGGCAGCTTCTGGGGCCCAGTAAATAGGCTGGACAAACTTTTCCAGCTCTCCGACCAGATGGCAAAGCCCGAGCACAGAAGCCTTTGTGGAGAGTTCTACTTTATAAGCCCAAGAGACACGTCATGTTGTTGTTGTTGAGTACCATTGAGTCAAAGCCAACACATACCTGACCCTCCAGCGAGTTTTCAGAGGCAGTTGGGGAGGAGGTTGTCCAGCCTTCTCCTGTGGAGTCGCGGGTGCACTGGCATCCTGCACCTTTGAGCTGGCATCTCACTTCCTTACCAACAAGGCACCAGCTCCCCTACACATTCACTTAGGACTACATTGAGTTCATTTCCATCTTGGAGAAGTTGCCCTGAAGGACCCTATCGCCAGCTATGTTATTCAGCCGCTCATGACAGGGATGAGTTTTTAAAACTTAAGAAATACAACTTTCTTCTCTTAGCTCTCACCTCCTATGATAAAATCAAAGTCCCGGGTGGAACAAATGGATATGACAAAGGTGCGTCTGAAGATATGCCTGGCCAGCTACTTTCTAAAGTTCATGACCCTGGAGCAGCTCTACTCTGGGGCAGGGTTGAGGGTGTGGGCCAGGGATGAGTCAAAATCAACTTGACATCAACTAACAACAATATGAAATTTCAAGGGGTGATGGTGGTTCAGCGGTGGGTTCACCTCGTGTGCATAAGGGCTGGTAAATGCGCCTCATGTCCAGTTTCCACCCATCCTGTAGTAGAGGCTTGTGTGTCACTATGATGATAAACAGGCTCCAGCTGAGCTTCTAGATTAAGATGGACTAGGAAAACGCCTGGCCAGGAGAACTCTACTGAGCACAAGATGCAAACAGCCCCAAATGTGGGGGTGGCACAGGGGCCGAGTGTTCTGCTCTGTTGTGCGTGTGATGCATGTGACGACCATAAACTGGCTGGATTTCCAAAATCCCCAGGATTGTGCTGTCTAAACATGATTTCATGACCCACAACTGACAGCTCCCACTGTGTCTGCAGGAAATTTCTCATGTTGTCTTCTCATTGCAGCTAAATGACATGATAAGGCACCTTATCATGATAAGGGCCATTTCTAGCAGGTGGACCACATCCAGCCAGTCTACAGAGGGGTGGACAGTGCTCGCTGGACAACTTTCAGACACTCTGCAACATCTGCCACACAGAGGTCAGTGCCACACACAGAAGTTTGGCTCGAACAGAGATTCCTGTGGCAAAGTTCGCAGACAGGTGGACGAGGTTATATGGTGGACTCTATTCCTGGTCTGATTTGCCCAGAGCTGCTCTCTCCCAACATCTAACACTTGAATGTGGCCTTTGTGAGCACTCAGTCTCATGTTCAGGGAAGCTGCTTACCTCTTTATTCATGTTATGACTTGAATGTTTCTGCCTCCAGCTAAATGAGAATGACTATGACGTAGATACATGCATGGTCTTAAGGGGCCCCAGGCCCTGAAACTGGAAGTGTAATTGGGGCAGTGAGGTATGTTTGCACTTATTGCTGAAGATGACCCATGTAGCAGAGAACACTGAGAGACTCTGTCAGCCCAGAATGCATAAACTGCACTGTTCATCAGAGTGTCGAGCTCTCTGGGTGGCGCACACAATTTGCACTGAGAGTTTGGAGGTTTGAACTTGTGCAGCAGTGCCACAGAAGAAAGGCCTGGCAATCACTTCTGTAAAGATCGCCATCAAGAAACCTTATGGAGCAGTTCTACTTTGAAACACATGAGGTGGCTAGGAGTGAGAACCAGCTCTGGAGGAGCAGGTTTGGTTTGGGGTTTTGGACAAAGTGTGAATTTTGCTAACCTTGGCCTATCTTTACTAAGGGGAGGGGCAGGGGTTAGTATGTTATCACTTATCTAGGTATCCTGGGTTCACTGTGGGTTGAATAACAACCCAGCAGCACCCAGCACTGTCTGGATTCACCTGCCGGCATAGGATGTGAGTAGGCAAACCAGCAGAGCATAATAAAACCTACCTGTTAAGATGGTCTCCTTGATACTGGATACTGTTAACTCAGTTTGATTCACAGCCCTTTCTACACCAGAATAATAAAATCTTCTCAGTACTAGCTACATGGTCAGACATGCCAAGCTCCATGCCCCTACACCTATTTTTACCAATAATTGGATCCAGTGTTCATTGCACCTTGACTCACAGACTTTACTCACAGTTGTGGGGTTTACTATGGAATTAAGCTGGAGAGTGAGGGAGACAAAGAATATCACACAATGCAATTTCTGGGTGAGTCCAGCAGTCACAAGCTAGATTAACAAGGCGCAATTTATCAATTAGTGAAAATCCAGGGTCAGTTCAGCCGCATAAATACATCTTTGATTTCCTCCATCATAGAGCAAACTCTATCTCTGAGCAGTTACAAATTATCTTTTCCCTCCAATCCAGCAAGCAAAACTTAACTGTGGCTCTATCTCCAGGGTTTGTCTGGCTAAAGTTTGCCACAGTTTCTTCACTATTTGCCATAGTCTCATAGTCTCTTCACTCTTTCTCCACCACTGTTCTTCACAGTGTGGAAAGTGCTCTCTTCTATTGGTTCCACAGTAGTTTATGATTTGCAAGACAATATGTCTGCCCTTACAGTAACTGAAGACTACGCCCCCAGCTGAAGGTAATGCAATGGATACAAAAGCCAATTTTCTTTCATTTTATTTTTTAAAGCCACTTATCAAGGTTTCTGACACCACATGTGGTAATAATGTGAGAAGACTCCAGCTGTGTTTGATCTCATTGTACTATTGATTTGATTGGCTGTTGAGTTGAGAATGGTTTCTGGGCATAGAAAGTATAAAGTGGGACACTTTCTATCTTAGCCAGCCATCTTTACTGAAAAGATGCTTTTGAAAATAAGCTAAACAAATGTTGGGTGTTTGAGCATCTCATGGGAGGCGGTGAGAAATAAAAAATTCATTATGAGATCCCACTCAGGTGAAGAGAAAACTGGCTTCTCTCAGTTTTTGTGTCACTGGGTACTAGGTCCCTCAAGGAGGCCAGCAGTTCCTCCTTCTTCTTGATGTTAAGCTTCAGTCTATGCTGCAGACTACAGTTCTTGACCTTCTGCCAAAAACATTTCAGGTCTGACTCAATTTTGGCAAGCAAGGTTGTATCATCTGTATAATACAGGTAGTTGATGAGTCTTCCTCCAATTCTGATGCCACACTCCTAATAAAATCTAGCCTCCTGAATGATCTTTTCCACATAAAGATTGAAGAGATATGGAGATAGGATGCATTCCTGACACAGTCCTTTCCTGATTTTGAACCAGACAGTGTGTCCTTGGTCTGTTCTGACAACTGCCTCCTGGTCCAAGTATAGATTTCATATGAGTACAATTAAATGTTCTGGGATTCCCTTTCTCATCCAGGTTAACCACCATTTCTTGTGATCTACACAGTCAAATTCCTCTGAATAGTCAATTAAGCACAGACATTCCTCTGGTACTCTTTATTTTCAGCCAAAAAATACATCCGATATGTGCAATAATGTCTCTAGTGCCAGTCTTTTCTAAATTTAGCTTGTGGTTTTAATAGTTGTCTGTTAGTGTAATGTTCTAGTCAATGTTTTTATAATCTTAAGCAGAATTTTTCTTGTGTGTGATATAGTTCTATAATCGCTACACTCTCTCAGATCCTTTTTTGGGGGATAGGAATAAAAATGAATCTCTGCCAAACAGTTGGCCAGGTAATTGTCCTCCAGATTTCTTGGCACAATGTCCATGTTAGCATCTGTTTGGTGAAACATATCAATTGATATGCCATTGACCATTGCCTGGGGGCAATATTTTTTGCTAATTCATTTAGAGAAGCTTGAACTTCCTCCTTCATCACTAATGCCTCTTAATAATACTTTGTTTCATCACATTTTTTTGTGGCAGCCTAATCTGTAATTTAGAGCTATGTAATTTTCAAGAATTAAAGTCATAGAAATTCAATACCGTCAAAAATTACAAAACAGACAAGACAATAAGGATCATAAATGAGACTCAATTTAAACTACAAACAATACATTCAGAGTGCCAAGGAGTATGAGTACTGAAACGATCAAATATAGACCATTACATAATTATGAAATGAATATGTAACAAATCAAAGCTGAAGACAGAAAGATGAGAAACAAAGAAGTAATTGTTGCTATTTCCATAGGAAATAAAAAGTTGTTGAAGCAAAAACTTTGGGTGAAAGATACATAGATCAATGAAATAGACTTTAGAATTAAGAAATTAATCCATGGATGGAAAAGAGATTGAGATTGTTAACACTTAGAGCTTGCTCATCTCCTCTATCGCATCAGCAGTCATGAAATCAAAAGGTGAATTGCATTAGGTAAATCTGCTGTCAAGGGCCTTTCAAGAGTATCCAGAAGCAACAATGTCAGTCTAGAGACTAAGTTACACTTGATCCAGTCTATGGCCTTGCAATTACTTGTAATGCATCGGAGAACTGGATAATGACTAACATAATAAAATAAGAATTGATGTATTTGAGTTGTGGTGCTGAAGAAAAATCTTGAACATATCATGAATTGCCAAGAAAGAAAACAGATCTTTATTGGAGAGGATGAAACCAAGTTTCTCCTTGGAGGCTAAGATTTTGAAGCTCTGTCTCAGATACTTTGGACATGTGACCAGGAGGTACTGATCCTCGGAGAAGGACGTTATGCTCAGAAAGTGGGGCTATAGTGTAGGGGAGGAAGACCCAGATGAGATTGATGGATACAGTAAGTAGGGCAACATGGATAGATGTATCAGAGTCAGCGAGACTGGCTCAGGACATGGCAGGCTTCAGAGCAATTGTACACAGGGTTGGTCTGAGCAATGGGTGACTTGATGGCATGTAACAACAACCACCACCACCTTTCTATATCTAGACCACAAAGCTGTTGTCTTAATAGAGCAAGGGAACACTTCATGGTTTAAAATCAAGAAGAGTGTGTTAGGGTTGTATTCTTTCTCCATACATACTCAGTCTGTATGTTGAGTAAATAGTGTGTGAAGCTAGACTCTACGAAGAAGAATGTGGCATCAGGACTGGAGGAAGATTCATCAACAACCTGTGTTATGCAAAGTTTTGCTTGCTGAAAGTGAAAAGGATACAGAATTCTTGCTGCAGAAGTTCAAGGACTACAATATTTAGTATTGATTAATCAGGAAAACAAAGATCCTCATCACAGGAACAACAGTTAACCTTATAATAGATAAAAGTGACAGAGATTTCATCTTACTCGAATCAACAATGAACACATTTTGTACCAGCAGTCAGGAAATCAGGAAACATATTTCATTAGGCAAGTTTGCTGTCAGGGACCTCTCCAAAGTGCTGAAAAGCAATGATGTGAGTTTGAAAACTAAGACACCTGATTCAGGCCATGATCTTCTCAATCACCTGCTACACAAAAGAAAGTTGGACAATGAATAAGGGTGACAGAAGAAGAACTGATGTGTTGAGCTGTGGGGCTAGAGAAGAATACTAAATATCCTGTAGCCTGTCAGAGGAACAAACAGACATATTCTGGGAAAAGTCCAGCCAGAGTGCTCCTTGGAGGAAAGCTGCATCTTTCATACTTTGGACATGTAACTAGGTGAGGCTATTCCTTGTAAAGGGACATTATGCTTGGAAAGATGGATAGTCGGCAAAGGAGAGGGTTTAGGTAGGTTATTCACAGAATCTCAATCAATCATATTCTACTCAAAAGCAACTAACAACAACAAACCTAGAGTCAACTGGTTTTTGATAAGGGAATGAAATCAATTAAGTAGGAAAGTGAATTACTCTTTAACAAATATTGTTGGTAAAATGATTCTGAACATCTATCTTCAGAACACTGAAGCAAGATCTACACCTCACATCATATACAAAACCAACTCAAGAGAGACAGAAACCTAGGAGTAAAACCAGAAAGTATAAAGTTCATTAGAGAAAAAAGAAGAGCACTTTTAGAACCCAAAATATATGACAAAATACTGAAGATAATTGCTGTCAGCTTAAAGACTAAAGTGTACATGATTCATGCCACAGTTTTTCCATACTTGCTATGTATCTGAGAGCTGGATGATGAATAAGGATGAACAAGAACTGAATGAAGCTTTTGAGTTGTAGTATTTAAGAAGAGTACT
Organism: Elephantulus edwardii; assembly: GCF_000299155.1. Taxonomy (NCBI): domain Eukaryota; kingdom Metazoa; phylum Chordata; class Mammalia; order Macroscelidea; family Macroscelididae; genus Elephantulus; species Elephantulus edwardii. The sequence goes on along the minus strand of NW_006399893.1, from coordinate 3,182,477 downwards.
GAATATTCCAAACTGTCAAGAGAATGAACAGATTTTTCTTGGAAAAGATACATCTACAGCTGGCATGATCTTTGGCTATAAAGATGACAAAGCTTCATCTCTCATACTTGGAACATGTGGTTAGGAGAGGCTATTTCTTAGAAACAGATAGCATGCTTAGAAAGGCAGAAAGTCAGCATAAGAGAGGAAGACCTCCAACAAGATAGATTTACAGGGTGATTGCATCAATGGGCTGAAGTGTATCAGAGAGAGTGAGATTGGCACAGGATAAGACAGAACTCATATCTATTGTTCATAAGGTTGCTATGAGTTGTACTGGACATGATAGCACCTAACAACAACAACAACAACAACATATAGCATGAATAGATTTACATGCATAAATAAAAACATACAACCAAGAGATGATAAAATAGTTGAAGAGGAACTCTACAAATCAAATCCTCGTGTGCATCATAAATCTTTCCTAATAAAGTAAACAAGAAACCCACAGACAGGGAAAAATATTTAGGAAAGACATATCTGATAAAAGACTCAACTAAAATTTATGCAATATTCCAGCACATCAGTAAGAAAAAGACAAACAACTTAATCACAAAGTGGGCAGAAGTGATGAATAGAAGCTTCACCAAAGAAGATCAGATGACCAACAAATACATGGAAAAATCCTCAAAATTTCTAGTTACCAAAGAGACGCAAATTAAAACAATAATAAGATATCTTACCACAGCAAAGTTCAACAGGACAGCAAACAAAAACTGCTGGTGAGAATATGGAGGGATCAGAACTCTCTCATTCACTACTGGTAAGAATGTAAATGGGACAATCACTATAAAGGTCAGTCTAAAACTTCCTCAAAAAGTTGGAATAGAAATATCATTTGACACAGTTATCTCACTACTGAAAATATTACTGCTGTTATTACGAGCACCAGAGTCGAAATTCACTCATAGCAGACCTTAGAGTGGATTTTCAAAGGCAATTAATCACACAGGAGGAGATTGTCCATCCTTTTTTCTGCAGATCAGCTGGTGGATTCAAACCATGTGCCTTTGGGTTAGCAGCACAGCAGACCTGTGACACAGATATAATAATCACATTGATGTTTATCATAGCAGTATTTACAAGAGCAAAATGATGGAAGCAGCCCAGTGCTCAACAGCAATTGAATGGATAGATATGGTCCATTCACACAATAGGATATAATGCAGCATTGAAAAACAATAGACTATTTTATTTTCTCTGTGTGTGTGTGTGTGTGTGTGTGTGTGTACTGTCAAATTGGATCCAACTGGTAAAGGAAGAAATTATCCCTATTTCTACAGCAGAGTATCTGGTAAATTCAAACTGCATGCCCTGCATGCAAGACAGCTAACAATGGACTCTTAAAACACTACAAAACTTGGATGAGTCTGGAAGACATTATGCTGAATGAAATATCTCAATCACAAAGGACAAATATTGCATAAACCCACTATTGTAATAATAACATTGAGACAAGAGAGGGCAGCAGAGCAGAAAAAGAATGAAGAGATTGTGGTACAGCAGGAAGACACACTACATGCTACACCCACAGTACTTTGGGGGGGGATCACTAATGTCTAGCTACACCAAACAGAACCCCCTAAGCTCAAGCAGAAGAGACCAGGATAGCTTGAGTGAGGTGGAGATATCAGTTCTGGAAGGGAAAAACAGGCTTCCTATTTACCATTCAGGTACTTTGGGGGAATCATAACTGGTTTGCCCTTTGCCCTGCTGGCCTCAGGCCAAGAAGGGAACACAAATAAACAGGTCCTTCACAAAACATTGCCATGTTCTGGGTCATAACTTAGTTACAATTACCTAATATATACTATGAAAAGATTCACACCATGTCAAGAAGGCAGAATATGCTTCAGTCATCATGAAAAAGCAAAATAACCTTTGTCCTAAAAAAGCAGACCCAATCAATACTACGAATAGAGAGAATTAGAAGAAATATGTTGATGTGGAGTTATTTGAACAGCTACAGAAGAAGATGGAAATCACAGAAGCAATTAAGAGAGCAAATATCCCAGAAACAACAATTCAAAAATAAATATATTGATGAGGAGCAAATTGAATACCTATGGGGAAAATTGCAAAAGATGGAAGAAAAAATTAATAGTATACAAAAGAAACTGCAAGAACTTTAAATATCATCACAAATCAGAGACAGTATAGCCAGCATAGTACTGGAAATAACATACAACCATGAAATGTAACCCGGAGTATTAACACTGAAATAGCAGATGTGTCCAACATGTTGGTAGGATAAAAAAGTAGAACTGAAGAGATGGAGCAGAGAATCAATGAGCTGGAACACAAGAGTCTCACTAGAAACCTACTAGAAGGAAAATCAAAGATGCGACATAAAATAACTGAATAGAACATCAAAATCATGCAAGGTTACAACAAAAGGAACAACATGTATTATTGGAATTACAAAACAGGGTAGGGATAGGGAAATCATTGAGAAAATTGTGGAAGAAGTCCTAGAAGAAAACTTACTAGCTATTTTTGAAGAGCAAAGAAATCTGCATTCAAAAAGCACAGCAAACACCAAATAGACTAGACTCAAAAATAAAAACATCAAGATGTAGAATAATCAAATTCTAAAAGCAGCAAGAGAAAAACAAAGAGTCAACTATAAAGTGGAAGCAATTACATTAAGTTTTGATTTCTCAGCAGAAACTATGTGAGCTAGAGACAATGGGATTATTTATATTAAGAAAAATGAAAATAAACAATTGCCACCCAATGATCTTATACACAGTGAACTGCTCCAACAAATATGAAGGAGAAATTGGGTCCTTTGAAGAAAATAAGGAACTTAAGGAATTTCTTAAAACAAGACCAAAACTACAAGAAATTTTAAATTAAGTCCTCTACATGGAGATGCCAAAGGAAAATGAATGGATTATAGTGACCAGAAACAACAGAAAAGAAGAACAACAAAAGGGCAATGTAAAGCCTGGTGTGACAATAATCACATTTAATGGAGATAGGTTAAATGCATCAATTAAAAGAAAAAGAGTAGCAGAATGGATTAAAAAAAACCACACAAAACAACAAAGTCCATCAATATGTTGCCTACAAGAAGACACATCTAAAAAAGATAAGAAAAACAAACTAAAAATCAAAAGCTGGAAAAAATATATCAAGCAAATTTTAACCTAAAAAAGCAGAAGTGACAATATTACTCTCTGATAAAATAGATTTCATAATTAAAACCACCATAAAAGATTAGGAAGAATGTTACATACTAATTAAAGACATAATAGACCAAGAAGACATAACCTTGGTCAACATTTATGTAGCAAATGATAGACCTGCAAAATACATTAAAAAAAAAAACAACACAACAAAAAACAAAACAAAACCCAGTTAATAGAATTGAAGAAAGAATTAGCACCACAATAATGGTAGGTGATTTCAACACCTCACTATTACAAAAGGATAAGTCATCCCAAAGTATATTCCACAAAGATGCAGAAGATATAAATTATATAATCAGACAACTCAACATTGTGGATGTACTCAAGGTACTGCACCCAATTAAAACTCAATTCACATTCTTCTCAAGATTATATGATACACTCTCCAGAATCTATCACATATTAGGACACAAAGCAAGCCTGAACAAATTTAAAAAATCATTGAAATAATACAAAGTATCTTCTCAAACCACAACGCCAGAAAACTAGAAATTAACCACAGCAGAGTAAAGCTTACAAAACCACCCATGTGGAAACTGAATAGCCCTCTGCTAGAACATGATTAGTTTATAAAATAAATAAAGAATGAAATTTTAAAAATTCCTTGAAACAAATGAAAATAAAAATACACAATTCCAAAACCTTTAGGATACAGATAAGGTAGTCCTCAGGGGGTAGTTCATAGCAATAGACAAACACATAAAAAAAGGAAAAAGATAAGAAAAATCAATGATTTAACTCAACAGCTTCATCAAATAGAAAAAACAACAACAATCTAATCTTTAAGCCTCTAAAAGAAATTATAAGGACAAGAGCCAAAATCAATGAGATAGAAAAGAGAAAAACAATTGAAATCATCAATACGACCAGGAGATGGTTTCAAGAAAGGGTTAATAGTACCTCAGAGTAAGATGGGAACTTTCTTTGACTGCTAATTCCCCAGGCAAAACTTTCAGAGTATTCTTCCTTTCTAATTTCTGTATTCTTGATTGTCTTCATATTGATTTATCCTATTTCCTAAAGTATGAGCTTATCCCAGGAAAAATTCAACTTATTTCTGCAGAGCACACTTTAGAATGATTTTTTCCTTGATATTTAGCCTTTTAAAAAAAAATCCTTGTTTTACTTGGGTAGCATTACTGATAAGAATTTTTCCACACATGGGGAAGCAGCTTACTGACACAATGTATCAATGTATGCTCCTTGGAGCTGCTTGCTTATGCCACATACACACTAGGGAGCTGATTGCTGACATCAAGCATGCACTAGGAAGCTGCTGACACATGCTCAAAGCAGCAACACAACATGGAGCGATACACCAAGGTGAGCAGGAAAGCTGGAATTTGAGGGAGTGTGAGCCCAGAACTCCAGTCCCAGCATCACCAGTCCACACCCAGAACACTGTTCCCGATGAACACTGGCTGGGAATGATATAGTGTGTGTGTGTGTGTGTGTGTGTGTGTGTGTGTGTGTGTGTG